>NC_134902.1:11662603-11722603 GCF_041734735.1 Babylonia areolata | reverse complement strand
TTAGCACAAGAGCTAAAAATAAACATCGAGATGGGGAAGACATGGTAATGAATATCAACAACAAATGGCACTATGATAAAGATTTCCTGTTGGAGTCTCGTCAACGCGTTGAATGAACAGACTTCATCTTCATCTTTTGTTGGAGTGAGTCCTCAGCTAAAAGTGAAGACCCATCCTGGATGTATGTATGATAGTCAGTCGGGTCCAACTCAGAACAGCAGAGGAGGCAACTGCTATCCCATGTATCTGGGCTAGAATTAGATTATAGTGGATAATGTCTTGCCCAAGTTACATCCCCGCTCTCTCGGCCAAGAGGGTTTCAGGACGGTCGGTGTTGGGTATCCTGGATGTACACAACTGTCAACGAACAGCACAGAAGACAGTCCAAGAGGGATGAACAAAACAAAGGACCTTACCGGCCATCGCTGGAACCGGAAGTGCAGGGGGTTGGGGAGGTTGCCGATGTTGCCGTTGAAGGCGATGTCATTCTTCTGCACCGGCTTGGACTGCTCCCTGCCGAACTCACAGGACGCCATGCTGCTGGATCTGTAACCGATGTCCCGTGTGTTGCATGCACTTTGCGCACGTAAATGAATCCATGGCAACACAGAAAAAAGGTTTGCCCCTTGCAAAAATTTTGAAGAAAAAACACTCTGATATATGTATGTGTGCGTGAATAAAGCCTGACTTGAATGACATAGGAAACGAATGATGAGCTCCCAAAGGCAGCTATCAGTCGACTGCAACCAGGCAGGCAGCCAACGACCCCGTCTTTGTAAAGCGTTTAAAGCTTGGTCTCTGAACGAGGACATGCGCTATGCAGGTATTACTAATATGTCTACGTTTTGCTTTGTTTTGTTTTATATATATATATATATATATATATATATATATATATATATATATTGGTCATGTCTAAATGGTCTGCACACGTCATGGTCATGTCTGAGTGATCTATACACGTCATGGTAGGTCTGAGTGATCTGAAAATGTCATGGTCATGTCTGAATGATCTGTACACGTCATGATCATTCCTGAGTGATCTGTAAAAGTCATGGTCATGTCTGAATGATATGTACACGTCATGGTCATCTGTCATCTCTGAGTGATCTGTACATGTCATGGTCATGTCTGAGTGATCTGTGTATGTCATGGTCATGTCTGAGTGATCTGTGTATGTCATGGTCATATCTCAGTGATCTGTACACATCATGGTCATGTCTGAGTGATCTATACATGTCATGGGCATGTCTGAATGATCTGTACACGTGGAGAGAGACAGGGATAGATAGACAGACTTACTACTCACGTTAGGAAAATTTAAAACACGTTACAAATATTGAAAATGACGTTTAGTTGAAAAACTAAACTAAAAAAAAAAAAGCCCAATTCACCTACGTCATTTTCAGTCCACGTAGTAAAATGAAACTCAAGTGACGTACTCAGTGACGTTGCCCAGACAGATGGTGAAGCTGTGGTCGCAGGGAGAGGTGCAGTCATCGCTGGAGGAGGAGGAGAACCACCCCCACCCTCCCCCACTCTCGTCACAGCACTTGCCGTCGAAGCGTCTCCCTTCTTCGTTTTTGAAGTCAATGAAGCGTGTCTCGATCACCCCGCCCCCCTCCGCCTGCTGCTCCGGCTGTGTACACACACACACACACACACACACACACACACAGAGTCTCACTAATGTTTTTCTCTTTTTATTTCAGTTTTCTATCGGTTGTACTTATTAGTAACGACCAGCTACCTGCATTTCATTCTAATCAAATGGAGTCAATATAATATTACTCAGAATACGTTCACACACACACACACACACACACACACACACACACACACACACACACGTGCTCTTTCCTTCTAGTCACAAGGGAAAAGACTTTATGAAACTCTGCTGTATGTGTGTCCTTTTGCACAGTTTGACAATGCCATACACTACCTTTTTCTATATTATAATTATTTATTTATTTATTTATGCAAGCTTATCTATTATTTATTCCCCCGTGTTTTTTTTTTTGTTGGTTTTTTGTGTGTGTGTGTGTGTTTTTTTGTTTTTTGTTTTGTTTTTTCTCAAGGCCTGACTAAGCGCGTTGGGTTACGCTGCTGGTCAGGCATCTGCTTGGCAGATGTGGTGTAGCGTATATGGTTTTGTCCGAACGCAGTGACGCCTCCTTGAGCTACTGAAACTGAAACTGAAACATACACCAGTCCATAACTGGCACGACGTCACAACGTGAGGGTGACGATGTCTTGCCATCATTTCACCACGTGAGCTGTCCACCTCATCTTTTCAGGTCAAGTGCCGGAAGAGATTTTTTTTTTTTTATCAGGCGAGTTCTGTGTTGTACCAGTCATTTCGGAGCGGTTTCAAAAGAATCGGCCAATTCTTCTGGCAGTTTCTCCCCCGAGAAGAAAGTTGTGAGACTACTCGATCTGTGAAAGGAAAGGACTTGCAAAACACGCATGGTCTTCATACATTATCCAGATGGTCTGAGCTGTGCGTAGCATTTGTTTCAGGCTGACACTAGTAAAGGGTCAGTACTGATGGAAATGAAAAATGACTTCCCTAACTTCACAACAGAATGAACCGAAATAGCTTTGGGGAACAAGATAATAATAGGGGTGTGTGTGGGGGGGGCTTGGGGGGGGGGGAACTACAGTACGTACCCAGTGATACTGCACTGTACCGTTACCACATAACAATACTGAACCGAACATTTCCATACCCAGCAGTAGTCCTGAACGAAGTGACTTCACGCTCACCCGGAAACAATGATGCCAGTTCAAAGTGCAGTCACCCCAGTCTACATTCACTTCACATCAACTGCACTCTTTGACAGAGTTCCGAGACTCTGGCACCAAAGAAAGAAAAGATGAAAGGAAACCCTGATGCAACGGTGGACACTGGGTCGTTTGTATCAACTGGTGACAGTGCTGACAATGGTTGTTTGAATGATGTCTATCAACTGGTGACAGTGCTGACAATGGTTGTTTGAATGATGTGTATCAACAACTGGTGACAGTGCTGACAATGATTGTTTGAATGATGTGTATCAACTGGTGACAGTGCTGACAATGGTTGTTTGAATGATGTGTATCAACAACTGGTGACAGTGCTGACAATGGTTGTTTGAATTATGTGTATAACAACTGGTGACAGTGCTGACAATGATTGTTTGAATGATGTGTATAACAACTGGTGACAGTGCTGACAATGGTTGTTTGAATGATGTGTATCAACAACTGGTGACAGTGCTGACAATGGTTGTTTGAATGATGTGTATCAACAGCTGGTGTCAGTGCTGACAATGGTTGTTTGAATGATGTGTATCAACAGCTGGTGACAGTGCTGACAATGGTTGTTTAAATGATGTGTATCAACAGCTGGTGACAGTGCTGACAATGGTTGTTTGAATGATGTGTATCAACAACTGGTGACAGTGCTGACAATGGTTGTTTGAATGATGTGTATCAACAACTGGTGACAGTGCTGACAATGATTGTTTGAATGATGTGTATCAACAACTGGTGACAGTGCTGACAATGGTTGTTTGAATGATGTGTATCAACAGCTGGTGACAGTGCTGACAATGGTTGTTTGAATGATGTGTATCAACTGGTGACAGTGCTGACAATGGTTGTTTGAATGATGTGTATCAACTGGTGACAGTGCTGACAATGGTTGTTTGAATGATGTGTATCAACAACTGGTGACAGTGCTGACAATGGTTGTTTGAATGATGTGTATCAACTGGTGACAGTGCTGACAATGGTTGTTTGAATGATGTCTATCAACTGGTGACAGTGCTGACAATGATTGTTTGAATGATGTGTATCAACAACTGGTGACAGTGCTGACAATGATTGTTTGAATGATGTGTATCAACTGGTGACAGTGCTGACAATGGTTGTTTGAATGATGTGTATCAACAACTGGTGACAGTGCTGACAATGGTTGTTTGAATGATGTGTATCAACAACTGGTGACAGTGCTGACAATGATTGTTTGAATGATGTGTATCAACAGCTGGTGACAGTGCTGACAATGGTTGTTTGAATGATGTGTATCAACAACTGGTGACAGTGCTGACAATGGTTGTTTGAATGATGTGTATCAACAACTGGTGACAGTGCTGACAATGGTTGTTTGAATGATGTGTATCAACAACTGGTGACAGTGCTGACAATGGTTGTTTGAATGATGTGTATCAACAGCTGGTGACAGTGCTGACAATGGTTGTTTGAATGATGTGTATCAACAGCTGGTGACAGTGCTGACAATGGTTGTTTGAATGATGTGTATCAACAGCTGGTGACAGTGCTGACAATGGTTGTTTGAATGATGTGTATCAACAGCTGGTGACAGTGCTGACAATGGTTGTTTGAATGATGTGTATCAACAACTGGTGACAGTGCTGACAATTGTTGTTTGAATGATGTGTATCAACAACTGGTGACAGTGCTGACAATGATTGTTTGAATGATGTGTATCAACAACTGGTGACAGTGCTGACAATGGTTGTTTGAATGATGTGTATCAACAGCTGGTGACAGTGCTGACAATGATTGTTTGAATGATGTGTATCAACAACTGGTGACAGTGCTGACAATGGTTGTTTGAATGATGTGTATCAACAACTGGTGACAGTGCTGACAATGGTTGTTTGAATGATGTGTATCAACAGCTGGTGACAGTGCTGACAATGGTTGTTTGAATGATGTGTATCAACAGCTGGTGACAGTGCTGACAATGGTTGTTTGAATGATGTGTATCAACAGCTGGTGACAGTGCTGACAATGGTTGTTTGAATGATGTGTATCAACAGCTGGTGACAGTGCTGACAATGGTTGTTTGAATGATGTGTATCAACAACTGGTGACAGTGCTGACAGTGATGGGTCCAATGGCATTGCCTTGATGATGTGTATCAACAGCTGGTGACAGTGCTGACAATGTGTTTGTTTCTGTCTGCAATCTGATTGTGTATCAACAGCTGGTGACAGTGCTGACAATGGTTGTTTGAATGATGTGTATCAAAAACAGAATTGGATGAAACATGTGACGGTGACAATGGTCGTTTGAATGATGTGTACCTCTAACTATGGCGTGGTCTGGACAGTGTGACAATGGTTGTTTTTGTGATGTGTTCTAACAATGGTGCAGTGCTGACAATGTTGTTTGAATGATGTGTATTAACAAAATTGGTGAATGTGACAAAATGGTTTGTTTGATGATGTGTATCAACAGCTGGTATTAGTATTGGCAGACGGTTGTGTGATGTGTATCAATAACTGGTAACAGTATTGACAGATGTGTTAGTTTTTTTTGTTTTGGTGTTTTTTGTGTGTGTGATGTGTTTCAATAATTGGTATCAGTACTGAAAAATGTTTTCGTGTGATGTGTTTCAATAATTGCTAACTTGATATTGAAAAATGTGTTTTTGTGATGTGTATAAGTATCAGATAACAGTATTGACAAATTTTTTTTTTTTTTGGTGATGTGTTTCAGTAACTGGTATCAGTGTTGATAAATGTTTTTTGTGATGTGTATCAGTAGTTGGCAGCAGTATTGACAAATGGTTGTTTGTGTGATGTGTATCACAACCTGATCACAATATTTACAAATGGTTGTTTGTTTCAACAACTGGTAACAAGACGTCCTCAGACCCACGCACCCTTGCCATGCCAACACTTGACCCCTTCAGACCACTGAACCCGTACGTCCCCCCGTTCCCAGAACTGTGTTTGTTCAGCAGCCTGCATGATGGTCTCCCTGTGTGTTCCGTACGTCCTTTGCCGGCGGTGATGGAGGCAGAACTGTAGACAGCTTCCTGACTGTTGACACGTTGATGGCGTCCCTAACTACAGCATGGCCTTTACCACGTGCCCCTGTGATAACCTTTACCACGTGCCCCTGTGATCTTTTCCTTCACGACAACCTGTGTTCTTTTCCTTCTCTGCATGATTCTGTTGTGTCTCTGCCACTGTCACTTCATCGCTGCAGATATATATGCGCTGTAGTAAGACGTCATGATAAAAAAAAAAAAAGAATATGAGACAAAATAAACAAACATTGTGACGGGGCGAAGCGGAGCATGCTATGATGAACTGACGGCAAGTGCCTGACCTCCTCATAAACCTATGGCGCTGGTCTGGGCCCTAAGTGCCGACCACAGGTATGTATAAAACATCAGCCTGGTAGGTAGGTAGGTGTGGTGCTGGAACAGTGGGTATGCCATGACGATTGTAACGAAAAGTTATTTTTCAAATCTATTCAGTTATATGAACTGAACAAAATTTAATGATGCCAAAATCGCTTTAGTTAGTTTGTCTGTCTGTCTGTCCATGGATATTGTTTTCATTCTCTCTTTTTATTTTAATTGCAAATGAGCTGTACCGCTCTGTGTGTCTGTGTGTGTGTGTGTGTGTGTGTGTGTGTGTGTGTGTCTGCGTGTCTGTGTGTATGTCTTTGTGTGTGTGTCTGTGTGTGTGTGTGTTGGAGGTGTGGATGAGGGAGAATGGGGAAGGGGGGAGGAGAGAAACACCTCAGTCTCTGATTTGTAGAATGATAATTATAATGATAACAATGATCCACGATCAACCAAGTGGACCATTTCAGAGCAGTCTCAACACTTGGTCAACAAGTAACCAAACAACGAAATTTCCAAGTTTCATCTAAAGAAATTAAAGTCCGATTTATGACCTGGGAAAATTGTACATGCTCATCAAGCAGCATTTACCGTTTCACTGCGCAAGTAAATAAATAACAATTTTAAAAGTATATGCTATAGATACACACATACACACACATATAGCCCCGCCTCTCTCTCTCTCTCTCTCTCTCTCTCTCTCTGTATATATATATATATATATATTTATTTATACTGGAGTTGCACAGCACCGTCGATAATATCTATAAGATGGCCTTACTAAAAGTGCCTACATAGAAGGCCAGAAATAGAAAAAGATAGTGTTCACATCCTGGGTGAAAAAGAAAACGTGCTGACGCTAAAACAAAATACACAATCAAGCATAGAGACTTGGAACTTTTTTATGCTCATTATCGGACGGGAAAAAAGAATATGAGACAAAAACGAAGACAGTGAGACAGAGAGGGAGAGATGTGGGGCGTCAGAGAAACAAACAGACAGACAGACAGACAGAGGAGAAAGAGAGAGGACACAGACAGTGGCAGAAAGGATGAAAAGGGTTGATGGACAGAAAGAACCAGAGACAGAGTCACAGAAAGACAAGAAAATACTTGTGCAAACTGTTTCAGAGCGTAACGTTACCATTTACCACAAAAGCGAAAGCGCCCCCAGCATCCCAACGAAGAGGGATCAAAGTACCACACGCCGGCGATTTCGGTTTCTTTCACTGACGTGTGCCCTTTGGCACTGGCACTAACGGCACCACACAAGAGGATGAAACCGGGTCCAGTGGTAGACCACTTCTCTCGGAAGCCAGGGTTGTCAAGTTCGAACGCCAAATGGTGGTAAAATGTTTGTCACCACCTCTACTGAACCTTGAGCAGTGGTATGGGTGGGTGCCTGTCTTTCGGGTCAGACGATAAAAGATAAATCGAAGTCCCTGATTAAATACGAACTGTGTACATGCTGAAACACACACATGTTGAAACACACACATGTTGAAACACACACACACACACACACACACACACACACACACACACAGAGAGAGACAGAGAGACACAGAGAGAGTGTGTGTGTGTGTGTAAAGAGTCAAATGCTGTCAAAACATTCACCCGTCAATACACTAAAGCTGAGACCTCAAAACGAAACTAACGATAGAAATCTGGAGCAGAAAAAAGGCGTATTTGACGTGGAACGATCCACACATGGACAGAATGCCCGCCAGATGTCACCAAAAACAATTGCAATATGGCGACCACGCAAGCGCACAGGGAAAACCAGAGTTTTGCGGTATTCAGTTGAACCCAAAGCTGGTAGTGTCGTCGTTTGCAGGTGTCAATAATTCTGATTTTGTGTGTGTGTGCCACAGTCCGTGTTCACGCGTTTATTTCATTTGTTCTTTGTTCAGTGTGAACGACTTTGGTCTGATTGTCTCAGCACACACCTACATACAAGGAGTAGAGGTCTATGTGAACGCAACTGTCAGCAATACATGTCACAGTTGCAGCTCTGTGTTTTATCAAAAATATAATTATGTGTTCGCAACATTGTTGTTATCCCGGGTCATTAATGAGAACAAGAAAACAACGACAATAATTGCGACCCCGTTCTTAACCATACGTAGCCCAATATTGTTCAAACATTAAAAAAACAACAACAAAAAAACAAAACAAAAAAAACACAACAGTTGGACACTGTTAATGCCACATGGCAAAACTGGTGTGACCAGTGTCAACAGTCACACAGAGTCATATCAAACATGTATCACTACGTGCAGCTGGACACGCACACTCACTGAGTGGCGCGCACATCAATGACCACAGAGTAGTTAGCATATTTCTGTTGAGTCTCTTGTCGGTACGACGAATGATCAGACGAAGCAGACTTCATCGTCATCATTTGTTGGAATAGGTCCTCAGCTGGGAATGAAGACGTACCCTGGATGTACACAGCCATCAAAACACACTGCGTGGAAAAGAGAGCAGGGCCAAGGTCCCTAGTTTGCTCCCCTGCCCTTTGTTCTGAACAGTGGTGTGTCTGTTTGTCTCCAAGATGTTCAGCCCCTCTAAACAGACCAGTCTCACTGGTCGCAGTCTCTGGCTGTGTCCCTTCTCAGGTTGATGTCACAGTTTTTCAGGTTGGTTTTCGAGGTGTCTTTTTTTTTCTTTTTTCTTTTTTTGCTGCCCCATCATTTGCACCATTTCAGTGGCATTACTCCCACGCCGCTCATTTACATTCCCCCATACACTGCTACACCCGGGTTCGTCCGTCACAGTTCCAGCGTCGCGAGGAGGCCACACACCAGAGGAGACCCTGCACTGTTGCTGAGTCACTTCGTTGGTGTTCAGTGGTGCCTGTTCTGATTCAACGTACTTAGGACACCACCTACTAAGCCCCCTACTAACAACAATAATGGCTTAGTCGCGGAGCCAGACTGAGTGAACGCCCCTCCCAGAGCGGAGACCGCCACCACGTCCCTCCAACAACAGCCCTCCACGAATCTGCCGACAATGAAGACATTGACAGGACTCACCCCAAGCACAGAAGTGGAGGGGTATCGAAAGTGAGGTCACCATAAGAGCAGGGCATGAAAGGCTAAAGACTTTGAGACGGTTTTGTTTATATTGATGATGATGAAGGAGGAGGAGGATGACGATGACGATGTTGCTATGGAGGTCCATTTTGGTTTGGGACTGCGTGACAAGGCTGTACTCTACGCTTCCTGTCATAATGATATCCCGGCGTTAACCAGGCCCGAGAGATACAGCCACCTGCAGTGTCGGTCAGGTAATTAGAGCAACACACCCAAAGACGCATCATTGAACTAGATGACACTCGACTGTGTGGTCCCAGTCTCCCCATTTAAGCCCACAGCACACTCAACTCTGCGTAGGAGCCGGCCACGGGCAGAAAAACCCACCTCCGCTGTGATTCGAACCCGCGTTCTCCCAGCCGTCAGTCCGCAAAGCAAACCACTTCGCCACGGCGGCTGGTGTTTTCGAGGTATCTTTGTGTTTTTTAAGGGTCGTCCTTTCATCCCTTGGCTGGCCGAACAGCAATAGTAATTTTTGGGTTCTGTTGAATTCTACTCTGACATGTCCTGACTACCGCAGCTGGCTTTGGGTCAACATGCACTCCATATTCGTGAGCTGGCATTTCGCCAGGACCTCCTAGTTTGTTGCCCTGTCTTGCCACTTGACGTCACATAATCTGCTACGGCAGCACTAAAGGAATTTTTCCAGCTGCCTGATCCGTCTGTATTATTCCATTGAAGCGAGAATAAAATACAAAGTTGCATGTCTCTGCTAGTCTGCTTTCCACTCCACAGGACCCACATATCTTTCTGACCTTATCAGTGTTTACACTCCCGCAAGAATTCACAGCGATTCCTCTGACTGTTACGTTTTGAAACTTCCTCGTGTCAATACAAGAACCTATGGTGAACGTTCTTTCTTCTTTGCTGCTACTCACATCTGGAACAACCTTCTTCATCATATCCGTGCACCTGATTCTATTTCTGCTTTTCGCTCATCACTAAGCACTCTCAGCTTCTTTGTTCTCCAACACCACCCATGTCAGTTCACTTTGGATGTATGGAGAGTGGGAAAGGGAGAGGGAGGGTTGAGAAAGAGTGGTCATGAATGATTTATCTAACTTCCATCATTTTCTTTGGTGTAAAGCGCCCTGAGCTCTTAGAGAGTAGGGCGCTATATAAATGTACATTACTGTTATCATTATCACTATTATCATTATCATCACATGAGTACTTTTTTCTATGTTCTCATTTATATTGCATCATAGTTTTCTGGACCATTAGCAGAAAAGTGGTGGGACGTGTGAATGTTAGAGGAGGGGAAGGGAGTTTGTGTCGGGGACTGGAGGGGGGGGGGGGGGGCTAGGGTAGGGAAGACGATATTCTTTTGGAATGAAACACGAAAGAGGGCAGAACAAAAAGTAGTGTCAAGACAGAACGTGTTCATTTCAGAGTGTCTAGACAAGACAAAACGTGTTCATTTCAGAGTGTCTGGACAAGACAGAACGTGTTCATTTCAGAGTGTCTGGTCAAGACAGAACGTGTTCATTTCAGAGTGTCTGGACAAGACAGGACGTGTTCATTTCAGAGTGTCTAGACAAGACAGAACGTGTTCATTCAGGTCTGGTCAAGACAGAACGTGTTCATTTCAGAGTGTCTGGACAAGACAGAACGTGTTCATTTCAGAGTGTCTAGACAAGACAGAACGTGTTCATTTCAGAGTGTCAAGACAAGACAGAACGTGTTCATTTCAGAGTGTCTAGACAAGACAGAACGTGTTCATTTCAGAGTGTCTGGACAAGACAGAACGTGTTCATTTCAGAGTGTCTAGACAAGACAGAACGTGTTCATTTCAGAGTGTCTGGACAAGACAGAACGTGTTCATTTCAGAGTGTCTGGACAAGACAGAACGTGTTCATTTCAGAGTGTCTGGTCAAGACAGAACGTGTTCATTTCAGAGTGTCTGGACAAGACAGAACGTGTTCATTTCAGGAAAACATGTCAGAGTACAAAGTGACGAGACAAATGCCCGAGTTTCCCCCCGGCCCCATTCCTGAACCTGGCGACACACTGACAGACAGTCCGCAGACTGTACGTAGTGCCGACAGTGGTGAAGGAGGTCAAGATGACGGTCCATCAAGTGGTCCCTGTGACCCAGTTCTCTGCACTGCCCTGCGGCCTTGTGCCCACAGCCACACACTGATGTCCACTTCTTGGGCAGGTCGTCAGCCAACTCTTGTCCTGCGTAGACTGACTTATCACTGGTTCAGGAACCTGCTCCGTCTTGGCTGGGAAAGATTACAACAGCAGTTTTTAAAATGGCTGCCAGAAGTTGAGAAATAACTGAATGTCACTGAGTGACCTCATGTTAAATGCGTGTCGTTTGGGAAAGGAGACAACAACACATTTTAGAAAATGGCCGTTAGAAGTTGAGAAATCAATAACGATGTCACTGACTGACCTGATCTTTAATGCGTATGACATTATTCGTCTGCATCATACCGAGAATTCACTTGATAAACACTGGATAGACGGTACGTTCCTTAGATTTTAAGGGTTTTGCGTTTTCACTATTCCTTGATAATCAACACTAGTCCGAAGTTTCCTGTTTTCATTCATTGAAGTTGTGTCAGAGGTTTCCCCAAAGCGAAGCCATGTCGTTTCAGTGGGTATTCCAACAGGGAAGCAGCCCACAGAAGCGCCTTTTCCAGTGTCGCCGCCTGACGACAGTACGTCAATCCACACTAGTCTCCCTTTGCAAGGCTCTCGTTCCCAAAATGAGCTCTGCCAAGGTTACACTCCGGAAATACACGATTGATCCAGTTACAAAGATACCAACGCAGTTTCATTTTTTTCCCACAACACGAAGAATGTATATTCTGTGTCGCTCGCGTCAGAGAGACAGACGCCCCAGGAAAGTAGCCCTTGATGGAAAAAAAAAAAACACGAAAAAAACCCCCAAAATAAACCCACACCATTTCGATAACTAAATAATGTCAAAAACTCGATCCCGTGCCAAAATAACCACAGTACGGCAAGGCTGAGAAACGGGAGAGGAAGAGACGCTAAATCACACAACTTTACTACCACCTGCTGTGCTGTTTAAAAAAGACTGGTCCATGAAGGAAAAAGACGGGGAAAAGAACAGGAACAAAGAAATGTTTAACACCGCAACTCACACGGACCAGAGCATTAATTAATAAATAAATAAATAAATAAAAATTATAAAAACCAGACAGAAACAATCACGTGTTATACTCGCTTAGAATGCAAGCAACAACACACCAGAGCAACACTAAACACAAATGTATAGTCACTGAACATTCCTAGATCGCATGCTGCAAGACACCCTGGGGCAATTGTTGCACCAGAAGATAGGGAAAAAAACCAACTGAAAATGAGGGTTCATGGGGAAAAAAAAACTTTGTGAAAAAAAAAAACAAAGAAAAAAAGTCATAAAAAAAGAAGAGAGAGAAAACAAAATTTGGGGGTCGGAGGGGGGGGGGGGGGGGGGGGGGGGGGGGGGGGGGTCGGCCAATGAAGAAGGTACGTGAAGCACTAAAAAAAAAAAGGGGGGTGGGAGCGAATGCTCCATGACCTGCATGCAACTGAGGCCACAAAAAAAGGGGGCGGGGGGGGGGACTGTGGGAGATGGGAGATGAAACAACTCAACACCAGTTTGTTAATCCTTGAAAGCATGAATGACTCATAAAAAAAAAATCATTGGGATGGGGGAAAATGATTTGATTGTGTAGGAATGAACTGGACATAACTGGGTGCTTTTCATCCAGTCCATTGTGATGGCAGAAAGGGGTACTTTTGTTTTGTACTGTATTGTATTATATTGTATTGTACTGTATTGTATTGTATTACATTTTGTCACAACATATTTCTGTGTGAAATTTTGGCTACTCTCCTCGGAGGTGGTGGCGGAGGAGGGGTTGGGGGTGAGAGGGGCGAGGGGGCGGGGGGCGGGGCGGGGTGGGGAAACGAATATTATCTTCTTTTTTTCCTGTCTGCAAGGGTCCCAAATTTGGGTCGCACGTGCAAGAATTTTTTTTTTTTATTTTTTTTTTTTTCTGATTCTCGGTTTTTTTCTCTTGTTTTTCTTGCTTATTATTTAAGTGGTGGTTACGTGTTATTATTGTTATTGCTGTTGTTGTTACTATCATTATTATTATTATTATTATTATTATTATTCTTTTCTTCCCCCTGTTCCTCCTCCTTATTCCTTTGTTTTAATACATCGACAAATGAACAAATGAGGACATTCACACAATAAATCACGAGAAAGGAGGCAGGGCTACATGATAAATCTGATCGTACACAGTGCACGCTCTTACAGTTGTTTTTAATTAAGGCTGTGGGTACTTTAAGTGTTTCTTTCATATCTTATTAGCCTAGTAACAAAAGACATCCACAGCTGCACACAAAGGCGACACACAGTCATAATGGCCCGGTAATGTGTTAAGCGCCATCAGAAAAGTATTTTCCCACCAACAGCAGACGACGAAGAAAGCGAAGGAGAGGAGGTAACGATGGTATCTCATCTGTCGTTTTTCTGTCCTCGAGACGTCACTTCCGCTCACGTGTCAGCCTGGTTTTTCACGCGTGTTAGTGCCGTTTCCGATGTGTAGCAGGAGGAATGAATATAGGTCTTTAGACCGCTAATTTGTCGTTGGTTACTCTTGAGCATGTGATCTGTTTCCGCTTCCACGCCTGCTTGTGCAAAAAAAAAAAAAAAAAAAAAAAAAAAAGGTTAAAAGTATGCACATAACAGTCGACAAAAGGTTGTGACATATCCATTGACCCATTCAATGTCCGTGTCAGTGTCCGTGAAGGGTTGTTCTTGGAACTGGTGAAACTTTTCTTTTTGTGCGCTTTGGGAAAGGCTGGAAAGAGCGAATATGTGGAGAATATTGAAGAACAGAAGCACTCATAAAAGACATGAAAAGGTTTTCTTCAGCAGCCACAAAGAATCCAATTGATAAAAGTTATTAGCGAAGATGACTGTGAGACTTACTGTTGAACTGGTCAGCCCAAAACCTGGCTATTTATGTTGTCAGGTCACGTGGACATTTGGGCCGAGCAGTCGTTACAAACAGATGGTTTGCTGCTTGCTTACATAGACTGAGCTGGATTGCACAATTAAACGATCTCAGCAGCTTCGCAGCGCTATGTTTGCTTAGCGTTAAGGAGTTTCCTAAGTCAGTAGTATTAGAATAGACGAAGGAAAATTCTAATGCAAACGCTGCTAACATCGCTTATGCAACTCATCCCCAGAGAAATGATAACCATGAGTAAAACGATCACGGATTTAGAAAAATGTTCACTTCATGCAGACATGGACACAAACGCGAACGCGAACATGGACCGTCAACGAACCACGTACACCCGTACAGCCAGCTCTGCAGTATAAACAGTGCTCCGTAACATATAGCAATACAAAGCACAACTCGTCAATGCAAGACTTTACAGTGGGCCTACAAGACAGTATCAGAAATGATTTCATGGGACTCGAGTCAGGTTTTGTGACATGTACCCAACCGTTCAGTACATCTATATGACAAGCTGGGAAGAGCAAAAAAACCTTCCTCCTGTGAAATTATCACTGTAATACAGGCTCCTGCTTCCATGCTGTTTACATACTTTTCCATCAAGACACACAGAGGGAGAGAGAGAGGGGGGAGGGCAATAGAGAGGGGGAGAGAGCAATACAGAGACAGAGAGACAGACAGACAGACAGACAGAGACAGAGAGAGCAAAGATACAAAATGCAACTTTCGGAGCACAGGATCATCATCAGCATCAGTTTGTGACAACAAAGAATACATGAAATAAACGTACATCAATCATAAACTCACACAGAACAGCAGCAAGACAAGGAGCACAATGGACTGTGAGTCAGAGTAGGACGATGAGCGTGAGGGGAGACAGTAATGGGGCAATGGATGGCGGGAAGTATGACATGGACCAACAAGGACTTTCACACACACACACACACACACACACACACACATGCACACGCATGCACGCACGCACTAAGCAGACACACACACACACACACGCACGCACGCACGCACACGCACGCACGCACACACGCGCAGACACACACACACACACACGCGCGCGCGCGCGCGCGCATGCACGCACACACACGCACAAACATAAACACACACGTACACACTAAGCACACACACACTAAGCACACACACACTAAGCACACACACACACTAAGCACACACACTAAGCACACACTAAGCACACGTACTAAGCACACACTAAGCACACGCACACTAAGCACACACACACACTAAGCACACGCACTAAGCACACACTAAGCACACGCACACTAAGCACACACACACTAAGCACACGCACACTAAGCACACGCACTAAGCATACACACACACACACACACATGCACACGCACACTAAGCACACGCACTAAGCATACACACACACACTAAGCACACACACTAAGCACACACACTAAGCACACGCACACACTAAGCACACACACTAAGCACACGCACACACTAAGCACACACACTAAGCACACACACTAAGCACACGCACACACTAAGCACACACACTAAGCACACGCACTAAGCACACGCACTAAGCACACGCACACACTAAGCACACACGCACACTAAGCACACACACTAAGCACACACACTAAGCACACACGCACACTAAGCACACACACTAAGCACACACGCACACTAAGCACACACACATAAACACACACACACACACACACACACACACACTCACTAAGCACACACACACACACTAAGCACACACACTAAGTACACTAAGCACACACTAAGCACGCATACGCACACACGCACGCAAGCACACAAACGCACAAACACACAAACACGAAGAACATTAAAAAATATCAACATCAATCCAGGTACCATATCTAAGCTGTATGATACTTTGCTAACGCCAATATCGATTTATGGGGCGGCGGTATGGTTACCTTACCAAGTCAAACCGGGTGATTCTTTCTATTTAGCACACCTTTTTGACGACTGCTTATCGAATAAGTTTCCACATTACAAATTACACATTAAATTCTGTAAGCAAATACTGGGAGTACACAAAAATGCTATGGTGCTCCCAGTGTTAGGTAAACTGGGCAGATTCACAGTAAGTTTAAAGATAATATGCCAAATTATTACAAGTTAGATTCACATAATTCAATTACCAGAAACTTCCCTTATCAACAAATTATGTAAGTCCATGTACCAACAAGAAAATACAACTTCCCCATGGTTGATATTTGTTAGAAAGATACTCGAAATTATAGGCCTTGATCACATTTGGAAAAACCAATTCACATCAGCGTACATAGACTGAAATACGTGTATATAAAAAATTAGAAAATTAATATATCAAACACTGGAAAGAGAAAAGAGAAAAAACATTAAAGCTAAAATTTTACAATTCGATAGTAGCATAGTGCAAAACTGAAACCTATCTTTTAAATATATCAGATACAAAACACAGACAAGCTTTTACAAAACTCAGAATAAGAGCGCATGACCTAAAGACTGAGAAAGGATGATATTTGAATATTCCACAAGAAGACAGGTTGTGCAAGTGTAACATTCTGGAAGACGAAATCCATCTTCTTGATCATTGTATTAAATATAAAACTTTAAGGCAAAAGTTTTTAAAAGATATTCAAAATTCGAATAACACAGGAAATATTCCCAGTCAGGTGATGCTAACAGATGATGAATATATACAAACAAGATTAGGAAAATTTGATTATAAATGCTGTTGCAATTTATTGCATTAACTGATTAATTAATTGTGTATTTTTGATTCGTTCATTCATTTACCATTGCTCTTGTGTCTTATAAACCTTAAGGTTCCATGGCAATAAAATCTATTCTATTCTACTCACACACACACACACACACACACACACGCACACACACACTCAGCACACGTGCACACACACACGCACACTGAGCACACACACATACACAGACACACACACACACACACACTGAGCACACACACACACACATGCACACACACACACACACACACACACACACAGCACAAACCTGGGTCAGCACAAGAAGCAGCAGCAGAAGCAGAGTCGGCATGATCTGCAGGACAGCCTCCATCACAACGAGCAGTGCTGACCACAACTCACTGTTCGTCACAAAGCTCCTTCCTCACCACGGCACGTGGCTCTCACGACACACACCACAACTCACTGTTCGTCACAAAGCTCCTTCCTCACCACGGCACGTGGCTCTCACGACACACCACAACTCACTGTTCGTCACAAAGCTCCTTCCTCACCACGGCACGTGGCTCTCACGACACACACCACAACTCACTGTTCGTCACAAAGCTCCTTCCTCACCACGGCACGTGGCTCTCACGACACACCACAACTCACTGTTCGTCACAAAGCTCCTTCCTCACCACGGCACGTGGCTCTCAACAGCAACTCACTGGGCGTCACAAAGCTCCTTCCTCACCACGGCACGTGGCTCTCACGACACACACCACAACTCACTGTTCGTCACAAAGCTCCTTCCTCACCACGGCACGTGGCTCTCATGACACACCACATGCAGACATTTCGAGAACTGTTGTGAAGTATGATGAAGCGATGTCAGTGGAACTTCATACGTGTTTTCAGAGGTGCACCAGCTTTTTGGAGTAAATCTTTTTCCAATCACATAATCATTACAATATACGCTTTTTCGCCAGTTCATATGGGCCAGATGGTCTGCGAACACTTAATAAACCGTTAATGTAATGCTATTAATAGTTCTAGACAGTGTGGAAAACAAAGGTCCAATGATATGTCATCTTCTCACCAAGACGTAACAGTCCTGCAAACCCCTCTTGTCTGGAGAATAGAAGACATAACAACTGGGTGATGCTAGCTGTTCTTTCAACAAATAGTGATAATAATTCGAACAAGGGAAACGAATTGCAGTGCAAGTCACGGGGTCGTCATGTTGTCCAGTTATGAACACGTCATCCAAGTGAAACGAAACACAGAGGGAACGTCACTACACATGGATTACGTTTTCGCTTTTCTCGCTTTCCACCCAACGGATGTAACGTTTGTAGCAACTCTGTAGTCTCCAGACACTGACGGGTGTCTATCATCATGTCAGAACTGACAGGTGTCTATCATCATCATGTCAGAACTGACAGGTGTCTATCATCATCATGTCAGAACGGACAGGTGTCTATCATCATCATGTCAGAACTGACAGGTGTCTATCATCATGTCAGAACTGACAGGTGTCTATCATCATCATGTCAGAACTGACAGGTGTCTATCATCATCATGTCAGAATGGACAGGTGTCTATCATCATCATGTCAGAACTAACAGGTGTCTATCATCATCATGTCAGAACTGACAGGTGCCTATCATCATCATGTCAGAACTGACAGGTGTCTATCATCATGTCAGAACGGACAGGTGTCTATCATCATCATGTCAGAACGGACAGGTGTCTATCATCATCATGTCAGAACGGACAGGTGTCTATCATCATGTCAGAACTGACAGGTGTCTATCATCATGTCAGAACTGACAGGTGTCTATCATCATCATGTCAGAACGGACAGGTGTCTATCATCATGTCAGAACTGACAGGTGTCTATCACCATCATGTCAGAACTGACAGGTGTCTATCATCATCATGTCAGAACTGACAGGTGTCTATCATCATGTCAGAACTGACAGGTGCCTATCATCATCATGTCAGAACTGACAGGTGTCTATCATCATGTCAGAACGGATAGGTGCCTATCACCATCATGTCAGAACGGACAGGTGTCTATCATCATCATGTCAGAACGGACAGGTGCCTATCATCATCATGTCAGAACGGACAGGTGTCTATCATCATCATGTCAGAACTGACAGGTGTCTATCATCATCATGTCAGAACGGACAGGTGTCTATCATCATCATGTCAGAACGGACAGGTGTCTATCATCATCATGTCTGAACTGACAGGTGTCTATCATCATCATGTCAGAACTGACAGGTGCCTATCATCGTCATGTCAGAACTGATAAGTGTAATATCATCATCATGTCAGAACTGACAGGTGCCTATCATCATCATGTCAGAACTGACAGGTGCCTATCATCATGTCAGAACTGACAGGTGTCTATCATCATCATGTCAGAACTGACAGGTGCCTATCATCATCATGTCAGAACTGACAGGTGTCTATCATCATCATGTCAGAACTGACAGGTGCCTATCATCATCATGTCAGAAATGACAGGTGCCTATCATCATCATGTCAGAACTGACAGGTGCCTATCATCATCATGTCAGAACTGACAGGTGCCTATCATCATCATGTCAGAACTGACAGGTGCCTATCATCATCATGTCAGAAACCAAACTGCGTTGTTGTGAGGAATGGAGGTGACCAGAAGTCCCACCTTCAAGCTGAAAGCGAATGAGCACGAAAGACAGATGGCAGAAAGATGTCCACCTCAGGAACTGGCAAAGGTCACAGTGGGCGGGAGGGAACATCTTTCAGGTAGTCCACAGAAACGCTCCGTGGTTTCAGCTGGTACTTGCTGTTAGTCCACTCTATTCTTCTCTCTCTTTCTTCTCCTCCGCCCACAAGTCTGTCGAGAAAGGCGCCCATGGTGAGGACCAGAAGACTGAAGACTGAAGTAGAGACACGGAAGGTACCAGCCTTCTGTCTGTGTCTGTGGCACCACGCTGTTCTGCACTGCCCGCTGACAGCAAGAACCAGGTCTGCCTGACACTGCTTGGGGAGCGGTGAATAAATGGTCAAGCCATGCCAACATCTTCCTTTCCCCTTGCCTCACTTGTGTGAATTCAGTTTTTTGTTTGTTTTTTGTTGTTGTTGTTGTTGTTTTTGTGTGTTTTTTTTATATCAGTTTATGTTTTGTTTATGAATTTCAATTTTATGCTAAATGCCATGTTATGGTTTGCTTATTTTCCCTGAACTCTACATGCCAGTGTAGGTGTCATAGATTAAATCTGTGACCTGGAATCTTGTCCCGTTCAGAAAAAGTCGGGCAGGAGCCATCAATGAAAAAGCTGTTACTGCGCTCGAAATAATCATGGCTTGACTTTTTCATCGTTTGTTTGTTTTATTCAACAAGCAGCAGAAAAATACCGCCAGTCTTCAGTTCCATTTTCCAGCACTATGGAACCGTATATCATACAATAACAGCGATGGTATGTGACGTCATAGCGACCAAGCACTGACAGTTTCCTGTAGCCCTCTGCCACTGGAGCTGTGGTGGGACGAACTCGGATGTGGATGTATGTGGAAGAATCAGAAGGAACTGATGTGGCTGTGTGTGGGTGAATCTGGAAGAGCGGGGTCAGGGTAACAGGCACCTTATTGTAACTCCTTTTATTGTTCATATAACTAACGGCTTTTCTATCCCACACCCAACCACTCCACCATGAACATCTTTTTTTTTTTCTTTTTTTTTTTTCAGCCCCACCCCGACTCCAACCTCCGTCTGTGGCCTCAACCACTGTCCACACCCATGGCGTGTGTGTGTGCGTGTGTGTGTGTGTGTGTGTGTGTGTGTGTGTGTGTTGTGTGTGTGTGGCAGGGGGGTGCTGTGTGTGTGTGGGGGGGGGAGGTAAGGGGGGTGCTGTGTGAGTGTGTGTGTGTGTGGGGGGGGGGGGGTAAGGGGGGTGCTGTGTGTGTGTGTGTGTGTGGGGGGTGATGTGTGTGTGTAGGGGGGGGGGGGTTGCTGTGTGTGTGCTGTGTGTGTGTGGGGGGGGGGGGAGGGTGCTGTGTGTGTGGGGGGGGGGGTGTGTGCTGTGTGTGTGTGGGGTGTTGTGTGTGTGGGGGAGAGGGGGGTGCTGTGCGTGTGTGTGTGTGTGGGGGGTGCTGTGTGTGTGTGTGTGTGGGGGGGGGTGGGTCTGTGTGTGTGCTGTGTGTGTGTGTGTGTGTGGGGGGGTGCTGTGTGTGTGCTGTGTGTGTGTGTGGGGGGGTGCTGTGTGTGTGTGTGTGTGCTGTGTGTGTGTGTGCTCTGTGTGTGCGTGTGTGCTGTGTGTGTGTGTGTGCTGTGTGTGTGTGTGCTGTGTGTGTGTGTGTGTGTGGGTGCTGAAATGAATGAATGCGTACCAGTCTAAAATCATCTTATAGTGAACAGAAAATAATCAGATGAGAAGAGGAAGTGAGAGTATTACACTGAGACGGCGATAAAGTGAAGCAGCCTACAAAACGTGAGTTAAATGTTATAGGTCCCATTGCCTTTTACGGTCATCGGGGCAGTGACGTCAAATCCGCTCTGTCTAGCGTTCGGCATGGGAAGGCAAGGCCCAATCCTCTCCTTCAGTTGTGATCTTCTTTAACCTGGGCAAGACGGCAATACAAGGGCATCCAGGAGTCATGACCTGGGTGTGGGCCGAAACACTAGACTGATGGGGGGCTTCTTCTCTGAAGACCTTGTACTGTCCAGCTCTCCTTGTAGTTACTTTTCACTGGGCAGAGTGCGGAAAGTCGGAATGAAGTACTTTTCCAAGGACACAATTCCGTGCCTTTCCAAAGGACACGTCGCCGTGCAGCCTCAGACCCTGACCATTGGATCACAAGTCCATCGCCTGACTGATCCCGCCCCGGAGGCTGTCTACATCATGAATGTTGAAGACACACGGTGTGAGGGAGACAGGCCGCGGGTCGATCTCACACTTCTCCTTGAACCTGACGCTGGAGCAGAAAAGACCAGTTGTGGGTCGGAAGTGGGGAGTCAAGTGTGGTGAGAGGGAGAAAAACAGAAAAACGGTCGGCAGTGGTGACGGTACTTCGCTGGACGCCCCCCCCCCCCCACCCCACCCCTCTCCCGCCCCCCACTCCACTGGAGCTCAAGAGCACCTCTCTCTCTCTCTCGCTCTCGCTTTCGTGTGTGTGTGTGTGTGTGTGTGTGTGTGTCTTGCTTATGTTTGTTTTGTTTTTGTTTTTTTTAATCCGAAGAATTGTCTGAAAACTCAGAAACTTGTCTGTACTGTCGTCGTATATTTCAAGAAATATAAAGCGTCAGTTTCCACCATTTGATGACATGTTTGTTATGTGAATGCTAGCAGTCAGTCATGCTTGCACACTGTTCCACATTGCATAATTGTTACAATACTTTTCCTGTCACGTCCCTTCAGAACTTTGATATTGTTCAGCCTTGTGTTCCATCTGCTCATTGCGACCGTCTGCTGATTAACGTCATCTCTGCATTCCACGTCGTGAACAGAAATTACGACGACAGCGTGCCTTTTCAGGCCTTGGTCCTGTCACTTGAAATATCCGCAATGCTGAAAGAAAATCTCAGTTCAAATCTGGCCTCAAAAACACATCGATGTGTACTAATCACTTTTCACGGATGTTTAAGTGTTGGTGCGTGATGTGGAGTGGTATGGCGTGTGTGCTTGTGCGTGTGTGTGTTGTCATTGACACAGTCCATTTTTCTTGCCTGTAAGTCTTGGTTATAGTGCCCGATGTTATTGATTTTTGCAACCAACATCTTTATCTCCGGCATTGTTAAAATCTTACACGGGGACAGCACGATTTGTGACCCTGACATATGAACCTTCTGGGAAGGCGGGAGGACAAACAGGAAGCCAGGGAGCGGACGGCACTGAAAGCGATGGGGGAAAGAAGAAAAAAACAACATGGAAGTGAGACGTAAGAGAAGACTGCGGACAGTTTTCGTGGTTGTTGCTTTTCTTGGTGGAATCACTTGAGTCGTGTGAAGGACTCGTGCCCGTTGATATCCACACTGCTTCCACAAACGTGGGAGTAACAGGTTCCGTGAGGGGCTGAGTGTAGAGGATATATCATGTGTTTGTGTGTGTGTGTGTGTGTGTGTGCGCGCGCGCGCACATGCATACACACGACATCTGCAGGACTGTCAGGTGACTTTTCTTGGAGAGTTTAAGATATTTTCCTTCACACAAGCACTGCACTCACATCCTCCGATCCTTTCCTCTGTATGTGTGCAATATATGTGCACTGCATACATACCACCATCTTTTCATCTTTCTTTGTGTGTGTTCCGAAGTATACGCATGGTTGCTAGCACATGATTGTTGCTGAGCATGTGTGTGGATTGAAGTGCACGTGCATGTCTAAGCTGACATGTCCAAGCAATTCTGCAGATTTCAAATGACATACATGTGTCCCAATGATACCAGCCACTGTCAGCTAACAAGCTCTGATACCAATCATTCAGAGAGCAAAATCTGCGGCATGAGTACATAAAAACTCACTTTATTTATTTCTCCTTTTCAGCTGCACATTACAAAGGCATTAGTGCAATAAAAGGCTGTCATGGAACTCAATTCTGATGGAAAATTAGCACAAAAAATACACGGTCAAAGCAACGCCATATGGAATACAGGAAAAATGAAAGGAACTCTTGCATCCAAACCGTTTACACAATACACGCAGGCGTGAGGTAAGGTTTCACCGCAATGTACATGGAACAAGAGGGTTTGTGTTTATCTTTTATTTATTTCTTTTTTCATACATGCTGAAACATTCTGTCACTGCAACCCTTGGGGAAGAAAAGGGTTTGCAATCTATTGTAACATTTTTTAAAATATTGAAAATAATAAATAACAATAATAACAATGAATAACTAGATAATGGTGACCATACCGGTGTAATTCAGATTGGCTATTCATTAACTCTAAATTTGTTCAAACCTTTCCCATTCTCTAGATGTTGTGATCATATCATCACATCATAATGACAAAACAAGGAAGTGTGCAGCACATGAATGACCGTCACCACAACAGTCACTGGTATTTTGACTGGCTGATTCCATTACCACATCATGTCCAGTCAGACATGGCAAAGGCTTCACATTTGGCAGGTTATAACAAATTTAACAATACAGCATTGTCTAAAATCACATGAAAAAAAAACAACAACCAACCAGTGAACACTACTTTTTAAAATCCAATCACACGCACAATGTGCACAACACACACACACATACTCACACACATGCATGCATACAAGCAGACACAAAGAAATTGTTTTTACTTTTATTTGATTTTGTGTTATACAAAGCACTGTCTTTATTTGTGCCATAAAAAGTGTTCATTTTATTAAGTGTTTAATGCATCCCAAACTTAGCTGTCGTGCATGTGCATGAGCACACATGAAGTCAAGTGCAATCAACACTATTCACATATCACCCTTGCATCACAACACGGTAAACAGCTAAAATAGTGTGTTCACAATGAATCCAGACTGTGTCTGTTCCATTCAGTCTGTAGAACCAGTTACTGTCTTTCCATGACAATGGTGCACTGACACTGGAGGTGAACTTGAAACTCAGTTCTCTGAGTAAAAAGAAAAACCCAATGTCTTGACAAAAAAAGGAAGAAAAGAATGAGATAACAACTGTTTTGTGGAAGTTCTTTCAAAGGAGATCATCTGTCTGAAAGACCAATAAATGTAATAATAATAACAACAATAACAATAATAATACAAAATTCAGCACTGTAAATGTAAAATATAGCACTAAATCTTGAGCAGAGAGGAATCTAGTGTTTTCACATGCATGCAGAACTCATTCAGAGAGATGACAGACATAACCACTGCTTGCTTCAGTTACAGTATTTTAGGTTACTATGGTCAGCGCAAGTCAAATTTAACCACATTGTAAAAGACAACAGGCACTTGAATTCTTTCATTCTTTTGAACTAATGAAACTACCTACCCATTAATATGTTGGGTTGTTGTTGTTTTTTTACACTATTACAGACATGATTTTTTTTTTTCTTTTCTTTTTTTTTTGGGGGGGGGGGGGCAAGAATCATTGTAATAAAAAATTAGAACAAGTGAATGTCATCACATTAAAAAAAAAACAACAACCGAAAAACAAAAATCACAAACCAAAACAAAGATAGAGAAAAAGCAGAAACAGTAATTAATGTAGTCTGTCCAGACACACAAAGAAAGGAGTAAAAGATGACATGACATCAACCCCATACAAACAGGATACACTCCCTTGTCATAAAGAATGTGATACATGAGAAAGCCTGTGTAATTTGTCTCAAGACTCCCTAGAGAGAGAGGGGAGGGGGGAGGGGGGGGGGAGAGAGGGGGAGAGAGAGAGAGGAGGGGGGGAGAGAGGGTGGGGGAGAGAGAGGGGGAGAGAGGTGGGGAGGAGAGAGAGGGTGGGGGAGAGAGAGAGAGAGAGAGAGAGAGAGAGAGAGGAGAGAGAAAGTCTGTTATCCCGTTTCTTTTCTTCATTTTATATTTCTGCAAACATTACTATGTTGAAAGTTTGTCACATGGTCAGTTTCATTCAGACTTGGGTTGTTAGTTTCAAAATAACTTATGAGTTGCAATTTGACTGTGCCAAACACACAAATGCCCCTCATACTTGGATTTTTCATGATTTTTTTTTTAAACGCAGGAAGCACCTCATAGACCAAAACTTGCAGTACACAACACACACTATATAATCCATATCCCCAAAGTTAATCTGTAATAAAATATGTACACAGAAATAATTTGAAAAAAAAAGACATTACACATTAAAAAAAAAATCCAGGTCTGAGGAGTGCCTAAAATTTAATCTGATGATCAGCCACAGAAATTCCCTATGTCACTTCACATACACAAGCAGACTGTAGCAAACAAAACCATAGCACTGCATGCACACATAATACTGATAAGATATAAATGTGTGTGTGTGTGTGTGTGTGTGTGTGTGTGTGTGTGTGTGTGTGTGTGTGTTATGACAAATCTTTATGTAAAACTTTCTTCTTTTCCTGAACTGGCCTCTTTGTGATCAGCTGGGTAATACATAACATGATTTGATACTTCCTATCAAATTCATGATTGTTCTTGTACTGTAAATGTTCCAAAATAAAATAGTTATAAGACCAAACATTCAAAGTCACATTCAAATCAAACATACATCATGCTGAGAGATAACAACTTCAGTCACACACTAAGGGTCAACAACAAACCACAGACATCGCCTAAAACCTCTAACACTTTTGCTGCAGGACTCCCATACTTGAAGCCCAAGACTCTTTACTCCTAGCACCCCTGACACAACAGAGTATGGCTGCCTAAATGATTGAGTGGTGGAGTAAAAAAACGGTCACATACCTAAAAGCCTTCCAGTAGATCTAGACAATGTAACACAGGAGCAGCAGCAGCAGCAGCCCACAAAGAAAGAAAAAAGACGACTCCCAACATCATAGACACTGTTCTTTCCCATTCCCACCTTCCCCTCCCCCTCCTCACACACACAAACACACAACAAGGCTCCTCACTCCTCCCTGCCTTTCTCCTGATACCAGTTTACAGCTTTGGCATTTCTTGCCTTCATCAACGATCCACCTTTTTTTAACATATAAATTTGATATCCTCATCTTTCAATCTACAAACAAGAATAGAGTGGAAGACTACTCAAAACAGAAAGTTATCGTATGTCTGACGTGTGTCTGACTTTTCCGTCTGAATCCAACACCAACAGTGCAACTGTAACTGCATATCACATGAGTAGAAGCACTAACATCTCAAAAAACACAGGACAATACAATCAATGAAAATGGCACATGAAAATGTCATTCACAGTCAATAACACAATCCAGCACATAATAAAACAAAACATTAAAAAATAATAACTCTGTTAAGTAGAAAACAATAACCATACTACAGCTTAACACAGTCATGGAAAATGACAATCTCATTCTAACAAGAAAAACATTATAATCTTACTCCAAACAAAAAACTCAGGACATTTCACACAGAATATACACTGATCTTACTCCAACCTATCACAGAATCAGGACAAATTTTGTTCCAGCCTCATATGAGGAACATCTATTACCTCTATTGCTTCATGAATAAGAAATAAAATAAATCACCATACCCGCATACATACAATACAGGAAATGTGGCATTCATACACAGACGTATCTACAACCACATGCACGCACACAAACATACATTGCACATCCATTATCGAAGTGAAAAGACATTAAAGAAAAGTCACAAGCACACACATTACATATCTGATATAACTCAGAGTGAAAAGACAAACTTTAAAAGAATCCACTCTATACACCATTCACCAAACCCTACGGTGTACCCTCATCCATAACTGTGTGAATCCACTCAGTCCTCTACTCAACACTGTGGACAAGCAATGAACACATCTCTCAGTCCTGCCCCTCCGACAGGGAGAAAGCACTGCTGCTGCTTGGAATAGCCACACGGTGGCGCTGCTGTCTGACCTTGGCCTGGTGTCGCAGGGCCACGTTCAGCCGTGCCGCCATTCGCTTCCACAGCCATTCCGGACACAGCATCGACAGCCAGCGCTGCACGCAGACCACCAGCTTTGATAAGCATGTCACAGTCCACACATGTTGGTCAGTCACTGTCGGTTGTGGCCAGTCATGATCATTAAAAACACCCCTTCATTTCTCACAAACCTTACCATGCATTTCCTGACTGTTAATGGACTACAAAAACTGAGTCATGAACATGCACACATGTTGTGAGACAGGCTGACATACAATTCTCCATTCATCCATGCACCCTTCACTTCCTCTATTCTCTATACTTGTCTTCAGTATTTCAATATGAGAATGTGTTGTGATTGCCTATTCTCCCCTAGTTTGCTGAACCCAAAATGGTATGTTAAATGGTGGTATGCTGAATTGTCTTCACAAACATAACTGAAACTGTGTTTCATCTACTAAACAAATGTATGAGTGTATGTTATTCTTTCTTTTTATGCTGTCAATATCAATGTTTTCAATTATTTACTTATTCATTGATCCATTTCTTTCTTTTTTTTCATTTCTATTTCCTATTTACTCATTTATTTACTCACTTATTATCTAATTAGTTTGCTAGTTATCTATTTGATAATCTATTTACTTATTTATCTAATTATTTTTTTATTCTTTTTTTTTTATTGTTTCCATTGTTTGTCTGTCTGCTTGAATTTTCTACTTAAAAACACACCTTGTAATGATAATGTCCAACTGTACATAACTGATTGTAAAAATGGTTTCATATGGAAAGAAAAGAACCCTCTTTACAATCAGGGCGTGACAACAACAAAAATCATGACTGACCAGCACAGTATGTGGCAGGTATCCCGTGGTGTGTGAGGAGAACCCCAGCGTCCTGACAGCGCTGTGGGCGAAGGTTGCAGCAGAGGGGATGAAGAGGCTAGTCTTGGAGAGTGTCTCGCTGTAGCGCGTCATGCGGGTGGACACGTAGAATGGCACCAGGCACTGCACCACGATGCCCTCCTCCTTGTACTCAAACTCCAGCGCCCGGGAAAAGTAGTCCAGGTAAGCCTGAGCAACACCACATCAATGAGAGTCTTGACTCAACCACCGTGATTTTCATTTTGAGAAGATTCACTGGAGAACAAACAGCAGTCCTTATCTTTCAAATGTAACTACAGTCCTTACTTTACATACATAACTGCAATCCTTACTTTACCAATGTAACTGTATCCCGTCCTTACTTTACAACTGTTATTGCAATCCTTACTTTACCAATGTAACTGTGTCCAGTCCTTACTTTACATACATAACTGCAATCCTTACTTTACCAATGTAACTGCGTCCAGTCCTTACTTTACATACATAACTGCAATCCTTACTTTACCAATGTAACTGTGTCCAGTCCTTACTTTACATACATAACTGCAATCCTTACTTTACCAATGTAACTGCGTCCAGTCCTTACTTTACATACATAACTGCAATCCTTACTTTACCAATGTAACTGCGTCCAGTCCTTACTTTACATACATAACTGCAATCCTTACTTTACCAATGTAACTGTGTCCAGTCCTTACTTTACATACATAACTGCAATCCTTACTTTACCAATGTAACTGTGTCCAGTCCTTACTTTACATACATAACTGCAATCCTTACTTTACCAATGTAACTGCGTCCAGTCCTTACTTTACATACATAACTGCAATCCTTACTTTACCAATGTAACTGCGTCCAGTCCTTACTTTACATACATAACTGCAATCCTTACTTTACCAATGTAACTGTGTCCAGTCCTTACTTTACATACATAACTGCAATCCTTACTTTACCAATGTAACTGTGTCCAGTCCTTACTTTACATACATAACTGCAATCCTTACTTTACCAATGTAACTGTTTCCAGTCCTTACTTTACACATGTAACTGCAGTCATTGCTTCCTTTATAAATGTCTCATATTTCAATTGACATTTCCGAAGAATGTTTCTTTAAATCCCCACAGAATTAAAACATACTATTCATAAACCACAAGTGAAAAAATGGTGGTTAACTCCCTCTCTCTCTCTCTCACACACACACACACACACATAAAGCAGAGGAGTAACGGCACAAGGAGGAGAGCCATCAACATACCTTAGTGGCAGCATAGACAGTGACTTGAGGTGTGACGTGTACACATGCCCCTGAAGACATGTTGACCACTGCTCCTCTGTGTCTGAAACACACACAATATACCTGTGACATGTACGCATTACAGATTTATATTGACACTCAATTCATATCTAACTCACACACATCCACACACTTTTATCACTTGAAGTGATACACTATTATTACTTGAAGTGGAAAGACATAAAAATGAAGACAACACACACACACACACACGCACACATCTAATAATGCTTTTAATGAAAAGCGTAAAATCAATCATCATCAACAACAAAAGCAACATACACACATACAAACACACACACACAAATACATCTATTACCTTTTCACCATCTGAGGCAAAATCATGTGTGTCATCTGAAAACAAAACACAATTTCATATATACTTCTGTCATAATTCTTATTTGTAAAAGCACACTCTCACAAAAATACTTTTTGCATAAAGAAATCACACCCTAATGTTCTCCATCATATAATCATATTTTCCTTAAAATAGAATTCAATTTTTAAGATAAAAGCAAACAAAAGGACAAATGAAAAAAAAACAAAAAAACCCCACTGCAATTCATTGTACTTTGTATTCAGAACTAAAAACTAAGTGACTTATTCTTTTTAATCACACAACTAAAATTTTCAACTTGTAAGAAACTAGTAAGGAAACAACATAATATTTTTGGAAAACAGAAGTCTAATGACACAACACACCTAATTCCTTTCTAAATTCAATTCAATTCAATTCAATTCAAAATACTTTATTATCTGCTTCAACCAAAAACAGAAAATTTTCTTTAGGCTCACTTAAAATAAAATGCCCGTCAGCAAAAAAAAAACAACAACAAAAACTGACACACCCTTCACTTATCACCATGCACACATCAATTATTATGTAAAAAGAAAAACATGTGGGTAAGATACTATTACATTCAGAGTGTAACAACTGTGTGTGTGTTGCGTGTGTGCCCGTGTGCGTGCATGCATCGTTTTGTGTGTGCGCACACGCGCGCACGCGCATGTGTGCCTGCGTGTTGAGCGCATGTGTACATTATAAAAAGAGAATATTCAGTAAGATAATAATAACATTTAAAAAGACAAATGCTCATCAACAGACAAAACCGAAAAAACGAATGAGCAACTGGCACACCCTTCCTTGATCACAGCATACATATTAACTATCATGTTAAAAGAAAACATTTAGATAAGAAAACAAAAATTACATTTTAAGATAAAGTGAAACATTTCAATGATATAATAAGAAAATATTCAGTAAGATAATTAAAACATTTAAGAACATGAAATCACAGTTGAAGGGTCAACCGCCACCAAGACTAAAAGCATGTAAAACTCCTTTCACGCCCCTCTAGATCAGCCATTTCCTTCCACATTATGTTAGAGTGTTGAAAATACACATCACTGCTCAAACCAGAGAGCCGCATTGTATTGTACAACTTTTTTGTCACAACAAATTTCTCAAAATTCAGGCTCTGCCCAGGGAGACTGCATCACCACAGCTCAGCTCCATCCTTTTCTTTCTCCTTCTGCTTGCAAAGTGTATTTGTTTTACCATCAAACAGATTTTTCTTCAGAATTTTGCCTTGGCCAACCGTTTTGGTGCCACACATTCTACCATATGCACTAAGTGCATGCTGCAAATGGGACCTTGGTTTATCATCTTATCTGAATGACTAATAATACTCATCATACTAATCGTTGCTAGAATTAAACTTAGAGACAACATCATTTCAACAGGGCAAGAAAACTTACCAAGGTTGCTGCCGCCACATTGACATGAATCAGCTGCCAGAGTTTCTGTAAACAGATAATAAAACATCCTTGAGGAAACTTTTCGTCTTTTGCTTTTTAGAGTAGGTTTCACATACATGAATGTGTATCTAAGTGTATGCATGTCCTTTTAGATTGTGTGTGTGTTTGTGTTTGTGTTTGTGTGTGTGTGTGTGTGTGTGTGTGAGGATGAACAATACGATATAATACATCTTTAATAGTCCGACTGGAATTTATGTGGGTTTGTATGATTGTGTGAATATCTCAGTTGACTCTGCAGATGTTTCTATGTCTGTAAGTGAAGCAGTGGCCTTGTGAAAGAGCACCTAAGTATGAAGCAAGTTTGTTTCCTGCAAAGGGATATTTTACTACCCCCTCCACAGTGTGTCTCTGTGTGTTTCAGTTTCAGTTTCTCAATGAGGCGTCACTGTGTTCAGACAAATCTATATACATTACACGACGTCTGCTGGGCAGATTCCTGACCAGCAACATTTCCCAACACGCTTAGTCAGGCCTTGAGTGCATGCATGTATATTTGTGAACCTATCAGAGTGGATTTCTTTTACAGAATTTGGCCTGAGGACAGCACTCTCGTTGCCATGGTTTTTTTCAGCACGCCAAGTGCTTGCTGCGCATGGGATTTCGGTATCGTCTCATCTGAATGACAAGACGCTCGGTTCAATTTTCCAGTCAAACTTGGGAGAAAGGGCGAGAGCAAGATTCGAACCCAGACCCTCACAGACTCTTTATTGGCAGATGACTGATGAGCATCTTAACCATTCTGCCATGAATAAATAACAAGTGTGTCTGTGTGTGTGTGTGTGTGTGAGAGAGAGAGAGAGAGAAAGAAACCAGTCCTGCATTCCATCTATACAGATGTGTGTGTGTGTGTGTGTGTGTGTGTGTGTGTGTGTGTGTGAGAGAGAGAGAGAGAGAAAGAAACCAGTCCTGCATTCCATCTATACAGATGTGTGTGTGTGTGTGTGTGTGTGTGTGTGTGTGTGTGTGTGTGTGTGTGTGTGTGTGTGGATGTGTGAGACATAGAGACAGAGAGAAAGAAACCAGTCCTGCATTCCATCTATACAGATGTGTGTGTGTGTGTGTGTGTGTGTGTGTGTGTGTGTGTGTGTGTGTGAGACATAGAGACAGAGAGAAAGAAACCAGTCCTGCATTCCATCTATACTGATTTGTGTGTTGTGTTGTGTTGTGTTGTGTGTGTGTGTGTGTGTGTGTGTGTGTGTGTGTGTGTGTGTGTGTGTGTGTGTGTGTGTGTGTGTGTGTGATTCCCTACCTATGTGTGTGAGACAGAGAGAGCAATAAACCAGTCCTGCATTCCATCTAAAAAAATCTTCTGTGGCTGATGTACATGGATTGTACAAAACAATGTATTTGACTATGTGTCTGACATTATATACATCGTTCATGTGTCCATTTTTTGGTGTGATGTGGTTCCAAGACACAATTCAGTGTGTTTAAAGAATGTCTTCAACTTTGCACACAAGTTCACAATTAAGTGTTTGGACATAAGGTGATAGATGGCACAAAGGAGGGATGTGTATGTGTGAATTGATGAATGTGAATGCCTAGGTGTGTTTGTGTGTGTGTGGGGGGGGCGGGCGGGGGGGGCATGATAATGATAAGAAATACACAAATAATATTCCAAGATATTCAAAGTCATGTTATTTTCATACACATGTATAATATTCTAAGATATTCAATGTTCACATTATTTTCATAGTCATATATTTATGCATACCTTTTCTGGTACATCCAGAAACATCTGTGGGTAATCGTACATAACACCCACATTGTTAACTGCACAAAGAACACTTAGAGCATTTATGACTCATTCAACAGACGCTTAACACTGATTCAAGTTCACTGATTCAATACATCATGAAAAACAGGTCCTCAAGTCTGCACAAGTGAATGTGAAAAACACATCTTTTCGAAACAGACTATTACTACTGACCAACAAATTCTAACACTCGGTGGAGCTGTAAAAAGGATGTAACACACATGAAGAAAAGTACATATATATATGCACACACACACACATACGCACACACACACACACACAATATGACAATATATTCAAAACTTAACAGAAGTTAGCAAACTGGCTCCATCTGCACTGCACTGACAGTAATGTGTTAGCATAGTAACATTTTTACCTAGCAACTTCACACTGACCAACAAATCCCCAAAATACTGTCCTGTAAGTAAGATTAACATAGTTCTCCATCTATTTTCAATATCAAAATTGTGGTATACACCAATAAGGAAAAAAAAAAATTAAACAAATTAAAAAACATGTAATTTGCTGAATGTTTTAATAAACAAACAGAGAAAAAAGAAGAACATAAAAACTGCAATATCTTTGTTTAATAAATCAAGTATCCCAAAATATTAGAATGGTACAACTGAAGTCGTATACTGAATGATCTAGGTATACAAATTCTACAATCCAAATTGTCACCTTCTTCACTGCGTTAGTAAAGCAGTAAATCAAATCAAATCGAATGTTGCCGATAGCTCAGCCCACCACAAAGGTCCACAGTAGGGCTGATCCCCTGTCAGTTCTTAAAACCAGTCAACGAACACAAAATACAAGTCTTGCCTTGAATGCTCAACATGTTTTCTACAATTTTATTCAGATGAATCTTTTTCTCTATTATTTACCTAAAATGCCAATCTCCTTGCCGGCCAGTCCTGTCCAGATGGTATCGTACAGTCCTTCCTTCACCTCCAGAGAGAAATCAACAGAAATGTACTCCACCTGCACTGAATACTCCTCTTCTGCCAACACAATCAATCATTCATCAACAATGGTATTGAAAATTCTGAAAGCTGTACTGCTATATCCATGGAATAAACTCTGTGTATATGTGTGAGAGAGAGAGAAAGAAAAGAGAGTGAGAGCGAGAGAGAGACAGACAGACAGACAGAGGAAATGAAACAAACAAAACTTCATTACACTAGGGCAGTGAGAAAAGTATGTATATGCTTTTTTTTCCCACCCAGCCCTAGAGATATTGTTTGAAAATGATAATAATGATATATATATAAAAAAAGGGGGGGGGGTGTACTGGAGGGAAGTGTGGGGGGTGGGGGGGAATGGGGGAGGGGAGGGGGGAAAATGTGAATAAGAATTGTAAACTAAAAAAAAACAAAAAACAAAATGGAACACTCAACAAAAAACTTCTTCCTTCTTCTTCGTTCATGGGCTGCAACTCCCATGTTCACTCATACATGTATGTACACGAGTGGGTTTTTACATGTATGACTGTTTTTACACTGCCATGTAGGCAGCCATACTCCGTTTCCAGGGGCTGTGCATGCTGGGTATGTTTTGTTTCCATAACCCATCACATGCTGACATGGATTACAGGATCTTTAACGTGCGTATTTCATCTTCTGCTTATGTATAGTATACACACGAAGTATGGCAAACAAAGACACCCTCTCTCTCTTTCTCCGTCCTCCTTCCCTTGCCCTCTCCCCCCTCCCCATCTTCTCTCCCTCACCATCTCCTTCCTCTCTAACTCTTAACAATATATACATGCGCATGTGGGGACATGCTATGTTAAATGAATCACAATGAGGCGGAAAACAGAAGGGGGGTTGGGCGAAAGACACATGGTGTTCACTGACAACAGATAAAAAGAGATAGACTCTATCAGGCCACAGCCCTGAGTGAAGGGAGTACATGTAAACACAGTACAAGTACAACTCAACAAAAATATATAAACAAATAAGCAGTAAATGATTAATATAGACAACAAAGCCTATTCTAGAAAGAGAGAAGGAGAGAGAAAGTGTACTTGCAAAAGAGTATGTGTGTATGTGTATTTGCATGCTTGTGTCTGTGTATCGCTGTGAGGGGTGGGGAGTGCAGATAGGAAAGGGGGAGACATATCATCTGTGTGCTTGTGTCTGTTGGTGTATGTACATGTTTGTACAAGTGCATGCATAACGTGTGTGTGTGTGTGGTGTGTGGTGTGTGTGTGTGTGGTGTGTGTCTCTGTGTGTGTCTGTTTGTGTGGAAGGGTTGGGGACAGGTGGGATGGAGAGGGGAATGATGGATGGATGTGTGCAAATAGGCAGATGCTTTACAATGCATAAGTAGATGTGGTACAGTGTATAAAGAGTGAATCAACAATGTGGACTCCTGTCAGTACATTTAAAAAGAGAGACATCAGTGGTTCAGCTATTTAATCAAACTGAGAAAACAAATCGCTGAGGGCTTTGGGCACTGACCTATTTCTTGAGCAGCTTTGATCAGCTTTTTCTCCTCTTTACTTAGCAGGACAATGTTCATTCCCCGGCGAGCCAGCTCCATAGCATAGGCTTTGCCAATGCCATCGCTTCCTCCTGTTACCACTGAAAACACCATATAATAAATTGTATACTTTAAATACAAACATCATATTGGATATAAAAAGAAAAAAACCCCAATGTTATTCATTGATGATGATTCTGTCCAGTCATTTTAATGTTGATGTGATAAATCATGACATAAACTAATCTCATCTCATTTTCAAACTCAGAATCTTCTCAGCCTGACCAAGTATTAACTGAGAATCTTCAGGAGAAGAAATAGTTCACATTTGGTTTGTGCACATTTTTTAATGCAACTTGCAAGTCAAACAGAAACATATGAAAGATACAGATTATGAACTCAGCGTTTGCTCAACTCTTTTTAGATAGACCTACATCCTCCGAGGTTTCATATTTGATAATTCATGTGGCATCAATCTTTCTAGAGTCTGTAAACTTTGTGTATGGTTTACAATTTGTATATATATAATTTTATTTTAAAATGTGAAAATAAAAAACCAGAAGACATCTTTCAAGTGCTGGTTGTTTTTGGTTTGTTTGTTTTTTTTGGTTTTTTTTTTGGTTGTTGTTTTTTGCATGAGACATGATGATGTGTGTCCAAAAAAGAGCTACTGCAGCATTTTTTTTGTTTGTTGTTATATGACATCCTGAATAGGGAAGTGCAGACTATGAAACCTGCCTCCACAGGTAAGGTGGCTCAGAGGTCAAGGTCCATTGGTTCTTGTATAAGATGTGGACCAGGATTTAAATTTTACTCCTCACTCTCTCAGACCTTGAGTGGCGGTACTAATAATTCGGATGAGATGATAAACCAAGGTCCCATGTACAACATGCACTCAGCATGGATGTTTTATTTTAAATGGCAACAATAAGGGTTGTCCCTGGCAAATTCCCAATAATTTTTATAAATTTGTTTCTTCCAACTGTAGAGCGCTGTATTGTTTCAAGCTGACAGCTACTGCCTGTGTCCTACTTAAGTGTGTTGCTGTATCAGACTGATGGCAACTGGCTGTCAGCAACAAGCTGGGCTTAGCGTTAATGTACCCTTTAATTTTTAGACATCAACGCTTTTTTCCAGATATATGCACATTATCAGTTTATGAGTAAGTGCGTGCGTTTGAAAGTATTGACAGTGTGTGTTGTGTTGTAATGTGATGAGTTGTTTTGTGTGTGCTTTTCGTCTTACAGCAAACGTTGCAGCAGGCTAAAAAACAAAAACATAATGTATTCTCAAACAATGGCCTGTTAACCAGGACCAACCCACCTGCCCAAGCCCCGAATTTCTGACGCAAGTCTGTTTCCTCCGCCATCCCACTGTAAACATGCACATACGCAGCATTAGCTGCACTGCTAAGCACAAGGAGCGACTTTCCGGCTACATAGCAAACGCCGATAAGAGCAAATGTGTCCCGAACATGAGAGAAAACTTTAGACATTTCTCGGAAGAGAAGTTCAAAGCTGTCTACGGCCGCCATTGCGGCGTCTTATGCACCAAAAGTGTTTTTTTATTGTATTTAAATAACGATCTGAAACAGCGGAGTGATGTCCCTTGAACTGAAGCAGAGAACAAGTATCAAACAATCAAGAGCATCCTGAGTACTTCATCACTGTTTTCAGGATCAGTTCGGGTGCATTCGGTCAGACATATGTATTTTTTTTTCATGTTCGGCCGACCCCGATGAATGGTGTGAATCTGGCGAAATTTCTTTATTCACAATGCATCTGATGACACATCGAGGGGTATTTCCGCTGACTGACGTCTGCACATGAATTTTCTCTGTATATATATACATCCATCTGATGAAACCTTTATGTTCTGTTTCGCTACCAAAAAATACAATTGATCTAAGTAGATGCGCGCGCGTGTGACTAGGTGTGTGTGTGTGTGTGTGTGTGTAAATCAGAATCAGAATCAATTTTAATGTCAATTAAACCTGAACAAGGTTTATAAGACACGCATGCAAAGTTACATGAAACCACGCACAAAAAAGCAAAACAAAAATAGATAAATATTGAACAAGACATTGAATCACTCTTGCACGCTATGGCGTTTTTGACAGCAGTTACTGACAAATTTCCCAAACAGTCCCACAAGTTTGTCTTCCAGTATTAGCTGACTGGGTTTAATAATATTTGGAATGTAATTTGGAATTTTTTGTATGAATTCTGTTCTAATTTCTTTGTATAATTCGCAGTCATCTAAGAGATGATATTCATCCTCTATTGTTTGACATCAGTTGTAAACATAGTCTTCTTTCTTTTGGAATGTTGAAATATCGGTCTTTTTCTATTGCTAAATCATGACAGGATGTTCTTAATTTGCACAATGATTGTTTTTGTTTTGTTTTTTAAATTATAATTAAGATATCCTTCAAGCAAATAAGGCTCGGTTCTGTATTCACGAGTAATTATATTATAGAAAAGTAGTTTAGATTTATTTTCAGATTTGTTTCTCTTCCAAAATAAAACATATCCATATTCTAGTTTATTCATTATAACGTGGCCAAGTCTATGAATATTGAATGTTGACTGATTATTCCAAACGTGTCCTAAAACAAGATTCTGTAATAGAATTTCAACGAAATTAATCCATGTTCGCTGTTTTGTTTCCTCTGTAACCATGTCATCATACACAATTTTGGTATACGAATTTTCTCGTGCCTGTGTTATGTGAAACCAAAATGTCATTACTTGACAAATCACTTTTAAACTTAAGGGGTATTTACCTATTTCACCAAGTATTGCTAAATTTGTGACACCCAGTATTTGTTTAAAAGAAGTTTAGATGAACATGCTCATGAGGAAATTTGTTCATGAGACAATGGTTGTATAGTTTGTCAAAGGTAAAAGTAGCATCTGCTTTTTCACAAGTGGGGAACCATATTTCTGCTCCCTACGTTAGTATTGGTGAAACGAGACTATCAAATAATTTTGATATTATATGTATGCTTATGTTTTCATTCTTGAAAGATCTTTTAAGAATATGAGAAGCTTTATTACCTTGTTTTGCCAAATGTTCCATAGCCTTTTCAAAATTGCCTGATTTATGGAATATTATTCCCAGGTATTTATATTGTTCAGTTCCACATAAAAAAATAAAAATAAAAAAAACCATTCGAGCTCGTGGTTCTGATCTCGAAAATATGACAACTTTTGTTTTGCCTCTATTGATTTCAATACCCCATTGTTTACAGTATAAATGTAACTGGTTTAGTTTCAGCTGTAGGCCATGTTTAGATTTTGAAAGTAATACTAAGTCATCAGCATATAAAAGACAAGAGATACTTTTGTTTTTAGAATGACTAGCTGTTGGCGAATCGGTATCTGGGAGCCAATCAACAAAATCATTTATAAATATATTAAATAACGTGGGGCTCAGTGTATTTCCCTGTAGTACTCCTCTTCGAACATAGATTGAAGGGGAGAATCCATTTTCATTACGGGTGCAGACTTTGTGTCTGTATACAAACTTCTTTTTTTTTAAATTAAATTGAAGCACCTACCTCGTATACCGATTTTTTAAAATAAGTTTTGTGAATATACCTGCATGTGAAATGCTAACAAACGCTTTTTTGAAGTCCACGAAACATGCGTATAATCTATTCTTTCTATTTTTCATGGTGTAATCAACAATTTTTTTCAAAACAAAAATATGTTCTGTAGTTCTAAAACCTTTCCTAAATCCAGCTTGTTCCTTTGCAAGTAAATTGTTTGATTCTAAAATTAATAATCATTTAATCTGCTGTTGAGGATTAGACAAAGTAGACTGGTTAAAGAACAATTGATAGTTATTCCTCTGTAATTATTTGGGTTTGATTTATCTCACTCTTTATGAACTGGGATAGATATCCAATTTTTCCACAAATCAGGATAACATCCAGTTTTTAGAATGTAATTAAGTACTGTTTTAATTGTGGGAAGTAAGTCCGGTAAAACAGCTTTAATTATCTCATTTCTGATACCGTCTGTGCCCGGTGATTTGTTGTTCATCAATTTTTGGCACGCTTTTATTACTCCTGTGTCAGATATATCATTATCTAAACAATTGTTATTACAATCCACATTGTTAAAACCGTTTTTCATCCCATTATCACTGGTATTTTGGTCTTCATCATCCATACCAACTTTGTTTCCAATAAGTTCATGTAAGTGGGTAATCCATCTTTTAACTGACAGGGATTGTGTGTTTTGATGCGTTTCCATTGTTTTTAGCTGTTTCAATTTTTTCCACAATGTATTTGGATCATAGGCTAGATTTTTGTTTAGCGAGTCAACTAGTTTTGATTTATACATTCTCCTTTTTTTCTTAATCATTTTATTATAAAGTTTTCTCTTATAAAAGCATTTCTGATGTAGCTTTTTGTTGAATGGATATCTGTTTAAAGCATTTAGAATTGATTTCAATTCTTTGCGTTGTACAACACATTCCTTGTCAAACCATTTTTTGTTATGTCGCCTTATCTTCCTAGACTTTTTAATTCTGCATGTAAGACTCTTTTTTTTTTTTTTTTTTGCTGCGTCTTGCAATATTTGTGTGAATTCATCTATGACTGTATTTATCATAGAATTTGTACTGGTACTGTTAAAAAGTAGAGTATTCAAAATATCATTAATATATTTTAATCGTTTTTTTCATTTCTGGTGATGCTAGGATTATCCTAAGTTTCATTTTGGAATTTTCATCCCAAGAAAAAGCAATATCCTGAAAGGGGTTGTTAACATGACTAACTCCTTGTTCTATAGAAACATGTAATTTATTTCGTAACACATGGCCAGTTTCTTTGTGGATAGGATGATTGATCTTCAATGACAAGGGGCAGTGATCTGAATAGGGAGTAAGATCATGCACTTTCATTTCAATAACATCTCAAAATATTTTGAGAACAGAGAAAGTAATCAACCACACTACTTCCCTTTGGTGTAAAGCACGTGTATCGACCTTGTAAAGTTCTCCCATTCTTGTGGACAGTGCGATCCATTGAGCATCTATATGTGACAGGGTGGAACAAATAGTCATCAGGTAGTGAATATATATTATCTCCATCCATTTGGATGAAATCAGGTAATGCCACTCCTGGCATTAAAGTCTCCACATAAGATTACATTTCCTTGAGCTGATAAACTGACGAGATCAGATTCTACTCTATCCCATATACTGTTTATGTAATATTTACCAAATGACGAGTGTGATGGTGGTGTGTATAGACAGCCAATGTACGTGTTTCTATCTTCGGCGCGTATCTTTAACCAAACAATATCACTATTGTTTTGTGGTAAAATTTTAACTAGTTTTCTTATGTCATTCTTAATGAAAATTGATATGCCCCCTGATGCTTTCTGTGCTTTTAAATATTTTGGTCGACAATAGTGTATTCCGGATGCAAAGTCTGGTAAGTGTATATCATTTGCTGACTCTCTATCCAGATGAGTTTCCTATAAAAAAAAAAAAACAAAAAAAAAAAAAACCCCAAACAAACAAATACTATCATACTTTGAGAGAATATCAAGAACATTTTTTTCTTCTAATTAACTTATCTTTTGACCATCAATTGTTTCTTTGAAACCTTTAAGATTCCATGAGATTATCTTTAAAGTATCATGTTTCATTGTTCAAAGACGTACATAAATATCAAATATTTTCCACATTGTCCAGGAAGCTGGCGTTAGTACCACTGGCCAACATCAGTGTCATTGTATTTGTCGCCATGACTGATATCCCAGTTTTTTTCGGTTGAAATGTGTCATTTGTTGCCATTTTCTTTGGTCATGGTCGTAGCTGATTCCTCTGAAGTCGTTTTCCTGGTCTCCAGTTTGATTAGAAAACGAATCTTTGTGGATCTTGGTAATGTCTGTTGTGGCTGTCCTTACTTCTGTAGATCTCGGCATGTTGTCGGTGTCGCCTTTCATCTTGCTGATCAGTGTGGTGATGTCGATGAGTGAATCGTCTGTTCCGGTAAGAGTTCATGGGGACGTTGTCAAGTGGAGATTCTGAGTGTCGGTAGCCTGTCTTGTCGTATCACCAAGCATATTCATGGTACATTTGCTGGTCTTCCAAATCGTGTTTATTTTTGTGATTTTGGTAAGAGTATTGTTTTTCAGCAAAACGCATTTCATATTTTCTTTGGTCAGGTTTCCTGAGATGGAAATTTTCCTTTTTGCTGCGGCTTGAGTGACGAAACCGTTCCAGGGCATATCTTTTGATATCTCGGTGAGAGGTCAGATGGTTCTCACTGTGATGTGTTTTTCTTTGGTTCCGTGTTTTGTTAATATTTCTGTATGTTCCTCTCATCTGTCTGTAGTCAGAGGCACTTTTCACTGCGTCTCTCAGGTCATAGGTGTGGCTACTTGTTTTTGTCTTGATGTCACGTGCGTCCATGTCGTGTTTTTCTCTGTTGCCATACGATGTTATGAACATGGCGTCCAATGTTACCAGCTAATATTCCTGAACCTCTTTCGTTTGGATGTATGTCATCGCGCATGATGTTTGTTTTGTCTTTCATGTTGTCATGTCGAAGGAAGGTCACTTTCTTTTGTTTCAGGCTGGCAAACACCATCGCATTATACACTTCTTTTTTTTCCTTCCAGGGTTTCATCCGATGTTTGGATAATATTACTGATGACAATTTCGGAATTTTTGAATAGATTTTGAAGTTTTGAGACGCTTTTCGTCATTCTTTTGCTTGCTTTCCTTGCAGAGGATGTTCTCAGGTTGTTGAACCAACATGTATGACGATAACGTCAGGGTCGTTTTCATCGTTTTGTTTAGTTTCAGTGATGTCATCGATTTTTGTTGCTTTTTTCATTGTAACTCTGAAACCATATGATTTGCCGAGGCGTTCTGGGTCAACACCCCCAAGTACTGAGTCACTGACGATAAGGAGGTGAGGTAGTTGTCCGTCATCAGAGCGACGTGTAGCTTCGCTTCTTGTGCTGGAGGTGTCACTTTCGGTGTCTGACGAGCTGCTGTCTGGGATTTTAAACTGTGTCAGACTACTGGTGTTTGATGTTTTGACTGCCTTCATTTGAGGAGATTTCTTTTTTGTGGGTTTTGTACTTGTGGTCGCCTGGCCATGAGTGAAGTAGGTGTAAATACCACTGCACTGAACATTTGACCCAGAGTTGATGGTGTTTCTGTTTGATGTATGTCTGTTTGAATGCCCATTTCTTTGATATTTTTTTCACTGAATTTTGGTTGCAGCATGTGCACGATTTGGGTCATGACATCTCCTCTGATTTCCTCTGATTTTTGCAGCTGTGCAGTCAGGTTTACGACAGACAATTCAAGGTTCTGAAGAATGCTTTTTTGACTGTGTATTTCTACCAGTCCATATAAAGCATCATAGCTAGTTTCTGACGGCCGTGCTTTTTCATGATCTTCGTTGAAGTCAGAATCGTGTTTTTGTGCGGTCATTTCTTCTTCTATATTTTCATCGAATAGTGATTGAGTACATATTTTGCTAGTGTATTTTCTTTGTGTTCTGGCGAAAATGCACACTTGGTATGGTGGCAGCTCAGTGCATATCTGAGCATTTTAGGGACTTTTCTTGGTGTTTTTCTTTTTCACATAGGCACTTCGTGGTACTATGTCTTGGTTGATTGACGTCATTTTGAGAGTCTAGAACGCGTTCATTTTTTGACGTATTCTTGTTTTCGTCATTCTGAGCCTGTGGAACATGTTCACCCGTAGACAGTAAGTTATTTTCTATCTACGTCACTTTCAGAACTTGTGACAGTTCCATTTTCATGTTCATTTTCTTTTTGTTCATTATCGGTTTCGGCGTATCCGGCTCGCGTCAATTCACTCACCTCTGTCGGGTCAGTGTCCATGATAAATGCCATGTCCGCGTCCTCGCCGTATATTTGTGGGTTGGCGTGACCAGCTAGCCGCATAGCCTCTTTGGCCTCAGCCATTGTTCCGTAGCCTTTGTGGCTGGCCTTGGGATATCCGTTGACTAGTTAACTGGGCAGCCAAATTCCAAGAAGTAAAAATTCCGATTTTTCTTCCATTACTTACTGCGTATAGTTTTTTTTCCTTTGTTCTCGTTTTCGTTTTAACAGAAGAAATGGTCAATCTTTCATCACTAGACGCCATCCTTTAGTTATTTTTTCTGCAGTCGAGCAATGGTTGTCTGAACTGTCAGCCATTACACGCAGAAGTGTGTGTGTGTGTGTGTGTGCATCCGGTCCGGCGCCATCAATCAGTGTGTGTGTGTGTGTGTGTGTGTTCGCGTGTGTCACAGTGTGTGTGTGTGTGTGCGCGCGCGCGTGTGCTAGTCAGTACTGACGATGTGTGTGTGTGTGTGTGTGTTTCGTTCTGTAGTTTAGCGTTTTTTCACTTTTAGTGATGTTAAACGATTTAAAAAAAACCTAAATAAATAAAATTTTTAAATAAAAATAAAAAAGTGGGGTGGAGTGGGGAGAGGGGAATGAGAAGTCAGGATGATACAGATAAGGTAGAAAACTAGTAAGAAATGCATAACTAACATGAAATTAGCTTTAACAGTAACAATAATAATAACTAAGACCAGTAACATAATTATGAAGTACATTAAAGGAAGTGTAGAAATAGGGCTATGAACTAATGCCTTTGAAAGCTCTACTAAAAGAACCTCGTAGAAATAATTCCCAAAATCATCCAGTGCAGAAATAGTTACTCTCTGTGAAATACTTGGGCAAGAAGAGACGTAACTGCTTACAGTGAAACAAACCGGCTGTGATGCAAGCCGAACTGCTTACCACAAATGCATATAACATTTTTATTCAGTATATTTTGTCTCCAGCATGTCAAGTTTTATACGGAAGAAAGTAGAGGTTATTAATCTTGTATACCAAGCTGATGAATTCGGTATTTTTTCTTTAATAATATGTTCGGGGAATAATGTCCCTTTCTGTTTTGAAAACTTTGCCTTCCATCGTTTATGAAATCGACCCCATGCTGTTTTTTTTCTAACATGTGTGTGTGTGTGTGTGTGTGTGTGTGTGTGTGTGTGTGTGTGTGTGTGTGCCGGTTAGTGTATGTGTGTCTGTGTACTAAGTGTGTGTGTGTGTGTGTGTGTGTGTGTGTGTGTTTCAGTGTGTGTGTGTGTGTGTGTGTGTGATTGCGTGTGTGTGTGTCAGTGTGTGTGTGTGTGTGTGTTTCTGTGTGTGTGTGTCGTTTTCCCGCCGACTGAATTGCATTTTCATCATAACGTGAGTGTGTGTGTGTGTGTGTGTGCACATAGGAGTTAAGATTTGTACTTCTTTTTTTGTTGCAAAATATGGTGTACTTACTGTAAGTTCACAACCCCTTCAAATGCCGGGGCTTTGGATTTCTTGAATAAGAGCCAAAAAAAAATTGATTATCTCTCTCTCTTTCCCCGGCTTGCTCTCTTTCTCTTTCCGGGCTCTCTCTGCCCTTCGTCTCTCTCCCCCCCCCCCCCCTCTCTCTCTCTCCTCTTTAACTCGTTCATTCCTTTCCTGTAACCGGAGATTAGAAAAGAGAGATAAACCACTTGCAGAAATTGCTGAAGCCAGGCAGCCTGCGCCGCAACACGCATTCATTATTCATGAGCTGCCTTTGCCCCGCCCAAACTAAAGGAAAGCGTCAGTCGAACGCAGTCTCCTGAGTGATTTTATAATTTGGATTACACCTTTTTTCCCTTTTCTGTTTGCTTCATCCCACGCAGATGTCAAACTCAATTTTGTTGTGAATAACATTCCTAAATATTTATATGTATTGGTTACTTTTATTTCCCTATCACCACAGCACCATTTTTCACGAGTCGAAAGATGACCTCCATTGCGGAAAACTATAATATTGGTCTTATCGAGATTCACTGTTTGTTGTAGTCTGTCTGTTTCTTGCTTAAGGGCATTTAATTGATTTTGTAACCCTATGGGTGTGTCAGACAAGAGAACAACATCATCAGCAAATAGCATTAAGAGCAAATCTGTTGCGCCAGGTATCATTTGTATTCCATGTCTCCCCTTCTTTGATAACTCCACTGCCAATTCACTGATGAAAAAGGAAAACAGCTGTGTGCTTAGCATACAACCTTGTTTAACCCCTCTTGGACACTGAAAAAAGTCTGAATAAATACCTTTGTCACGAACACATACAAGTACAGAATCGTAGATGCTTTTAACAGCCATGTAAAACTCCCGAGAGACAGAGACATAGACAGAGACTTAGAGAGAGAGATAGAGCACAATACAACGGTCTGCTCGGGCAACATGAAGCGTTCGTATATATATGAATTATATATATGATTATGTACATATAGATAGATTTAGATTTACATACTGATAGATCTATATGAAATTATGTATGTATGTATTCATGTATGCATGTATGTATGTATAGACAGATGTTAGAAGAGAGACAGAGCTGAATATGTGTTTTATGTTTTGATATATGATTTAAAAAAAAAATTTTGTTGTTGTTGAAGAAATGGTGATGTAAACCAGAAAGTGTGAAGAAAAAGTAGCGTTACGAAAACGCAGTTCAATAATTTATAACTGTCTCTCTCATGTGCAACATTGCGCTGGGGGAGGGGGGGGGGGGGGAGTTGGTGGTGGGGGGAGCTGCTTTATTTTCTTTTTATATTATCTACATTCAAGCAGATGCAAACGTGCTAAAAACCAAAGCAAAAATGAATCGGTTTTCATTGTATACAGCGAATCTTACTACACGTGAGAAGTTCCAGGCATAACTGAACTTTCGCTTTACTGCAGCTGAACCGTCAGAACCGACCAGTTTCCTTCAGGTGGGGAAGGAGAGGGTGATTTACCCCCACCCTTCCGCACTGCGTGTGTGCCCCAAAACGGCTTCAGCACTGTTATAGACAGTAAGAAGGGGCCTGCCGCGAGTGGTTTATCTCTCTTTTCTAATCTCCGCTGTAACCCCTCCCTTCCGACACCCCACCCCCTTCCGGTCGGTCTCTCTCCCTTGATCAGTCTCCTCTCCCTTTTTCACCCTTCCTTACTTGATCTTTCTTTCAGTTTTCTTCTCTGTGTGCCCTGTTTCTGTCTGTCTGCCTGCCTGTCTGTCTGTCTGTCTGTCTGCCTGTCTAAAAAAAAAAAAAAAATATATATATTTCCCGTATCCACAACATGTCTTTTATTTTTTTGCTGTTTCCAAAATTTGTTTTGAACTGGAAGTGGTTATATTCAGGCTCAGATTGTAAGACCACACTTTGGTATAGAACTTCATTCTCTCTCTCTCTCTTCTTTCTTTCTTTCTTTCTCTCAGTCGCTCTTGCTGGCTTGCTCTCTTTCTCTTTCATCTCCTTTCTTTCCCTCTCATTTCTTTTTCTCCTTCTTCTCCTTCAATTTAAAACCCCCACCCCCCACTCCCCAAATTTGTCCTTGATTCACCAAGAGAGGTAACCAGAGCTTGCCACAAGGTGCAAGGACCCATTTGTCTCCCCTCATATCTTATTGCAGAAGTGGAGAAGGCGCAAATCCTCCCGATCCCCCACTCCTCCACCCCTCCACCCCCCCTCCCACAGACACCCCCCCCTACCCCCCTCCCCCCCGTGAGGGTTTGCCCAGAGAGAGACAGTGATAAGGAAAAACGAAGAGAAAAAAACAACAAAACACCTGCATAATGGCTGCGTCGGCAACTGCGGATGATCATACAGTAAAACGACACGGGAATTACAGGTATTATTATCAGCGATCAGAGAGGGAGGATTGCCAGCCGTGGGAGCAAGACGGACGCCATTACGAAACCTGAGGTAGGCCTTTCCTAATTGGTTGCGACTAAGTGTGGACAATTTTCTGAAAGTTAAAAAGAAAAAGAAAAGAATGGAGAGGATCTGTGAACCAAAGTGTGAGAAGGAGATGTGCTTTGCTACATCAGTTGCAGAAATCTGTGGGGTAGCAGAGGTCAGCAATGGGAAGATGTCTTGAGAAAGGTTTTTGTCGTAATATCTCATCACATTCTCAGTGTCCCTCTCTGTCACTGAATCATGGGAAACAACACGTTCTGAAACAATAGATATGATCATTTTCTATTCATTTTTGTGGAAAAAAAAACCCCAAAATCATCTGAATGTTCGCCCCAAACTCCAAAAGCTATGGCCCATTGCGATATCAAATTGAAGGTGTCCACCAGTTTAGTCACGGACGTACAGCTGTGATAACAATGTAAACCAGATGTAGGGAAATTGTACGTGATATGCATGTTTATAAGTACTGCTATAAGACCTATGGACACAGATCGTTTTCTTTTCAATCGCCAAAGACGTGGAACAAGCTCCCTGATAACCTCCGTCATTCTGATTCCCTCGCATCTTTTAAATCTCGTCTCAAAACTCACCTTTTCCCTCAGCAATAAGTTCAATTGTGGCAGGTCCACTTCCTTTTCGTTAGGTGTGCTTGACTATGTGTGCATACATATGTATGTATACATAACTACATGCATGTATATGAATGTGTATTGTGTGTGCGTGTGTTTATGTAAGTTTGTGCCTGCCTATGTGTGCGTATGTGTTAGGGTAGCTGTTAGATACACATGTATGTTAAAATGTATGTATGCAGTGTGTGTGTGTGTGTGTGTGTGTGTGTGTGTGTGTGTGTGTGTGTGGTCACATTTTGGTGTGTGTATGTAACATAGATATAATGTTTTATGTTAACAAAAGCGTTTTTGTAAAGCACCTAGAGCAGATTTCTGGATAGTGTGCTATATAAGTATCCATTATTATTATTATAAAAATAGGTGGATAGCGCATGCCTTCTTTGAGCCCCTTTGCTAACTGAAGCCAGCGGAAGTGTTCAGTCAGCCATTTTGCCACTCGTATCAGTACAGCGCGAAGCGGTAACTTCGTATATGTAGCCGAGCGTTCAGCTGGCTACGATGACTGCTTCACGGCAAGCTTTCACGTGCTCGCGGCGTTAGTTAAGCTGACCATTCTGTGTGTGTCTCCACAGTAAGTTTGCGCTATGCATCACTGCACTGTTTTCCTGTGATAACTTTGGTAAATAAACCATCGGCAGATAGCAATCAAGACACAACATTTGGCATGTCGTGGAAGCAAGCATGACACGATTTCATCGAAAATACACGGCTACAGTTTAGAAACTACCACCAGTTAGCAGACGAATTCTCAACGGACTGACAGCTGGATACGAGTGTCAGCATGACGTCCAGTTGGCTTCAGCTTTCTTGGCCGATGAGCTATCCATCTATTTTCAGTCAGTGGTTTATAAGTCGTGACTTGGCATGCCCACGAGAGCGTGTGCGTCACACGTACGTGGGTTAGAAAGTATGGGGCAGACTGCCAAGGTGTTGGTTTGAGTATAAAGACGTAGTATTTCTTTATCATCTTTCAATGTTTGTTCTCTTTTTTTTTTTTGGAAGTGTTAGTTCTCGCGTGCCTTTCCACGGAATATACCTACCTTCTCATCGTGCAGAATGTATAAGTCGTATTGTAATTGTATTTGTATTTCTCTTTTTCGTCACAACAGATTTCTCTGTGTGAAATTCGGGGGGGCTGCTCTCCTCAGGGAGAGCGCCACCCATTTCTTGTATTTTTTCCTGCGTGTAGTTTTTCGTTCATTTGTTTTTCCTATCGAAGTGGATTTTTCTACAGAATTTCGCCAGGGACAACCCATTTGTTGGCGTGGGTTCTTTTACGTGCGCTAAGTGCATGTTTCACACGGGCCGGACCTCGGTTTATCGTCTCATTCGAATGACTAGCGTCCATACCACCACTCAAGGTCTAGTGGAGGGGAAGAAAACATATGTGACTGTACCGTGATTCGAACCAGTGCGCTCAGGTTCTCTCGCTTCCTAGGCGGACGCGTTACATATAGGCCATCACTCCACATCTCATTTTACTCCCGCGCATGACACAACCACATGTGTAGCTATCCAAATGTTTTCTGATATGGTCTGAGTGTCAAAAAATAAATGAATAAATAAATTAAATTTTAAAAAACCTTGACTGTGACATAATTTTCGTCTCTGAATGAGCAATAAATAAAACGACTTAACCTGAGCCAGTCCATTGTGTAACATGTGCCGAGGTGTAAACAGGGATAAGATGCTGTGGTGGGTCCGGGACAACGAGGAGCTCGCCAGTGACTGGTCCCACCTCCACAACCCTGTCAAGGACCCTATCTCGGTGGGGTTTTACACATCAGTCTCTGCTACAAGTTCAAACCTGGCCGTGTTCTGTCAGCCACTGAGGGCTGGGGTCCACCCACACGTGGAGGAAAGGAGAGGCCCTGACACTGGTATGTGACGTCACTGCGGAAGCGGGACGCTCCCAGAAAAAGTGTCTGACAATGACGTATCTGCCCGCGGGCGTGTCTGGTTTGACACAGATGGAACCAGCATATAGCTGCGTCAGGGGCATGGTGCTTTCTTATTGGCTAATCCAGGCGAGTTTCCCGGCATGCGTCAGTCAGAATAGAGTGTTGTTTCAACACGATGGCACTGCGTATGCGGGTATCCAGTCGTGGTTTTCGTCTGGACAACGTTCCACAAGCAACACGTCCACTCCCACACACATTCTTTGCATATTCAGCACAATGGATGACGTGCGAGGTGCGGTGGTAGTGATGGCGGTGACAGACTAAACATGTTGAAGACAGCTCCCCTTCTTTTCCCTCCCCACAGCCTCCACTGATCGCCCGTCCAGCGGTGCTGTGAGGGCGGGCGTGCTGTCCGAGTATTTAAAGGCCGTATGTCCTCGCTGCTTCCATGTTGCACGTGCTCCTCGTTCAGGCAGGGTTAGCCACGCCCTCCTTCCGCTTCAGTTCCACTCTTCAGTTGACCGTCGCACTCAGGCGTTACGTTACGTTGACATCTTTAAGCTGACGTTGCTCTGTTTTCTTTCGTTCGCTGTAATAGTTTTGCCAAAGAAAGTTTACCTTCAAAAGGACAAGTCTTCCACCTTCACAAAATAACATCAACATACTTCAAGTTGGTATTTGAACCCCAGTCTGGTTGTCAGTTGGTGTTAGCTGTTGTTGAGATCAAAACACCCAGCGGTGTTGGTTGACGACAGTTGAGAACTGCACGGTGTTACAATGAAGTTACTTGTGGTGTGCACTGGCACTGTTCTTCTATTGCAACTCGGCAAGTATCATTTACTTTACTTTATCTGATCTTATTTTTGTTTTCCATGTGGGGATACCTGGGACTCTTTCAGTTATAAACAGTATCCATAACTACATTCTGCAATCTGTGTGCCAGAAATTTCCTCTTAGAAATGTTATATATATAGTCTTATTTATCGCACTCTTTGTTTTTGCTTCTTCTTTTTTTTTCTTTTTCTTTTTTTCTTTTTCTTTTTCTTTTTTTCTTTCTGTCTTTTCTTCCTTTCTCATATCATGCCGTTTTGTCTGCTTTTTCGGTTTTCTCTGTTCGTAACTGGGTTCGTTGATTGACTTGTATCTTTTAGCGTCCGAATAATATGAGCTGCATGCTGACAGTAGTTGTTTTTTGTTTTGTTTTTTTGTTTTTTGTTTTTGTTGTTGCTTGTTTGTTTTGTTTTTTGTTGTTGTATGTTTTTTTTTCTGTTTTTATAATTTTTATGTGCTGAATTTAACTGTATTAAGAATTGTGAACAAAAAATTACGAACGTATTATCAGCTCTATCCGCCACTATCTCTCAACCGATGCAACCAAGACACTTGTATGCTCTCTGGTTCTCTCAAGATTGGATTACTGCAACTCTCTTTTGGCCGGCCTTCCCAAATATCTGTTAGACTCCAACGAATTCAGAATAACGCTGCCAGACTCATTTGCAGAGCTTCTAAATTTGACCATATTTCTCCTCTCCTTCAGTCTCTCTCCTGTTTCTGATCGAATAGACTATAAGCTGTCCACTCTGACCTTTTCTGCAGTCAACGGATCTGGCCCCAAGTATTTTTCTGAACTCCATATCTATACCCCGTCTCGCCAGCTCCGTTCTTCCTCTGATACTCGACTTCTCAGGATACCTCACGTCAGAAGTAAGACCTATGGACACAGATCGTTTTCTTTTCAATTGCCAAAGACGTGGAACAAGCTCCCTGATAACCTCCGTCATTCTGATTCCCTCGCATCTTTTAAATCTCGTCTCAAAACTCACCTTTTCCCTCAGCAGTAAGTTCAATTGTGGCAGGTCCACTTCCTTTGCATTAGCTGTGCTTGACTATGTGTGTATACATATGTATGTGTACATAACTACATGCATGTATATGAATGTGTATTGTGTGTGCGTGTGTTTATGTAAGTTTGTGCCTGCCTATGTGTGCGTATGTGTTAGGATAGCTGTTAGATACACATGTATGTTAAAATGTATGTATGCAGTGTGTGTGTGTGTGTGTGTGCGTGCGTGCGTGCGTGCGTGTGTGTGTGTGTGTGTGTGTGTGTGTGTGTGTGTAGTCACATTTTGGTGTGTGTATGTAACATAGATGTAATGTTTTATGTTAACAAAAGCGTTTTTGTAAAGCACCTGGAGCAGATTTCTGGATAGTGTGCTATATAAGTATCCAATATTATTATTATTATTATTATACCCAGAGTTTAGGTAATGTTCTACAATCCGAGTTTGACTGGGACTAATTTTCTAAGCTTGTTCCAGTTCAAGTTTTGACGGGGTTGTGTTTGTGTTGTTGTTTTGTTGTTGGTTTTTTCCTTCTTCTTCTGTTTCCTTTTTTTCTTTCCTTCTTTTTTTCTTGTTCTTGTTTGAATTCTGAACAGCTTTCAGCAATCTGAAGTCGGCTGGACTAGAAACAACAAGAAGTTCTGATTGTTCTGATAAACAATTAGTTATCTTTTTATTTGTACTAGTATTTTTGTTACGAGCGGGTAGCTGATGAAAAATCCTTTCCAGATATTATGCAGAAGTGTTGGTGTAATTGGTTATTACGAGCTCCTGCGAGTACACATTTATTCCTAAGGTTGTTTTTTTTAAAGAAGGTATATAGTTTTAATAGATATTCCCTGAGATAGGACAAAGAGAACACTAATGGAAGATATTCCCTGAGACAGGGCAAAGGGAACACTAATGGAAGCCACTACAGCCGTAAGGGAAGGAGTAAACTCAAAACGCCATTCATGCCACAGGATCTTCCCCTCTTGGCAAACGGCTCTGACCAGAAGAAAGGAAAGACACAGACACTGTGCTGTGCCAGACTCGCTCTAACCACTGAAACCCTCAGGCTGATTTGGAAACGGGAAAGAGGAGACTGGAAGATCATTCCTGTCTCGTCCATTCCAACACTCCTGTCAGGAGAAAGTTTCCTTGGGGTGGTATCACTAAAGACCCTACAATAATGAACTACCTACACAATAAGTTCTTTGGTATCGCTGTGTGCGGAAGGACAGCTAACAAACAAGTTGAAGCGAAGCAGCCGTCGACTGCTTTGTACGAGCGTAGAAGTGTGATTTGGCTCTGGGGTTATGTATCGAAAACTCAAAGTTGGCATATTGCTGGACTGAAACCTGGCGTGGGCGGTGTGTTGATTAGCTATACTTGTTTACTTTCAATACATTTTGATATCATAGTCTTTCGGATGAGACGAGAAACCAAAGGCTGCTGTGCAGCCATACACTTGGTGAACTTGCGGAAAGGAACACGTGACAAAGGAGTTTCCCTGGCAAAATTATGTAGAAAAATTCAATGTGATAGTAATTCATATACACTTGCAGGCAGAAGAGGAAGAAGAAGAAAAGGGCACGTTTAATTGTGGCGACACATTCTCTTCGGGAGAGAAATCTGGAGTGACACTGAAAAAGTGGCACAACACAGGACAGGACAGGTCAGGACAGGACAGGACAGGACAGGACAGGACAGGACAGGACAGGACAGGACAGGACAGGACAGGACAGGTCAGGTCAGGTCAGGTCAGGACAGGTCAGGACAGGACAGGACAGGACAGGTCAGGACAGGACAGGTCAGGACAGGTCAGGACAGAACAGGACAGGACAGGACAGGACAGGACAGGACAGGTCAGGACAGGACAGGTCAGGACAGGACAGGTCAGGTCAGGACAGAACAGGACAGGACAGGTCAGGACAGGACAGGTCAGGACAGGACAGGACAAGCAAGACAATCCAGTCCAATCCGGCGAAGGTAGGATGCATGTTTTCTGTCAGTGTCGGAGATGATTAACAATTCACGCTGAAGCTCTTAGCTATGTCACCATCTTGCCCGTTGACCCCTCAGACTGATTTTTTTAGCAAGAACAGTGGTGAACGTCTGTTTGTTTGTTTGTTGTTGTTGTTGGTTTTTGGGGTGTTTTTTTTTCAAATTTAAGAACTGCCGTTCGATCATTAATTTTGTTACTATTTTTAAAACCAGTTTTTTTGCCACTCTTGTGGTCGTGTTTATCTTTTTTGTATACTTTTACAGTTGATGGTGTTTAAATCATCTATGACGTTTGTGACATTTGTATTTATCATACAGACTGTCAAGTCCCTCAAGTGTAGTTTTGCTCAGGTGGGTTAAAGACGAAAATAGCAACAAACTCAGCAAAAACGCAGACAGAAAAGGAGTTCGACTAAAGAAGAACAGCAAGTAATCTTTTGTGACAAAAAATGGAGCAACCCAACCCAATAAATCGTGGGCTGCAACTACCACGTTCACTCATGTGCACGAATGGGCTTTTACGTTTATGACCGTTTTTACCCCGCCATGTAGGCCAGGCAGTCAAGCTCCGTTTCCGGGGGTCCATACAATTCAATACACGGCAGTGCAGTATTGTACAGTAAAACAATGGTCTTGACGTTCAGAGCATGTGCATGTTTATGTACTCGCTTTAGACGGGCGCAACAGCCGAGTGGTTAAAGCGTTGGACTTTCAATCTGAGGGTCCCGGGTTCGAATCTCGGTGACGGCGCCAGGTGGGTAAAGTGTGGAGATTTTTCCGATCTCCCAGGTCAACATATGTGCAGACCTGCTAGTGCCTGAACCCCCTTCTTATGTATATGCAAGCAGAAGATCAGATACGCACGTTAAAGATCCTGTAATCCATGTCATTGTTCGGTGGGTTATGGAAACAAGAACATACCCGGCATGCACACCCCCGAAAGCGGAGTATGACTGCTTACAAGGCGGGGTAAAAACGGTCATATACGTGAAAGCCCACTCGTGTACATACGAGTGAACGTGAAAGTTGCAGCCCACGAACGCAGAAGAAGAATGTGTACTCGCTTTAGACATTCAGAACTTTCATTTGAACCTTCCATCCTTTTGGGGAATGGAATGCAGGATAACTGGCCTACTGAATCAAAACAGCAATATTACAACAGTTCACATACAGACCGAAGACAGTGAAAACCTTAGCACAAAAATGTATTAACAAATAACACACACACACACACACACACACACACACACACTTTTCCCATTTTAAAGGAATTTTCAATTTTCAGTCATTCTCAACCAGACTTCTTATATATATATATATATATATATATATATATATATATATATATATATGCAGTCCTCTTCATTCCAAAGTGATAGCAGGTCTTTTTATGTTGTGAGCAGGTAAATATTGTCTTCTGTTTTCATTATGTTTGGGACATTCAATATTCATCACCAAACTGCGTTCTTTAAATAACATTACGCCTTTCAATCCCAATTTTTCGACCAGGTTAAGTTCAGTATATGCACACAAACACACGCACACACATTCTCTCTCTCTCTCTCTGTCTCTCTCTCCCTCTCTCTCTTGCTGTATTTCACACACACACACACACACACACACACACACACACACACACACACAGAGAATTGGGTAAACACACGCGGCTAGTTAAAAGCTGATTATATCATACAGTCGAGTTACTTAATCAACACTTACCCACAGTCAACTCACATGAGTTCACCCCATCCATACAGACCCGGAATGATTATCGACCCACAAAGAGATGGCAAACAGCGTGCAACAGACAGGTCACTTTAACTTCACAGTTCACCGGCACTGTGGTAACCCGAGCGCTGCTCAGCAGCGTCATTGTACAGACAAGACAAGACAAGACAAAATTCATAATGTATACTTTACGACGAACAGCTAGAAAACAGCTTTTGTGTGTGGTAAGTATTCGGAGCATCGAATCACAGCAAAAACCTAATAATATTATTCTCGTGAGTATGCAGTCCACAAAAGATATGAAAACATAGCTCTCAAATGTAAGCACTGCACATTAACACACAAAAATATCATCTTTGACAACCGACGCGTTCCCACCTCCAAACCAAAAAATAACACGGAAGCCGCGCACCTGTTCTGTTACAGCTCTTTCCGTTGCCTTCAGCGACGCCGAGTGGGGAGAGGAGGGGGGCGTGAGCAAGAGGAGTTACCCCAGGGCCAGACGGGGCTGGAGCATGATGAGGCTGGGCAGAGGCCTGCAGATGCTGAGGCTGGGAAAGCGTCAGCCTCCCCCTTCCCCAACCATCACCCCCCGGGCCACCCCCGAGGAGATGCGGGAAGTGCTGGACATGCTGTTGGACGGCGATGCCCTCGGCCCCGCCAGAACGCCGCCACGACCCGAGCGGCACGGGGAGGAGGATGCTGTGGAGGAGCTGCTCCGCTTGCTGGAGGACATGTCCCGCGAGCCTCCAGTCCCTACCGGCCGCTTCAAGAGGTCTACCCGGACCTTCAGCACCATGCGGGGACAGTCGTCTGGATCTGACCAATCAAAACCCGCCTTTTCTGCCCATGCTCCCGCTTCTCGCCAGCACCAGGGTCACGTGGCGGAGAAGTCCAACAGGCCCTCGCCGAGAGAACGTCACCAGGAAGTCCGTGATGGTCACGTGACGGTTAGTAACGTCACAGGAAGTGACGAGATGAAATCAGAAAGATCTTTGAAGTAAGACACACACAAAAATATTTTTGACTTAAGAGACGGCCAGGTGGTGAGAAAGAAGTGTGTTGTACAAGGAGAACGCTGTGTCCTCTGCCAGGTGACTGTTGCTGGAGACAACTGGAACAACTTGGTTGCCTTCACTGACGACAGGGTGGATTCCGGGTTAGATATGGTTTGTACAAACCAGTCACCCGTGCTTCAGTTCTTTATTCTTTAACCCCTTTACTGCTGAACCTTAGTGAAGTGAGATCAGTGTGAGACATGAGTTTGAAGTGCTGTTACTACTTTTTGTTTTCTTTGGTTCTGCTGACAACAGTAATGCAATCCCAAAAGTAAGATATCCAGATAAAGGATGACTACCTACATCCAGACCTGTAGGCTCTGTCTTATTTCAGTGAGGTGACAGCTCTACTGATGAGCATACTCGTCAGCATCATTCAAGGGGTTAACACTATTACTAACAAGGGTTATCTTACCAACTTGATTTTTTAAGCAGCACTGAATAGATTTTCACAAACAAGATAATAGGCTTTGGAAGGGTTCACTGTCTAGTGCTTGTAAATCTGAAGCGTTCTACCAGAATGTACGGCACTCGCTTGTTACTGCCATTACCATAATATCAGTGTACATTCAATTCATGTTGCTGATAACGCGATCGCCGGGGTCGGTGTGCGTGCAACAGAGCTTCCTAGTTAACAGGATTCGTGTGGATCAGTGGGAGCTCTGGGCGGATGTCTCCACACGCTATCAGCTTAATTGAATCACTGTACAAACTGTTATCTTGCACCGTTTGCAATGAAACAGCAAGTTTTGTGTTTCAAAATGTTATGAATATTAAATTATCTTTTCACAAAATACTTGAATAGGAAATACATTCTGCATCAGCTTTCCTTTTTTTTTCAAATTTAAATTTAATACGGGGGAGGTGGAGGGTTTTTTTTTGCTAATGCCATGTTTTAGAGCCGATCACATCGTGATGTCCTGCAGTTGGTGAGGACAGGTAACCCATGGTGTTGGCCTTCTTCGCCCGTAAAACCTTATCTGTACGATTTTGTTGAGAACCTTCCTTTTAACGCTGACTGAACAAATCCTGACCTTCGCTGTTGACTGGACTGCAAGCATAAACAGAAGTATTGAAGATGTTTATCCTCTGTGTGTGTGTGTGTGTGTGTGTGTGCGTGTGTGTGTGTGTGTGTGTGTGTGTGAACTCCTTGAATACAGTTATTTTGATGCGCGTAGTGACCGAAAAACAAGCTTATACATAGCGAATAGTAACAGAAGCACTTCTTCTTCAGCGTATTTGATTTCACCTTTTCTAGAATACCTTGTTGCATTAGTTCTCAGCTTTCAGATAACACTTGTTAAAAGCATTGCACTTTCTTTGATGTATTGTTTACAATATAAAAAAAGGTAAAAATACAAATATGCATGATCACTTACCATGTACGAATGTCACCTTTTGCGTTCCTGTGCATGGGAGAAAAATGATGTTTAGTAAATTTAAAACAAGGGTGGGTGGGTGGGGATATTCGGCTTAGAAATTGATCAGTTTGTTAATCGTTTGCAAACAGGTTGCTGGCTGACCCTGGAAAAGTGTAAGGGATGTAAGGATGGATCCGGGGGGAAAGTCCATGTCAGATCTTTTGAGAGAAGATGACAACGCAATGGAATCAACACTCTTCATACAGATTGTCCCAGAATGTTATCTGCTTTCTGTTTGTGTGCGTGTGTGTATGCGCGCGTACGCATGTGTGTATGTGTGTGTGTGATGGAGGTGTGTATGAGGAGGGGGCTGAGGGGATGTAATCAAATGAAAATGTGTATGTGGATTACATAGAGCTCGTTGAATTGGTGACACATCTCGACTGCCCTTAGAGAATTCACTGCATCTGTTCCGTGTTGTGATGCGTGTGAGTAGGCCTATATGCATGCACTATCACTGTTGTTGCTATTTTTTGTTGTTGTTCACTTGTGTACATTCCTGGTGTGATTTTAGTAAGCATTTCGCCTTGGACAACTTTTTTGTCCACACACGAAACTTCGTCTCTCCGGCTGACCCCAAAGACAAGGACTCAGAGTACCACTGTAAGTTCCAGTGGAGAAAGAGAAACATGGCAGAACAAAGAGAGGTGAACAGCTAATAAAAGCACACACACAAATTAGTATGGAACGCGGGACGTGGGGCGATTAATGCAGACGTTCAAATGATGCCCACTGTTTTCCACCTATATATATCCAATCGTCTGTAGAGCTGTGTTTAACGATCTGTTAACTTTAACAGTCGATTAGTCTTACAGCTAACATTTTCTGTTGCCGAGGTCTGTGGTGTTCTTTTTGAGCACATTCAGAACCCAGTCACCATGGCATGGACACTTTCATATGTAAGTGTGCTAGGATATTTCTAGATCCCACTGCACAGAGGATATTTCTTTACCAAACTAAGCTGGGACATATAGAAGTCAAACTATACTGGGATATCACTCAGTACGTCGAAACATGGAAGGATATTTCCGTGTCAGTATATCGAAAAAATGTCAGGTCATTTCTGTGTCAATATATAGATGAGTAGTAGGATATATTTGTAAGTCGGTATATCCAAGCAGACCAGAGTATTTCTTGTGTCAAACTGTCCTGGTAGATTAATACAGAATGTACAGTACAAATGTACTGATACATTTCTACGTCGAGGATTTGGGGATATTTGTGAATCAAAATGTATTGGGACATTTTACTTGAACATGAACAATTACTTTTTTCTATCAACGTTCTGAGACGTCACGTATACAAATATACTGAAGCATTTCTGTGTCAAGTGTTGTGGAAAATGTGTTCCAAGCACACTGCTAGAACGAAAAGTGTTAGGAAACATACTAGAAGTATTCTATATATAAATGTACAGGGAATTTTCTGCACCATAATGAAATAAGACATTTCCATACCGAAAGGTATTGTTTCGGTGTTTACATTGGGACTTTTTCTAAGAAACAAATTGAACTGGGACATTACTGGATCAGCGTGTACGGGTGTACTTCTGTTTCAGTGCACTCGTGTTTCACACATTGGGACATTTCTGCGTCATACAAAATGTAAATTGCAATTTCTGTATCAAAGTGTACTGAGGCATCTCTGTTTCGAAATGAACCGGAACGCCTCCCTATCAAAAGTGTAATGGAAATTACTGTTCAGGTCTGTTGAACAGGATTACATCATCAGCTGCATCAAAAGCGGCACATATGACCGGCAGTGTGTCTGCCGGTAGCACCATCATCTACAAATGTCAAGAGAACAGTCTCAGTGCTGTGGTTAGGTCTGTAAACTGACTGGTGAGACTTGAGTAGATAGATTATCGCGAATCAAATGTTCGCCGAGTTGTAAGAGCAACATGCTCTTACAGTTTGGAGAAAAAGGGAAGAATTGAAACAAGGCAGTTATTTTTC
>NC_134902.1:11620103-11660103 GCF_041734735.1 Babylonia areolata | reverse complement strand
AAAGCGAAAGACTTTATCTTCGTTTAAAAAGCAACAACAAAAAGCATGTCTGGAACTGAACGTTCTGTTTGATGGAAACTAGTGGTAAAAGTCCACTTCCAACCGGGAACAACAGCTGAAGTATGATGCAATTCATAAAACTGTCATATTCTGTGAAAAACGAAACATCAGTCAATATTTCAACTGGTCATTCCGCTTTCTCAACAACAACAAAAGAAGGGGGGTAATTTAGATTAAGACCAATTAATAACAACAATTATGACTATATACTAAAGACTTCAAGAGACCAAAGATCAAGACGATGAGTCACGAAAAATGGAATAATTCCAGCACTGTACATAGATACTATTCCACCACTGCCAACTTCACACACGGTTTTTCAAAATAGATTTTCCATGTTCTTCGAGATCGACATCTACATATTTTCAGCCCTTATATTACCATGTGGAGTCGGCTTCGCTATAAACAAAACGATGAAATAAATAACCCTCACAAAGTCCTTCACATTCCTCACAAAAATCAAGCATTAATCATGGGACATTCCGACCGATCTTATAACAAGACGCGACAGCAGACGTAAACGTACGTGTGTGTGCGTGAGGGTGTGGGGGTTGTGTGGCAATCCACGCGGCTAGACGAAGAGCAGCGCACGAACCTACCCACCCCCCTCCCCCCTCTACCCGGTGCCGGAATGGTGCCTGAAAGGACGGGGCACGTAGCAGAGGGCCCGGGACAAAGCCCCCCCGAGGGTAGGGGGACAGTGAAAGAATCAGAGGAACCACGGTTATGATGTCAATCAGACTAAGCCAGGGCAGGAAATGACACGGTCTTTGTGCTGCTGCACGTTCCCTGACGGAGGCCCGCTTCGTCTGGAGAGAGACAGAGAGAGAGAGAGAGAAGCGGGGAGTGTGGTGGGGGTTGGGGGGGAGGATACAGATATGGGAATGAATCATAGTAAGATCATGTCCAAACCTCCCCACTCCCTTCCACAAAATTGATCACGGCTGACTAAAGGGAGGGTGTAATAAACGGGAAGGCAAACGCCCCATTCGCGGAGACGAGTAAATGCAGGACTTGTGGCGCAGAAAGACAGGACAGTATGTCCAATCCACTTCAGTAAGCAGAAATGATTAACTTGGTAGCTTGAGCGGAAATTTTCTGAATCACTATTTTCACATTATCAACAACATATGTTTTTTTACCAATCATTTCTAGCTGTGACGCATATTTCTTTCCATAGAAAACTGCCTTTGCATGTTTGCTCTTACTCTGTTCATTTTGATATGTCTATGATATGATGATAAATGATTCATGACGTTTGCCTCATTTAATCTGTTAATGCGGCTGAAGAAGTAATCTTCTGCAAAGCTTACAATCTGCATAAGAACAACGCTTTCATAAATACCCACATGCAAACATTATAACTACACACACACACACACACACACACACACACACACACACACACACACACACACACACGTACGCATGTCCCCACATACATTATCACTACAACCATCATCATTCCACCCATCGATCACCTCCATCAGCTTCAAATTTTGACAGTGTGGAAGAACATCATTCCTGTTGGTCATTTAAGCTTGTCACCATTCTCGTACTTCATTTTCTATTCGGACACACTGACAGGGTAACACTGATTGACGTTCAACTAAATAAATGGTACTGACAGGTTACTGCATGTAACACTTCACTGAACTAAATAAATGGTACTCACATGTATGATAATTATTTGTAACACTTCGCTTAACTAGATAAATTGTGCTGCAATGTAACTGTAACACTTTGCTGAACTAAATAAATGTTACTGACAGGTAATTAATTGTAACATTTCGCTGAACTAAATAAATGGCACTGCCTTGTAATTAATGGTAACACTTTACTGCACAAAACAAATGACACTTACTTGTAACTGGTAGTACTAAATGAATGGCAGTGACTTAATTGTAACACATTGCTGAACTAAATGGAATCGATAGTAGGTATGCTAAATAAATGGCAGTGACTTGTAATTAATAGTAACACTTTGTTGAACTAAATAAAAGGCACTGACTTATAATCAATAGCACTAAATAGATGGCACTGACTTATAGTCAATAGCATTATACAGATGGCACTGACTTATAATCAATAGCACTAAACAGATGGCACTGACTTATAATCAATAGCACTAAACAGATGGCACTGACTTATAATCAATAGCACTAAATAGATGGCACTGACTTATAATCAACAGCACTAAACAGATGGTACTGACTTATAATCAATAGTACTAAATAGATGGCACTGACTTATAATCAATAGCACTAAATAGATGGCACTGACTTATAGTCAACAGCACTAAACAGATGGCACTGACTTATAGTCAATAGCACTAAATAGATGGCACTGACTTATAATCAATAGCACTAAACAGATGGCACTGAATTATAATCAATAGCACTAAATAGATGGCACTGAATTATAGTCAACAGCACTAAACAGATGGCACTGACTTGCAATCAATAGTAATAAATAAATGGCACCAACATGTCATTGAATAGTACTAAATAAATGGTGCTGACTTGCAAGCAATTGATAGTACTAAACAGATGGCACTGGCTTGTAATTAATTGTACTGAATAAAAGGAATCGACATAGTACTAAATAAATGGGACAGACTTGTAATTAATAGTGCTGAATAAATGGCACTGACTGTGATTAATAGTACAAAAAATGGCACTGATTTGTAATTGATAGTACTAAATAAATGGCACTGACATGTAATTAATAATACTAAATAAATGGCACTGACATGTCATTAATTGTACTGACTAAATGGCATTGACAAGTAATTAATAGTACTCAATGAATGGCACTGACATCTAATTAAGAGTACTAAATAAATGGCAGTGATTTGTAATTAGTCGTACTGGCGTGTAACTAATAGTACTGACTAAATGGCACTGACGTGTAATTAACAGTACTAAAAACATGGCACTGATATGTAATTAATAGTATTAGATGAGTGACACTGACGTTTGATTAATAGTACTGAATAAATGGCACTGACATGTAATTAGTAGTACTAAATAAGTGGCACTGACGTGTAATTAGTAGTACTAAATATGTGGCACTGACGTGTAAACAATAGTACAAGATAAGCGGCACTGACGTGTAATTCATTGTTCTGAATAAATGGCACGGACATGTAATCAACAGTACTAGATAAGCGGCACTGACATGTAATTAATAGTAACACTACTCTGTCGAAAAGCTAATGCGTGTGCAGCACTTGGCTGAGCTGTGGTGACGGTGCACGGAACACACTGTGGAGTTGTTTGGGTGGTCCACACTCCCACAAGAGGCGTCATTAGGGCAGACGTCATCAAGGCAGATATCACAAAGACAGAAATCATCAAGGCATATCATTAATTAATGCACATGTCATTAAAGTATTGTGCACGCGCAGATAAAGTACAAAGGGCCCAGAACCACCCGGGTGCAATCAGATGTCATGGCACCTCTGGTTCCCGGGTGGTCAAGGGTCACAAGGAACAACGTCCGGCCCCCTCCCCTCCCCTCCCCTCCCACTCCCTCCGGCCTCACTCATGTTCCACGAAACACCCCGCACTTATTCATCCTCGTGCGTCTAAAACTGGTTCGGTCTGCAGAAAGCATGGTCGCTTGAATTGTGTTTTGTTTCATTTTGCCCACTGATTTTTATCCGTCACATATGATATTGTTGACGTCAGTATCCGCCACAACTATTTCATGGCTGAGAAGGGCAGTGAGAAACTAAGGTTGATGAAATATATCATCGATTCCAATGCTGGCTCCTATCTCCTTAAGTTCATCAAGCAATACTAATTTGCCATGACCTACAGTACAATGTGAAAATAAATGCGGTGCTGATCAACACCGAGCATCAATTCAAAGGTCTCTGTCGTTAGTACTCGACAATAACTGAGGACACTACAGCCATTGTGGAGCCCGTGCGACAGGCCAGTGGGTGAGATACCCATACTGTGACAGTGTCAGCAATGAAATTACTTTTATTACCTTAAATTGTGTTTATTTCTTTAAGTCCAAAGTGTTGCGTAATTGCTCTGTAGACGTCACGTTATATGATGACGGAGGAGTAGAGTTGTTCACCAGGTTTTGATTGAGGTCTTTCTGTGTGTGTGTGTGTGTGTGTGTTTGTGTTGGAAGTGTAGTCGTCTTCTTGTTTTTTTGTCAAAACAATAGTTCTCTGTTTATTTCGTTAACTTAATCGTCATTGGTCTTCGAGTGAGCGTGAATATAGTTTGAACGTGTTGATGTTCTTTCATTCAACACCTGGCCACCACAGTCCAGAAGAACCACCGTCACAGTGTCCAGAGAGGCTCCATCACCGACAGTCTCAACATGATGACCGTGACCTACTTTTTTGCCACACTATGTCCCCTGCAAAGCATCCGTCTGACGCCCATCATTTGATTGAAACATTATTTCGTTTTCAAAATGTCACAATACAAATGCAGTGAATAAGACAGTACTTCCAGAGAATTTTGATTATATAAACTCTTGTCATAGTATACATATATGCACACACTGAATATGTGATAGATGCCTCTGCAGGTAGAAGTTTATACATTACACCATGATTTATAAAATAAAAAAGTAAGAACTATATGTGGCCATCATTTCACAAGTGCACGGCCACTCAAGCCTGTTGGTAACTCAGGGATCTAGCATTGAGCACCAACAGAAACAGCTCTGGCAAGTATGGACAAACAGATTCGGGTTTAACGCCGGCACCCACCTCGGGTGATATGGCAGACGCCGGCACCCACCTCGGGTGATATGGCAGACGCCGGCACCCACCTGGGGTGATATGGCAGACGCCGGCACCCACCTCGGGTGATATGGCAGACGCCGGCACCCACCTCGGGTGATATGGCAGACGCCGGCACCCACCTCGGGTGATATGGCAGACGCCGGCACCCACCTCGGGTGATATGGCAGACGCCGGCACCCACCTCGGGTGATATGGCAGACGCCGGCACCCACCTGGGGAAAGTGAGGAGAAAGGACCTGTCCAACACTACAGTGACATCACCACAACGGGAAAGTGATGACCTGTCCAACACTACACTGACATCACCACAACGGGAAAGTGATAACCTGTCCAACACTACACTGACATCATAACGGGAAAGTGATAACCTGTCCAACACTACACTGACATCATAACGGGAAAGTGATGACCTGTCCAACACTACACTGACATCATAACGGGAAAGTGATGACCTGTCCAACACTACACTGACATCACCACAACGGGAAAGTGATGACCTGTCCAACACTACACTGACATCATAACGGGAAAGTGATGACCTGTCCAACACTACACTGACATCATAACGGGAAAGTGATGACCTGTCCAACACTACACTGACATCACCACAACGGGAAAGTGATAACCTGTCCAACACTACACTGACATCACCACAACGGGAAAGTGATAACCTGTCCAACACTACACTGACATCATAACGGGAAAGTGATGACCTGTCCAACACTACACTGACATCATAACGGGAAAGTGATGACCTGTCCAACACTACACTGACATCATAACGGGAAAGTGATGACCTGTCCAACACTACACTGACATCATAACGGGAAAGTGATGACCTGTCCAACACTACACTGACATCATAACGGGAAAGTGATGACCTGTCCAACACTACACTGACATCACCACAACGGGAAAGTGATAACCTGTCCAACACTACACTGACATCACCACAACGGGAAAGTGATAACCTGTCCAACACTACACTGACATCACCACAACGGGAAAGTGATAACCTGTCCAACACTACACTGACATCATAACGGGAAAGTGATGACCTGTCCAACACTACACTGACATCATAACGGGAAAGTGATGACCTGTCCAACACTACACTGACATCATAACGGGAAAGTGATGACCTGTCCAACACTACACTGACATCATAACGGGAAAGTGATGACCTGTCCAACACTACACTGACATCATAACGGGAAAGTGATGACCTGTCCAACACTACACTGACATCATAACGGGAAAGTGATAACCTGTCCAACACTACACTTGACATCACCACAACGGGAAAGTGATAACCTGTCCAACACTACATTGACATCACCACAACGGGAAAGTGATAACCTGTCCAACACTACATTGACATCACCACAACGGGAAAGTGATAACCTGTCCAACACTACATTGACATCACCACAACGGGAAAGTGATAACCTGTCCAACACTACATTGACATCACCACAACGGGAAAGTGATAACCTGTCCAACACTACATTGACATCACCACAACGGGAAAGTGATGACCTGTCCAACACTACAATGACATCACCACAACGGGAAAGTGATGACCTGTCCAACACTACAATGACATCACCACAACGGGAAAGTGATAACCTGTCCAACACTACATTGACATCACCACAACGGGAAAGTGATAACCTGTCCAACACTACATTGACATCACCACAACGGGAAAGTGATGACCTGTCCAACACTACACTGACATCACCACAACGGGAAAGTGATAACCTGTCCAACACTACACTGACATCACCACAACGGGAAAGTGATGACCTGTCCAACACTACACTGACATCATAACGGGAAAGTGATGACCTGTCCAACACTACACTGACATCACCACAACGGGAAAGTGATGACCTGTCCAACACTACACTGACATCATAACGGGAAAGTGATGACCTGTCCAACACTACAATGACATCACCACAACGGGAAAGTGATGACCTGTCCAACACTACAGTGACATCACCACAACGGGAAAGTGAGGAGAGTGGACCTGTCAAACACTACACCGACATCACCATAACGAGAGTATGTTAAGATGGGTTAGCGAAAAAAACATTTTTATGTTGGATGTGTGTGATTCGAACTAACATTTTGAATGCGAGCTTGGCGCTCAACCAACTGACCTAGACACTGCGGTGTGGGCAAACACCGAGCAGTAAATACCGCACGATAATAATAATAATAATAATAATAATATTTTATTTTTATATAGCGCTATAATACAAGCATAAGCAAGCTTTATGCGCTTTACAATCCAGTACCTAAAGTGAAACAAGAAGGCATATAAAAAGTAGTAGAAACATAAAACAGAATCATTAATATTATAAAAACACAATGTATAAAACTCACAAACTATCAATACTACAGCTGTTACACTTCAACACTCACACTAACACACGCACAGACACACACATGATTAAACGGCTGAGATGACAGCAATTTTCACTTAAAATTCATACATGTAAAAAGGAACATAACAGTAATCTGCATGCCATAGATTTTGTAAAAATTGTAAAATAAAAATTTGGATAGAAAAGGTAAAAGGGGTAAAAATCGGGTCATTCTCCCTTTCGAACCACACCACCACCATCCATCTACCCACCCCATTCTCTCCACTCTCCCATCACACACACTCACATTGCCACGGGCCTGGGACAACAACACTATTTGAGTTATGATAAGTATTTTTTTTTAAAGAGATAAGTTTTAAGATTTGCTTTAAAGGTAGATGAATGAGTTGTTTGTCTGAGAGCAATAGGCAGAGAATTCCATGTTGTTGGGCCGAAGACGGAAAATGACCTCTTTCCACAGGAGTTAAGGAAGTATCGGGGAACAGTTAGCTGGGAGGAATCAAGAGAACTCAATGTTCTGTTTGGCAAGTACGGGTTAACAAGCTCAGAAAGATAAGAGGGTGTGGTAACACAATTCAGGCACTGAAAGCATAGACAGGCAACCAACTTTATATTCAATTCTGGCTTGAACAGGCAACCAATGAAGTGTCCGCAGGAGAGCAGTAGCACTCTCTCTCCTGGACTTTTTAAGGACGAGTCGAGCTGCACTATTCTGTATTTTCTGGAGCTTGTAGAGTTTATCATTGGGAAGGCCAGTTAAGAGAGAATTACGATAATCTAGGCGGGATAGAATGAAGGCAACAGCAAGTTTGTTGGCGGCATCAACAGACAGGAAGGGGCGGATTTTTACTAATCTTACGAAGCTGAAAGTAAAGAACTTTACACAGGTGGTTCACATGAGTTTCCATCGTGCGGGATGAATCGACGTTAGCGTCTTAGTAGTTTTGTTGTGGACATTTCGTCAGACTCAAGCCGGGCCAGCAGCAAACTACATATGAACAAGGTTTGGTTTAGACCTATGGGTACCGCGTAAAGAGCAGCTGTCCGTCTGAACATGGACACGCAGTTTCTGTTAACCTTTAATTAAGGCTTAACTCTCACTGCAAAAACGTGCGTGGTCATAAACGGCCCCAGCGAGCAGCCTTGAAAAGCACTATAAGCAAAACGTTTTACTTTTTGTATCTTAATGCAAATTTGTTTATCACTGAACGGGTTATTGAAAATGTCTTAGAGAGTGGTCCGTCGTCGTTTGTCTCAGTCGTCTTTCATACATGCACGTGCACCTGAGATTTCTGTAGAGGTGCGTGGAAAGTAAGGAAAGACAATGAACTTCTTCGTTAGAGTGGGCTGCGACTCCGTTCAGTCACATTCACGAGTGAGCCTTTACATGGATGACCGTTATCACCCCCGCCATACAGGCAGTCACACTCCGTTTTCGGGGGTGGGGTGGAGGAGGGGCGGGGGCAATGACCTGAAGAATAGAATAGAATAGAATAGAATACTTTTTATTGTCATAAAACCTTAAAGTTTATAAGACACAATGAAACATAAACATGAGCATATTAAGAAGAGAAACATTCATGAACAAATTTCGCCAGCCTTGGCTGTATTTCTGTTAGAAGGATCAATTCACTAGGCTTTGCATTTGGACGACATATATCGATTAGGAATCTGTAAGTATTGTACTTTACACAATTGTCTAAAAGGTGAATCTCATCTTCTAAACTGTTACAAGTATCACACAGTCTTTGTTCTTTCGGTGTATTTTTATATCTTCCCTGTTCGATTTGTAAGTCATGGGCGCTGATTCGTAACATGGTCAGTGCTTTCCTGTGTTGTGTATTTGCTGTATTCTTTAAATACGGTTCAATTTTATAATTTGTCACAGCATTCTTGTAAAATGCTAATTTAGATGAACTGTCATGTTTCTGTTTCCAAAATTTTATATATTCATTTTCAAGCTTCTTGGATACAGCATGCTTTAATCTTTTAACACTAAAAGTGAACTGATTTTTCCAAACATGATCTGATCCAGTGCTAGTTAATACATTTCTTATGAAAAGTAGCCACTGAACATTTTCATTTGTTTGACGATACATGCAGTTATATGTTGTGTATACAAGTGAATTTTGAGGAAGCTCTAATATGTGTATCCAATAGCCAATAACCTGACATATTATTTTTAGGCTAATAGGAAATCTTCCTAATTCTCCTAAAACGGGGAGAACCATTGCTCTTTTATGTACACCAAGTAACTGCTTACAAAAGAAGAAAGGGCGGGTTTAGAGGATGCAGACACAACAATACATTGCCATCTGGGCTGGGTATCAGAGGTGTGGTTGTCTTGCATTCACGGCCTCATGGCTCTCTCGGACGATCAGCAAACTGAGTGCTATAATCACATTAGCATACCAGACTCTCTCTGTCTCTCTGTTTCTGTCTCTCTCTGGAGTGGAAAAAGTCATTTGCAGTCCACCCCATTGCCAGTTCAACATCTCTGTGTCGGAGTCCTATCATTCACTGGTTTCAACAAACAGGAGTCGGGAAGCAGCGTCCGGATGTTTTCTGCTGACAAGGACTTCTCCAGGCAGGTCTCCACAGTCCTACACACTCACTAACAGTGGGAAAGGAAATGGCTCAGCGGCTGTTGGAAAGGAAATGACTCGGTTGCAGATAGGGAATGACTCAGTTGCATTTAGAAAGGAAATGGCTCCGTAGCAATTAGTAATGGCTCAGCAACAGTTGGGAATGAAATGACTCAGTAGCAGATGGGAAATGACTCCGTAGCAGTTGGAAAGGAAATGGCTCAGTAGCAGTTTGGAATGGCTCAGCAACAGTTGGAAAGGAAATGACTCAGCAGCAGTGGGAAAGGAAATGACTCCACTGGTGGATGGGTTTGATGCGACCAACATTGACAGCTTCCTACGGACTGCTGACACTGGGTCAGGTAGAAGAAGCCTAGCTGGTAGTGCCTGTGCACGGGCCGGGGGGTGGGGGTGGTGGGTATGGGGGGGGGGGGACCGGTAAATTCATACAATATGGGAAGGGTGTGTAAGTCGTCATTATGTCTGATGCAGACATGTCAATATGCTGAAGTTTGTTTGGTTGGTTGGTTTTTGTGATAATTTTTATATTGATTTATTTTTAGTGTGTTGTTATGCTCGTTTCTCTGATGTTGTTGGGCTGAACTTATGATTCAATGTGTACGTGTTGCTATAGTATCCACCACACATCAAAAGGGGCAAAACGATAAAACTGGGATGCAATGAACTATCTCAGACGATGGGGCAGCAAACACAGCACTTTTTCAGCACCAGTTTCTCCGCGTTGCACACTGCTTCCTAGTGTGCGCGGTAAAAGCTTTGTGAGCACGTGACGGTCAGCACCTGAGGCAAGTCGTCAGTGATGTGGTCCCTGTGGATACTCTAAAACTTGGTAGTCAGTGATGTGGTCCCTGTGGATACTCTAAAACTTGGTAGTCAGTGATGTGGTCCCTGTGGATACTCTAAAACCTGGTAGTCAGTGATGTGGTCCCTGTGGATACTCTAAAACTTGGTAGTCAGTGATGTGGTCCCTGTGGATACTCTAAAACCTGGAAGTCAGTGATGTGGTCCCTGTGGATACTCTAAAACCTGGAAGTCAGTGATGTGGTCCCTGTGGATACTCTAAAACTTGGTAGTCAGTGATGTGGTCCCTGTGGATACTCTAAAACTTGGTAGTCAGTGATGTGGTCCCTGTGGATACTCTAAAACTTGGTAGTCAGTGACAGGGGTGGACAGGTCGTTTACCCCTCGGCCTGACACATTCATTGATCTGCCTTTAGCTTCAGGATAGCTAACGCTGTAGAAAAAAATATACAAGGGACAGACGCTGAAATTTGCACTAGATTTACAAAAATGGAGAAATATGTATAGTTTCTGAAGTGAAGATGTTTAATACATGTTCTGTATCAATATTGTTCGCACACGTGTGTGTTTACACACAGCATGATGAGTCTTGCTTTGTTGCCCAGAAATTTTTAGTTCCAAGACAAGAGACACTGGGTTCGAACTGTGCATGAACTTTTTTTCTTCTTTTTCCCCATTCGTGCCGAAGATAAGAAAGAGCAAAGAGAGGTTCGAACAAGCTTGGATATTCCAGACAGTGACTTAAGTTACCAAAATCACACGTGAGCCATGAAGGCTTTGCCTTTTTTTTAAACTGTTGCTAGCTCTGCATCCATCATTACAAATCCGTGCTTCTGTTATAAAGATATCATCCATTTAAATTCTTTCATGTATTTCATGTTTTGTTGGGTTTTGGTTTTGTGGGTTTTTTGTTGGTGGTGTTTTTAACAGTCTACCAAATATTACGATGACCGATTTAATCCGTAATCCACCCGGTTGTCACAAATCTCATAATTCGCCATATGTTCTTCGCGTTCCCTTGAACCTCAGGGGTCTTTGTCTAAAACAAATACACCTCTGGATGTAAATGATGCATTGCCACCCCTCCCTCGTCTTATGACATCAGCTGAGGTGGGTCCTGACATCGAGACTCAATAACGATGTGAGAAATTGAACAGACAAGAGGGAAACGAAACAGAATTCCAGCGTCTTTGGTTCCTGAGGACCAAACTACTTTTTGTGGGTGGGTGAGGTGAAGAAGGGTGGGTGTGGGGTGGGGTGGGGTGGGGGCATAACCGTGGCTAGAAGGGGAGAAGGGGGCATGCAGAACAAAGTGCACGTGCGGTACGTTATGACTCTTGGCCATCAGGGTATCGAAGGTACCATACCTGTTCGACAGAATCTATACAGTTACGGGTTGATTGGATGGACGGTATTCCTCTGCACGCACACAACGCTGTAATGACATCAGACTTAATGACACGTGTCTAATGACGCCTCGTGCAGGAATGGTGAGCACTCCGGCAGTCCCCACAGCCTGTACCCCACCCACCTTCACAACACTCAACATCACTACAGGACACACAGTGCTTGTCATCACGGACTTGTTTCCTATTCTCCTGCGCACAATTTCCTTTCTCCCCATACACACACACACACACACATATATATATATATATATGTGTGTGTGTGTGTGTGTGTGTGTGTGTGTATGTGTGTGTCGCTCATGTGTGTGATGCCATGATTGCGTCAGTGACTGTAACTGACGAACTCTCTTCCGACCATTCTGCTGTCATATTCTTGCTTAATATTTCAAAACCTACCAGAACCAAAAAATCCGTTACTCGTCGCAACCTGAAATCCATCAACATTAACACTTTTTCTTCTCAAGCTGCTGAACGCCTTTCCAAAATTTCTTCCCGCACTTATGTCTCTACACATTACAACACTGTCCTCTCTCAACTGCTGGATGAACATGCACCCCCCACTACCCGCATGCTCCCTGATAGACCTTCCGCCCTGTGGCACACACAAGACATTCGTCTTGCAAAACGCAAACGTCGCCAGTTGGAACGGCGATGGCGATCAACAAAACTGAAAGTCCACATTCAAATCTTCCGAAAACAAATAAATAAGGTCAAACATATGATCTCATCAGCGAAGACAAACTTCTTTTCTTCTCAAGTTCTCGATGCCACATCCACCAAATCTCTTTAATCTATCATGTCAAATCTTCTCGGTACTGCAAAAAAGAGTCCTCTTCCTTCTGCCTACACTTTATCTGAACTCCCCAATGTCTTCTTCTCTTTCTTTTTTGACAAAGTCCAGAATATTCGTACCATCTTAGACCAAATGCCTTTCCAACCTACTCATCCTGATCCTCAATTCAACGGCATTCCTCTCCATTCCTTTAATCCATTAACTGAAACAGAAGTCCATGAAATCCTGAAAGAAATGACAATAAAATCCTGTGAGCTCGATCCTATACCAGCCTCTGTCTTTTACCAGTGTGTCTCACAGCTTCTCCCCACAATCACCAACATTGTCAACTCATCCCTTCTCACTGGAACGTTTCCATCCACTTTCAAAACTGCAATCGTCCGGCCTCTTCTGAAGAAATCCAACCTTGACGCAAACATTTTGAAAAACATCGACCAGTTTCTAATTTTCCATTCATGTCCAAACTCCTTGAAAAAGCTGTCCTGAAGCAGCTCAACAATCACCTTTGTTTCAATAATCTCATCCACCCATTTCAGTCTGCCTATCGTGCTGACCACAGCACCGAAACCACTCTTCTCCACATCCTGAATAACCTACTGCTAGCGTCCGACTCAGGACAGATCTCCCTTCTTACTCTTCTCGACTTGTCAGTTGCCTTTGACACGATAGACCATTCAATCCTTCTTTCCTGTATTTATTTTACATTTGGTATCAACGGCACTGTTCTAAACTGGTTCAAATCTTATCTCACTGATCGATTCCAGTCTGTCATTGTTGATAATTTCCAGTCTGAACCCGTTAAAATTGAACATGGAATCCCACAGCTATCTGTTTTAGGCCCAGTGCGTGCTCTTCACACTGTACACTGCTCCTCTCGCTGAAATTATCAACCGCCATAATGTCAGTCATCATTCTTATGCTGATGACACTCAACTCCAGAAGAGTGATACACCCGAAAAACTGTCGTCGCTCTTGCAAGAAACATCCAACTGCTTCCTGGATATTCAAAATTGGATGACTCTAAATAAGTTACAATTGAACGCAGACAAAACTGAAGCAATTATCATAGGAACTAAACAAAAACTCTCTTCCATCACAACTGACACAATTAAACTTGGCAGTACATCCATCCTTCTTTCCAGTTCAGTCAGGAACCTCGGCGTTGTCCTTGACAACACACTGTCCATGCAAAAATTTATCAGTCAGACATGTCAGTCCTGCTACTGTCAACTGTGGCGCATCAGTTCATCCGGAAATATGTGTCCATTGACGCAACATCTAGACTTGTCGTTTCTCTCATTCTCTCTCGCCTTGACTACTGTAACTCTCTATTGTCTGGTTTGCCTGCTTCATCCATTCAGGCCCTTCAGCGCATACAAAACTCTGCTGCCCGACTCGTCTTCAGAAAGAAAAGATCTGAGCACATCACTCCTCTTTTGCAACATCTCCACTGGCTCCCTGTCTCACACCGAATAAAGTACAAGATCAGCACTCTATGCTACAAATGTATTCACAAATCAGCCCCTTCCTATCTCTGTGGCTGCCCTCACCTCTTCACACCATCTCGCTCACTACGATCAGCTTCGGATCCACTCTACGCATACCCAGATTCAAACTCTCGACTGTTGGCCGCCGTTCTTTCTCTGTCTCTGGACCTTGCAACTGGAATGAACTTCCTCTTTCGCTTCGTTAAGTCTCCACACTCAGTTCTTTCAAGTCTGACCTTAAAACCCACCTCTTCCCAAAATAGCCTCCCTTCCCTGCCTCTTCCTTGTCTTCAGTTTCTCCAGTTTTAGAGTTATGCGTGCGTGAGAATGACTGGTGCGAAAGCGTTATATAAATACCATTATTACTATTATTATGAGACCGGACTAGTAACCCCCATCCAACCCAGCACTAACACCCCGACAACACAAACTATAACAGAATAAGAGTTCAATACATATTTATTTAGTACATGGAGTAAACAATGCACAGAGTTTAATTGTCGGAAAACAACACAGCACACAATTGCAAAAGCAAGTTATCCAGCAAATTAACTAAAGAGTATGGAATGGCACAAAACGTGGAAATAACCCCAATCCTTCAAGTGAAGGCCAATGGTCTCAAGAGTGAATAAATTCACTTCTGGAAGGAAAATAAACGATGATTTAGCACATGAGTGAGTGTGTGTGTGTGAGCGTGTGAATATGTGTGTAGACGGTGATATGGAAACACAAGAACAAAGTTGATGATGAAGGTAAGGAGGTTGCGACGATGATGAAGAATTAGTGACGACGACGACGAAGAAGAAGAACAGTGACGACGACGAAGAACAAAGAACAGTAAGTGACGACGACGAAGAACAAAGAACAGTAAGTGACGACGACGAAGAACAAAGAACAGTAAGTGACGACGACGAAGAACAGTAAGTGACGACGACGAAGAACAGTAAGTGACGACGACGACAAGACTGGAAATGAACTGATGTGCAAGGACGAAGAACAGACGCAGACAACCACAAGGACGGAGACGGCCAAGCACAAGGCCAGAGAACGCTGGCGACGGAAGGCAGCGGCAGGCGGCAGTAGCCAAAAGAGGCCTACACCATGGAAGTCAAAGGCTGGCAGTGGGATTCCAGGGAAGACAGTGGATGGTCAGTGGAGACACGGAAAGTGGGAACGCCGAAAGCACTGTATGTAGTCTATTATCCACTGGTAGGATTCGTTTTTGGACCCACCCAATTAAATATAAGTGTACCTAGCCCAGAATTCATTAAAAAAATCTTACAAAATTTAACCCCTCTATGCTCAACACGTAGGCTATAGAACATTTCAGTTTTAATGAGCTGCTGAGCTATTTCAGAAGGAACTGACATATAAAGGTCTTATGCTAAATTAATTAAGTTTAAAAGGCTGACAACGAAGCCACACCCAAGAGCAAAGATATAACGGAAAAGGATAAGGGGGTAATTGGGAATATTCTAGCTTATCATGTATCACATACAATGTGACTTTAACACACACACACACACACACACATATATATATATATATATATATATATATATATATATATATATATAATGCTCATTAATCACTGAGAGGGTTCATAAGGAAAACTGAATATTTCTGCTACCCAGACGCTGAAAGACATCGAATACAGAACACCGATCGAAGAACACCGAACACCAGGAGGAAAAACTATCCCCACTCACGAGTGCAGAACCAGGCAAACAGCCCTGAAGAACACAAAGCAGACACGACTTTTTGCCAGTCACGGGCGAAAAGCCCAGAATCCTGTCACTGACTGACCAGCAAAGGAAAGGTTGACCTCAATTCAATGACAGCCTGAACTGAGACACACGAGATTGTCGTGCAATCCGCGCAACCCACACTGCTCTCCAGCTGAATGGGGTGGGAGAATAAGGAGGGGGCAAGGCACACACACCTTGTTTTGTCATGAGATGTTACAGTGTGTGTGTGTGTGTGTCCATTACACTGGCACCACACTGACTTGTCAGATTCACCATGCTGCACACTCCCCCTCCTCCCGACCTTCACGTGAGAGAAACACGAGACAGGTATAGATTATGCGCTCTGGAAAATTTTCATCATCCTCGTCATTATCATTACTACTATTATTGTTGTTGTTGTTACCACCATTATTACTGTTATTGTTTTTCTTTGTTTAATGTTATTAACATCATTACTCTTTTTTGTCCTCTTAGTCTCACGATAGTGATTTCAACGAGAATGCATTTTCCAAAACGACTAGTAGTGTTTAATCAAAAAGCAACGCCTGTGTGAAAGGTGTGTCAGTCCAGTATGTCATAAGACGAAACAGTGCATGGCAAAACGTGCCTCTGAAACCTTTCACGGCCGAATGCAGTGCACAACAGATCAATGGTTTTTGTTTCTTTTTTTTTCTATATTTCAGAAAAGCCGCACATCTCGCGTTCCACATAGTGACATGGTCTTCGAAGAGGTCGAGCAAAATTCGGTGTGTGTGTGTGTGTGTGTTTTAAGAATAAAAGTTTTCTTCCTAGTTTGAAATTTGAACGGGGCGGAAATATGTGTCGGCCATGTATTTTAGTTGTCGCATGTAGGCTGATCACATGACAAGAGCTGCGCCGTTCATTGGCTCCTGACAGCAGTTTGTCGAAACACGTTGTCGCGGAAAAACAAACAAACAACAACAACAACAAAACAAGAAAAAAAAAAGAAAAAAGGCCACGCCTTAAGCAGAAAACACGCTTGAAAGAGTTGACACAAAATTTCAACGGCTACATGTACATTTCTTCCCCTCCACGCCTCTGTGTGACTGTGGGGTGAATGCCCATGCCATGATGTGAACGCTGCTCATTCCGTATTGAGGGGAAAACTGTGAATATTGCCGCAAGTACTATGGGAGACAACTAGCGTCATGCCACAAATAAAACACAAAAAATACCGATTTCATTCTGACCAGCATATGTAATGGCTCAAACAGTGGAGAGAGACCTCAAACTTGTCGACAGAGGATGGGGTGAAACCAGCGAACTGGCTGAGGACCTTGGACAGTGGAGCGCCTTGACCATCTGTCATGCGTCCAGCAAGGCGGGAATATTGAAGTGAGTAATCAGAAACACTGCATGCCGTTGGAAACTCCAATTATGACATTTATCAAATGGACTTGGGGGGGCGAGGGGGTGGGGGTTGGCGGGGATAGCACCGAGTGAGAAAGAATCACGGGAGAGAGAGACAGAGAGAACCGGTGGGTGAGACTCAAGAGTCTGGTTCAGTTTACGGAAAATTCGTGCAGCACGTGATCTCCGTGCTCCTGTGTCGTTGTCAGTTGTGTGGATGAGTTGTTGATCATGGGGCTCTGTGTCAGACATGTTCATGTTGGACCTTCGTCAGAGCGTGCACGCGCGCGCGGGGGAGACAGAGGGATAGTCTGTGTGTGTGTGTGTGTGTGCTTGAGTGTGTGTTTGAAAAAAAAAAAAAACATCAATGAAACGCGCTTTCTCTCTGTCCGCTTACCAGTCTTCACATACATTCACAGATCTGATTCCATTCGTAACCACTGTTGTAAGAATGATAATCGATGAATGAATAAATGAACGAAAAGCCCTGTGTGTCTGCATACTGTCTTTATCCTTTTCTGAGTGTGTCTCTGACTTCCTCTTTCTTTTCTCCACCCCTCCCCCTCTCCCACACTCACACACATACAACTTGCGCACGTACGCAACAGTAATAATTATACCGTCAACATTAAAGGTAAAGAAATGGTGAGAAGAAAGTTCCTTGAAAGAGACAGCGACCCATCACACACACTGCACTTTCACTTAGCCGACAATCTCTGATGTGTGAGTGTTTTGGGGAAAATCAGCGAGAGGGCAAGCCGTATTGGATGCTGTATCCCTTCATCCATCCTCTCCTTCAAAAACAGCGCGCGTGTGCGTGTGTGTGAGTGTTTACGTCTTCCCACTTCAAGTGATACGAGTATTAGACGGGGGATAATTTGATGTGCTGTGTTTGTGGGTTGGGGGAGGGGAAGCCGAAGGAGGGGGTGGGTGGGCGGGCGTTTGTGTATCTTCGTGTATTTGTTTGCGCCTTCTCCCATGCCCACTCCCTCCATCAAATTCACGCTGTGGTAAAAGTGACATGTGTACACGCGGCAGACCAACACCAAGCACCTATTGTTGCCACAGCACAGGAGTGCACGCTGACCCAACCGACATGTTGCAGCTGAAGAAACGTGATTAACGTTGATTTCAATTAACCCACATGTGGACAGTCCTCCTGAACAACGCGTGGTGGGTGGCATCGCTCGTTTTGATCCAGAGCAGCTCCCACACTCTACCCCTACCCACCCCCTGCCCCCACCGACCCCCGCCTACTGACCCTACTGACTGAATTCTTCCAATCTTCTCACAGCCTGGGTCATGCTGGCAATTTGTCAGGAAGGACTGGTGAGAGGGTAGTCGTCGTCCTCAGTTTTATGTCTTTCGATTCTGAGTGATGTTGCACGCAAGTTGGGAGAGGGAGGAGCAGGAGAATGGGAAGGGGTGTGACTATGTAGTTTGCGTGTCTGTGTGCGTGCATGCTTGTGGGTATGTATGTGTGTATAAAGGAGTGGAGGGATGAAGGGATATAATATCCAATACGGCTTGCCCTCTCGCAGATCCCCCCCCCCTCCCTCCCCCACTCATATCAGAGATTGTCGGATAAGTGAAAATGCAGTGTGCGTGATGGGTCACTGTCTGTTTCAAGGATGCGCAGTGTGTGTGTGTGTGTGTGTGTGTGTGGTATGAAAGTGTGACAAGGGGGTGTGGAAATGAGGACGGGGAGGTGGGCTTTGGAAGGAGGGAAAGGGTTTGGGATGTTGGAGAGAGGTAAAGATTGGATTAGGTGTGTGTTGGCCCGCTTCATCCAGTCAGTTCTTTCTTTTCCTCCCAGTTCCCTGTCTGTGTTGTGTGTGGGTGTCAGAGGGGGGCGTGTGGATGTGACACAGCGCTGGACGATTGGATTTTCTGCCATAATTTACAGAATGTGGCCACCGTCATTTTTTTCTAAACTGGGAATCTTTGTCGCTCTCTCTCCATTTGTCTGTCTCAAACTATATCTTTCTATCTCTCTGCCTGTCTCTCCCTCCTCTCTCTTTCTCTCTCTCTCTATCTATCTATCTCAAGACTCCAAACGATATAGTGCACTGCGAACTGGTCAGGTGTCAACATTTCAGGTGTGAAATGTATCAGATTTGGGTTTCGATTACTGAAGCAACCATAACACATTTTTTTCGCCAAGAAGCACATGTAGGCCCTGTCATGCCAAGTAAGCCTATAACACAGAGCAGACTCCAGTCTGGGCAGGCCAAACATGTACAACGTCATGAGATGTTAAGGTCATAACTGAGAATTCAAATTTACGAGTTATCTTTGTCTGTCCTTGTAATTCGTGGATGTTTTGATTTGGGGGTTGTTGGTGTTGTTGATTGTTTATTTAAAGGTCTGTGTTTTCCACAGTAAAGATATCTGCCACCGAAATCTGACCATGCAGAGGAGTCAAACTGGAATGATTCGATTTTGATTCTAGCCGTTTAGTTTATTACTTTATTTATTTTCTGTGTCATTTCTAATTCATTTATTCATTCATTTATTTAGCTATGTTTCTTTATTTGCTACTTATTCCTTTATTCATTCATTTTGTGTTTATATTTTTCATGGTGAAGGGGTGAGACCGACTCCCAGCATTCAGTCTCTCCGCTTCATGCATCGAGCAGTCACACAGAGAGAGAGAGAGAGAGAGAGAGAGCCGCACTAAATCGGGAAGTCCAAGCACTTGGGAAGACAAAAAGGCCTGCCGTTCTCAAACCTGTGATTCGCACGTGGCACGTACCACCGGCGAATGCAAATTTGATGCAGGGGAGCTAATTTCCCAAAGGGCGCAGTGGGGGTATAATCATCTGGACAATGTCTGATCTGCTGGTGAGTGGTGGGGGGTGGGGGTATGAGGAAGAAACTTGACCTTATTACCATTAGCTACTGTATCTTCCATTCATCTCTGTCTCTCTCAGTCTCTCTGTCTGTCTCTCTGTCTCTGTCTCTGTCTCTCTCTATCTCTCTCTCTCTCTCTGTCTCTGAACTGGTGGTACTTATTTTCAGTACAAGGTGCCTGGCACAACCAGTCTACCGTCTGTCCGGTGTGAACTTACCAAATGATAGCAGACTGACATCATCCACAAACTACTTGTTTCGTTCTTTTTATTTTTCTGAGTGATTTCCATTCCTTTTGCTGACAAATGGATAATCACCACTGCAGCGAGTGAACTTTCAAAAACTGGGAAAGTACTTTTACCACAGGTACGTCTTATAGAAAAAGAACGAGTACATTCTGACTCGTCCCATTGAAAATAATAATCTCCTCCTCCTCCTCCTCCTCCTCCTCCTCCTCCTTCTTCTTCTTCTTCTTCTTCGTTCGTGGGCTGCTACTCTAACGTTCACTCGTACGTACACGAAACTGGGAAAGTACTTTCTTCACAGTTACGTCTTACAGAAAAAGAACAAGTACATTCTGACTCCTCCCATTAAAGAATGATAATGTTCAAGGCACACGTGATGAATATGATAATGTTCAAGGCACACGTGATGAATATGATAATGTTCAAGGCACACGTGATGAATATGCACCATTATCAATAGGGACACGTTTTGCTTTAGAACATCATAAACAGTATACTTTGGAACATTACAACACAAAATCAGTGTCACTCCTTGCATCCTGCTTTTTCTATTCTTGATCCTACCCATTCGTTCTCTCAAATTATCTGCACAAATCATTGTATCTTTTTAAGTTGTATACAGAGGTAATGAAAAACTGAATACATTCATCTGTTTCCTTGTCTTGCTTCTGTGTGTGTGTGTGTGTGTGTCTGTGTCTGTGTGTGTCTGTGTGTGTTTGTGTGTGTGTAAAGAGAAATGACAAACATTCTTTATGAACAAAAGCCAAACAATAGCCTTTATGCTGCCTGATGGAATGGGGATTAACAATCAAACAACAAACAACAATAGCGAAACAGGCAAGTCTACAAAGAGACACTTAATTGCTAAGGAAATCATATTAGTACGCAAATATATCTATTTTCTGTCTATGTAGGCAACTTTGACGGCACGCGGTTTCAGTGGATCAATGTTTTAGAATAGTAAAACTATTCACAGTGGAGTGATGGCCTAGAGGTAACACGTCCGCATAGGAAGCGTGAGAATCTGCGCGCACTGGTTCGAATCACGGTACAGTCGCCAGTATCTTCTCCCCCTCCACAAGACTTTGAGTAGTAGTCTGGACGCTAGTCATTCGGATGAGACGATAAACCGAGGTTCCGTGTGCAGCATGCACTTAGTGCACGTAAAAGAACCCACGGCAACAAAAGGGTTGTCCCTGGCAAAATTCTGTAGAAAAATCCACTTCGATCGGAAAAACAACAACAAAAAACAACAACTGCAGGCAGGAAAAAATACAAAAAATGGGTGGCGCTCTCAGTGTGGCGAGCTCCCTCGGGAGAGCAGCCCGAATTTCACACAAGAAATCTGTTGTGACAAAAAGAGTAATAAAATACAATACAATAAGTGACATGATAAACGACCAACCGACAGTAATTTGTCGGGTAAAAAGAGATATAAAAAGAGGCAGAGCAGGGGGGTGGAACAGAAGGAAGGGGGGGGGGGGGGGGGGGTTCACAGCAAGAAAAAGAATCATCATGTTCAGTGAGAGCCGGGGCAGTTAAATTCATATTTCAGAAGGTAGAGAGTTCCATGTTTTTGGAGCCAGATGTTTATGCCGTAATCCTGGGGACAGACTGTTGGTGATGTCGTTCTCTGAGAAGCGCACTTGTCTGAAAGGAGCCTGGAGAAACACGCTCACACAAGTAGCAGAGGGAAGAACCAAAAAGGTTTTTACAAAGTGGTTGAAGCTTGGTTTTCTTTTCGACACATAGGAATGTCTGGAAAGAGTTAACGGTCCCAACACAGCTGTGTACTATATGTCACCATTCTGTGATTTCGAGATATTCTGAGAAATAACAAGTATTCAAAAACGTTATTCTGATTAGTTTGGTGAATATTTTCGACATTTATTCCATTTTTTCGGGGGACGTATACTGTCATTTTATCAAAAAGATCTTACCTGCAATAAATTTCAAAATCTGTTCTCCACAAATAAATACAAAACGGCCTAGTTGAAATGACCCATAGCTCAAATATAATTTTCTTGGCGCACACGAAGTACAATTTGTTTTTTCTAAATACTTCAAATTGGGGATAATTTTTCTAAAGCTGATTCTTATTTCCATACAGAAAAAATGTTAGGAACAGGCTTGTCGAGGACATGGCAACCGGAAATGCCTTGTGGCAGACATAAAAATAAAATTATTGCTACGTACATTACGAACTTCCTTTCTGACCTGTACACTTACCATTTCCTTTTTTTGTGAAGGGGAGACAAGGGGGGTGTTAAATAAACACAGCATCGTACAGTTTGACCGATTCTTTTTTGGGCTTTGGTTAGTTGAATGATTTTTTTTCTTTTATGAGGAGTGTGTACGTTTGTTAACGTGAGTGTGTTAGTGAAAATGACAGACAGAAAGATATATAGACAGAGGGTGGGAAGGGTTCTGTTATCAACAGTGCCTAACTCACAGTTGACCAAGAAGAACAGACAAAGCAGACACACACAGATCCGTCAACGCACTCGTCCTGTGCCGGCCACACAACAACATGCACACGAACCACTTGCACGCTACAGACACGAACACAAACAGCAGACGACAGCATGCCATGATAACGGCTAACAGTTCCAGAGTGGTGTTTGCCTGGACATCAGGCCTTCCCTTCACTGACACAGTGATAAATGGCACATGTCATTCTTCAGTATCACCTCTCTCTGTCTCTCTCTGTCTCTAACAATATATTTATGTCTGTCTGTCTGTCTGTCTGTCTGTCTCTCTCTCTGTCTCTCTCTGTCAATGCTCACGCTCGGAAATACATGTGCACGTGAGCAAGCATGCTACTCCCTCTCACCACAAATGGGAAGGGAAAATATTCTGCACGCAAGCCTTGCCTCCAAATTTGAGAAGAGAATATTCACCGCCAATTTTCTTGTCAGATTCTTCTGCAGATGTTGCAGTCCTGCTTTGGTGATTCACCTAAGTTCTGCCGGTCCTTCCGGTTGACATTTTTTCTCTCTGTCTTCACTTCCCCCGGAACCGGAAGTGTTGGGCTGTTTCACTGTATCCTGTTGTTGAAGTATCATGCTGATGAGTTGTTGGGAATTGACGGTGGGTGAGACAGCAAAGGGGAGCTTGTCGGATGAAAGGGTTCTCTTCAGAACAGAATGTTGTATTCTCTCTCTCTCTCTCTCTCTCTCTCTCTCTCTCTTGTTGTCCTGCTCTATATGATTTAAGGATGAAATATATTCAGCCCAAATGTTTTCAAAATCCATGTCGTTTTTTTTATATAATTTGCTTATGTCCACCAGGAACGAGATTGTACTGTCTGGCGTTTTACGTTTATAAAGCTTTGAAACGATTACGTATGGTGACAACTGAAATTATATGAATATCTGTAATCATTATCATTTGTTTTGTTTTCGTTTTTCTTGTTTTTCTTCAATTATAAGAGACATTTGTGTTATTACTGTATGATTGCCCCCATCAGTAAGGGGCCTTGGCCTAAACTGAATAAAACATTTCGCATTCACATTCGCATTATCTCCATCTATCTATCTCTTTGTCTCTCTCCCCTTCTCCCTCTCTCTCTTTCCCTCTCTTCCTCTGTCTGTCTCTCTTACGGGTCTCTTTGATCAGCATAGTATGTAAATGTTACACATCTATCCTTAATGCTCGATTATATTCATGATTTGAAGATACCCACATTATCGCGGAAAATCAAGCTGGGTTGAGGAAGAATTATTCAACCACTGATCACATATTTACGTTATATTCTGTTGCTCAGAATTGTCTTAACACACCAGGTCGTAAGTTATATTTAGCTTTTGTGGCTTTCAAGAAAGCTTTTGATTCAGTACACCATGATAAACTATTAGAAGCTGGTAGAAATGCTGGTATTAAGGGAAAGTTTTTCTGTTCTCTGAAGTCAATGTACAGTTCACTCTTTTCTTGCATAAGATCAAATAATGAATACACTGATTTCTTCACTTGCCCTACAGGAGTCCGGCAAGGCTGAGTTCTCAGTCCAACATTATTTTCTTTGTTCATAAATCAATTAGCTAACTACATTGACGAAACTGCTATTTATGGTGTTAGTCTTCTTCCATCTATGATATAGTTATTTATTCTTTTATTTGTTGATGACGTGGCACTATTGTCAATCACTCCAAGAGGTTTCCAGGCCCAGTTGAATGCTTTGAAAGTATGTTGCGACAAGTTGAAAATGACAGTCAACAAAGGAAAAACTAAAGTTATGGTCTTCAGGAAGGGAGGGTATCTAGCAAAAATGAAAAATGGTTTTATTGTGTCGAGCCTGTTGACTTCGTAAATAAATATACTTACTTAGGTTTATGTTTACAACAAAATTAAGCTGTAAGCTAGGAACTACTGCTCTTGTACCAAAAGGAAACAAAGCTGTACATCTCTTAAGTAAAGCATAGCTGAAATGCAAAGAAATGACACAAAAAACATTCTTTAAGATTTTTTATGGAATAGTACAGGCAGTATTGATGAATTCGTCTGAAATTTGGCGGTTAAGGGTTACATAGACTTACAATATGGAAAAAGTACAAAGTTTGGCTTGCAAACGCTTCCAGGGCGTTCCATTGAAAACCCCAAACAAATTAGTATATGGTGAGCTTGGCAGATATCCTTTTTTTGTGAACAGTACAGTGCGATCAGTCAAGTACTGGCTTCGTTTCACTGAGATGGAAATAAACAGATTACCCAAACAGTGCTATGATATGTTATCATCCTTGGTAGAAAGAGGCAAAAAAAAATGTTGGGAAATGGATATCAAAGATAAATATATTATGTATTCCTGACTTTCAGTGTGTATGGATAAACCAAGATGCTGGGGACAAACATAGCTTTCTTAATGCTTTTTAGCAACGATTGATAGACATGTTCATACATGAATGGTCATCCACAATACGAGAAAAGGACAGGTATGAATTTTATAGAACGTTTAAGGACGATTTTGGAAAAGAAAAATACTCATTGTGTGTTGATGTAGTGTGCTTTAGGATAGCCCTTTCCCACCTTAGACTTGGCGTATTGTCTATTAATAGCAACTGAAACAGATATAGTGAAAATCCTGAAAGTAAACGATGTCCAAGTTGTGGACACAGAATCTTAAACGAACCCCACTTCGTTTTTGTTTGCCCAGTATCTAATTACTTGAGGCAGAAGTTCCCGAAAGAATTCCAAAATTTACACATAAGCATACTGTTAGAGGGGGGAACCGATAACTTAAGTTGCTAAGTTGGCAAATTCATTTTCCATGCTGTAAGAAGGAGACACCAAATCAATGCAAATTAACGGATTTTATTAATACCACCCCGAGAAATGTGTACATCGTATTTTCATTGAACCTTGAATGCCAATGTTACTGGTAGTTTAGAATATATTACGTGTAGTGAATTAACATTATACTCAATCTGGAAAATGACCACATACTTACTCAATAAGAAAATTATGAAAATAATTTTAGTTCGTACATACTGTGTTCAAAAGGAAGCGTACATACTGTGTTCAAAAGGAAGTTGCTACATAGTTTGTAAATGAACTGTTGGATTACCCACTCCCTCTTCCCCCATCCATCTTCCCCTTCCCCGATGAGTATGCATGCGTATGGCCAAAACACATTAAACCATCTGAATCTGAATCTGTCTCTCTCACTCTCTGTCTCTCACTCCCCCCCTCTTCCCCCCCAAACGCCCTCCCCCCAAAAAAAGCAAAAAAAAAAAAAAAAAAAAAAAAGCTAATAAATAGACAATGGAAACAAGACTACGAAATGACTGTTTCTCTGAATCTGTAAACCCGATACAGAAACAAAGAAAGATTGTGTATAACGCCAGGTTTTGTGCGTGACACCAGTCAGCTCAGTTTGAACAAAGAACGGTCTTTGTAGTATTAAAGATGAATAGATTTAACTCTAATATCATCAAGTTTTGGATAACAGAGAACAAAGTGTGCATCATCTTCTTTGGACGTTCTGCAGCGTGGACATAACAGATCACAGTCATTACATGGTATATGTCTGAAGCAGTGCACGTTCAAGTCGGAAATGGCAGACCAAAACCTTGTGGTTACACATTTCAGCTGTTGATCCATATTCTTTCTTTCTTTCTTTTTTTTCTCCCATGACCATTTTGATACACAACAGAGCGTAGGCCTAATGTTAAGTGAAAGGCTTTTGGAATCAACATAACTGTCAAAAAGCAAATCACACAAAGATAATAATAATGATAATAATTGATAGCATGTTTTACATGGAAAAATGCTATACACATTATATATGAACGATCCATGTTCATTTGTAAATAACATTTGAGACCAACAGTGCTGCAAAATGTCATAAACAAATTGAATCGTTCTCTTTTTATTGATAATTAAAATTTTGATAATTCCAGAGCTGCTATCTACAATCAGTCAAACGTTGACGAAAGACACTTGTAAATCCATTTATTTTGCCAACACCTCTGATATCTTTTAAAGTGGAAAGACGTAAAATTGAAATTTGCTATTCACCTCCAAGTCATATAACATTCTACACACTTTGTAATCTAAATGCATCCATCTGAATCAGCTTGAGCCAGAAACGAATGCAGCTAACTGCAGAGCTCACATCCGTGGGATATTTGTCTGTCTCACCGGAAACAAGATCATCAGGTGTTCGCATATCTACTCATAAATACCTTTTAATTGCAAACAAATGAACTGACTCGCAGTAAACTGAAACTTTCTCTAAATCTATAATTTGGAACCATACTGTAGAACCAGTGAATAGTTCTAAACTTGTTATCAACAATATTGGTTGAGCCTGTGAATAATAATATAGTCTGAAAAATAGCTTTGAAATTGTTATTAAGATTGTGAAGTTTTGCATAATACGCAACATTGCATTTTTCCAATACCAGCAAGATCTTTGCAAACTGCAGATATTCTCTGACTCAGACGTGTGCAGAAAAATATTCATAAGTAATTGTAAACATTAATCGCAGGCATTGTTACCCATTTCTCTCGTACACGTAAATCACCCTCTTCCGAAATACAATTATGTTACTTTTAATCATATTAACCTTTGAACACTGCAATCCAACAACTATCTCTGATAATAGCACAACATCATCGGCCAACAGGAGGATGAATAATTCAAAAGCATCATATAAGAAAGTAGCGCCATGTCTTCCGTTATTAATTACTTACAGTGTTTACTCATTATTAAAAATAGAAAATAATACGGGGCTACATATATCTCCTTGTTTAACCCCTGCTGTACATTTGATATAATCTGTAAGTTTAGCAATATATATTACCCTATATTTAATATTTTCGTACTTACTTTCAATGCATTTATGTCATTAACCTTTTATTCATGCGAAAAGTTGGGAAACAGGCAAAACACCATGGAAAAAAGCTATCATTACTCCCATACTTAAATCAGCTAAACCACGATCAGACACATCAAGTAATAGACCCATATCCCTAATATCGCACGTCGGAAAAATCTTGGAGAAAATTATATTGATGAGGCTAACATATTATTGTGATAAAAATAGAATTATTCTGATTGCACAGGCCGGATTCAGAAAGGGCAGATCTACTTTAGATCACCTAGTAAAACTAACAACAAACATAAAACAACAGTTTTCAAAGAGAAAGAGTGTTTTGGCCACGTTCTTTGATGTACAAAAAGCTTATGACCGCATTTGGCATGCCAGACTGTATACAGGTATATAAAATCTCTTTTGACAGAAAGAAGCATCATCACTAAAGTTGGGCAATCATTGTCATCTTCAAAATCAATTAACATGGGTATTCCGCAAGGTTCTATAATTTCCCCACTTCTGTTCAACATAATGTTGTATGATTTGCCAAAATATTTGTCTAAAACTATAAATCTCGCCCAATATGCTGATGATATAGCAGTTTGGATGAACGTAACTTTGCGAAAGAAAACGGGCCTGCGCTATATCAATCACATTAACAATTTATATCAATCACAACTTGATAAATTAAACATTTATATGAAAGATAATGGATTACAGTTTTCAACTGAGAAGACACACATGATACCTTTTTAATAATGGTACTGCCCCCCAAAAATTACCAACTTTTCATCTTGATAGAAGAGAACTCTTCTACAAATCTGAGGTCAAATTCCTTGGTGTTTATTTTACTCCAAAGCTAAATTGGAAGAAACGTTTCAATATTGTGACATTAAGAAAGATGAAAATCCCAATATACTAGCTTCTTGAGTCAAATCACACTTGTCTGAAACATACCCCCACCAATTAAAAATATATACAGACGGTTCTGTTCTAGAAAATCAGTTTGCTGGTTCTGGATATGCAATTCCTGCTTTGAAAATTGAAAAGTCATATCATATTGGAAAGGGCTTCTCAATTTTTACAGCTGAATTAATTGCCGTCCTTATGGCATTAACATATCTAATTGATCTGCCCCTTAACTTGATTAATGTTTTATTTTGTGTCGATTCAAAATCAGTTCTGCAGTCTATCAAATCAGGTTGTACGAACATTAATTATAACATCATTTTTTAAATAAGATTTTTGATTCACTGTATTCAAATGAGAAGAACTAATATTGAAATGTGCTGGATTCCCTCACACTGTGGGCTTTTCTCTAATGAACGTGCAGATCATCTTGGAAAGCTTGGAGCTAAAAACGCTTTAAATGCAATTGAACTTCCTCATGTTTATCATCATCTAAAATGTGTAATATTGTTGAAAGAAATATGCAAAATTCCTTTATGTCTTTAAAAGTGAACACTTCTGCCTTATCAAATGCTAAAAGAACTGGCAGGGCTGTTAAGAGCATGGCATTTAGGTTATTACTAAATGCCCCATACACAAAATATTGTGAAAATATTGAATGCATTTGCAAGGGCCGTTTAACAGTAGAGCACGTTTTAACCCGCTGTTTAGTAATGAAACCTTTTTTGCCTCCAGAAATTGCGGAACACGTGTTACCAGTTTCAAATGTTAACATTTTTTGGAAAAAGTTATATATTTCAAACTGTTCTTTATGTGACCAAGCGCGCTATGCTTGCTCCAACACTATTCACGCACAAGCTACAGCAGACGACGTTTTCGCTCCTAACCCGCGCACAGAATGTGTGACGTCACTCCGCTTACATCATTTTGTCCTCCTCGCCAGACCACCTGCTCACAACTCGACCAGTGTCGCGTGGCAGTACGCTAATGGCTGAGCTGGAATCTGTGTTTCTGCTCCAAAGTATTTAATTAATAGGTCTTTTGTCAGATCAGTAAACTACAAGTATTTTATACTGGCAGAATCGTCGCAATTCCATCTTTGAGTCTATTCCATTTATGTTTGCCTACGTTAAACTGATTTAACGCAGTTTGTAATTTTCAGTAACGAGCTCGTTTAAACTGACCCTGTTCAGGTGACTTAAATTAAGATTATAAATTCATCTTAAATAATCAACACTTCATTTTATACTCATTATAAAGAAGTTGTTGAGCTCTTTCTTTTGCAACTGATCCGACGTAAATCGGTTCAGGAATCATTTAGAAATCTGTCACTGAACACCTTTAAACAAACACAGTTGTCATCGGATTTTCCGTGATTAGTGACGATCTGCTCGCAGCACACGTGACGGCCTTTGCGGTCCGCTAAACTTGCATAAATTGGCACAGTGAATGATGAGTGGTCATTTCATACCTGGTCAGTCATCTGACCAGAGCCTGCTCTCTCTCTCTCTCTCTCTCTCTTGCTGCGTCGCGGGCAGTGTGTCGTGTGTGTTCTCACAACGGCTGACACCTCGCTATGTATTGCTGTATGTACTAGTGTGTAGAATGTGTTGACTTGTAAATTGTATTGTTCAACACAGTACTTGTGTTCATATGAGTATGTTCAGTCAATTCTTTGTTCAGTTATTGCTTTGACATGTTAGTCACAGATCGGCTATGATTGATCTAGAAATCGCCATGTCGTCATATCCTCAGAGCAGTATTCCAGTTGATTCTTCTTAACTCACTCAGTGCGGCCAGTCCTCTCTTCTCCTCTACACAGATCCTTGAGATGTCCAGTGGGTGTCTGAATGACCCAACCTTTAGCTTCTGTCATCAGAATTGTGGTATTCTTTGTCAACATTCACCTCTTCAGTATAAGAGCCTTCCGCTTGCAATATTTTGATGATGGTAACTGGGGTGAAACACTGTTAACGTCGTCTCTTTCGCCGTTCGTATGGAGAGAGTTAACGTCACAGTCAGTGACGTCTCTGGACACTAATAGGTTGTTCCAGAATGTTCTAGGGAGTGCGTAAAGTTCATTCACCACTTAATGGTTAAGCCATGATGGTGCTTCACTTACTATCTGGTCTGTCAGTTTGCCAGTATTATATTTAAGCCACTGAATCTCCATCTTGTTTATTATTCAGGTATTATCTTACATGCTGATATCAGTTGTACTGCTAAAGTGTGCTCAGTACTCTAAGATGTGTGTAGTATTCTGCTGTTGTGATTACAAGATAGTGTTGGATTAATATCAGCTATTGGTTAAAACCACCTGATATGTACCAATCTGTTAATTGTAATTTAGTTGTCATGCTCTCTCCTATACGGCTTACCCCAGTATAGTGCAACATGATAAACTGATTCATTTGAGTCACTTTGACACAGTATAAGCTTTAAATAATCTATACTGTCAGTGTACTTTCACCAAGTCAGCATCACTTTAATCACTTTAACTGCGCTATTTAAATGTATTAGAAATGTCATTTGATGTCAGCGTTTGGTCTTCACACATATGCATTATGTTGTTGCGTATCCCAAACCTGAGTGATAGTCTTTCCATGTGATATGTATACATGTGCTTTACTATTCACTTGTGCTGACATGTTGTGCTTATGACATTTGTTTGTGTCATTCCAGACACTGTCTTCTTCTCATTGTCTTCTTCTTTTAGTTCTTCTCAGTCTTCTCTTCTTAGTTTGCTCTTTTTATGTTCTTATAACTATTGTAAATAAAACAATAGAGAAACCCATTTGTGACTGGCCTCTATATGTTCCTGGCCTGTGCGTGAGATCTTGTCTATCCTTCAATTAATCATATTTAGTTAAGTCTTTTGTGCCGTACCCTTGAATAACCACTCGGTACACGGCCACATTTATTAAAGTTAGCTAGCTATGTGTTAAATAGTCCAGTTGGTTGTTTATTGTAGGACCCCACACGAACCTCTTTTCAAATAATAATCTACAGAAGTAGTATATACAATATTTGATTATTGATATTTTTGGGGGGTCTTAATCCCGCTTCCCCCGTCCCGCCTCTCACACACACCCTTCCAATATTATGTTTTTTTCTTTCTCCAATCACTGACACTCACCCTCTCCATTTTAGATTTTGTACTATATCTTTTCCACATTCTGTTCTGTCTGTCTGTCTGTCTCTCTCTCTCTCTCTCTTCCTTTCTTAGTCCCCTCCTCCTTGCCCCCCACCCCTACCCCCGCCCCTCCCCTCCACCTCAACCGCCCCCCTTTTCATTCGAATATACAGAAATTTCGATTTCTAATTAATAATAACAATTATCATTATGACAGAATTGATAATAATCCAAATGATGATAATAATATCATTTATTTTCAGTCTAATATCATCATCTTAGATGAACAGATTATAAATAAATAAACGAACGAACCTTTTATTCCAACAAAATATGCCAGAATAGATTTCCGTTGACAAAATAAAATGCTTTTTCAAACATAAAAGAACAGCTGTGAGTTAGGGCGATCTCTGAGGGGATCACACCCCACAGAGAGAGAGGAGAAGAGAGAGAGAGGAGAGAAAGCAGCAGATAAAAGACCTCACCTCTCCCTAACCATATCCCATTTCCTTGCCTCCAGATAGCGGTCCAATTTCCGGACAACTCCTGTTCGCGACGCTGAAGATGAAGAAACGAGACGATTATCTCCCATCCCATGATTGTGGCATTTGCGAGTGGCCTCATGACTACTCCCTTCGTCAGGACATGGCGTCATGATTACATCCGGTACACAATGCGCAAGCCAGGAAGTGACGCCTGAGCGAGCGTGATTGTCTCTCTTTAGTACGAAGCGACATTTTCCGCAGATTCCCCATCCCAGCTTCACCAAAGGATGCAGCATGCGTACGCTTTGTGAGCAGAATGCAATATGATGACAGCCGCGCCCCCGCTACTCATAACCGGCTTTTTTAGCCATTTGTCACGTCATATGCAAACAGACGGGCGAGGGGAGGGGGATATACTGTACCCTTTCGCTGAACTTCCTGCAACTCCTCCAGTGTTTGGCTGCTTATTGCCCAACAGCCAGTTTAAGAAACGTGCATTCCTTTCCTCACTCTAAATTCAGTGGTCTTCCATGCCCTGCAGTCATGGTGACCTCAGTTTGGATTCCAGGTGTGTGCAAGATGAGCACCTGAGGGACCGTGGTTGAAAAGACGTGGTGGGTCACGAACGGATTATTGTCGTCACTTGGAAACTTAATAGGTGGCGTATGACAATGAAACATAAATAGCAACCATAAACACCTCCGAAGTGACGCAGCGGCAGTGCAGAGTTCCATACGGCTTGTGGCCTCAAGACTATCCGGCATGGACAGTTCTGTTTCAACTGCTGGTACTGGGGCTGTGACAGAGGGGCCGTGGGTGTCTATGGGGAATTCGTGTTAAGCGGCACTGGGATAAAGGCGTGGGCGGTTAGGCCACTAACAAAGAAGAATGTTTATGGGGCAGGGGCGTAGGTATTGTGTGATGATCTCTTAATAATTAGTCAAGGCTTGTTTTAATTCAGTGCGGCAGTAAGCGCCAACATTTTCTGTCTTTTTTCACTGAAGACTGTTTTGTAATGATGTCCCAGCTGAGAGTTTAGGAACGAAACAAACATTACATTTGATCTGATTATAACTCAGGTTCAGTATACTGTATTTGTATTGAAAGGTGTTTCAGTTTAATCGTCGGGACTATATATATCATGAACTGAACATATCTCCACAGACACCGAGAAGCAGGCTTGTAGCGGTATTGTCAATGGACACCACACATGTTACAGGTGCAAAGAAGAATACAACATTGTAAGAATGCCTAATTATCAAGTCCGGAAAAGACCAAAAATAGTCAAGGATTTCTTTCTTCTTCTTTTTTTTTTTTTTTATTATTGGTAAATTACCTTTCCTGGAGGAAGGTGGCAGAATGGTTAAGACACTCATCTACCAATACAGAGTCCGCCATATCTGGGTTCGAATCCCGCTCTTGCCCTTTCTCCCAAGTGTGACTGGAAAATCGAACTGAGCGTCCAGTCATTCGGATGAGACGATAAACCGAGGTCCCGTGTGCAACACGCACTTGGCGCACTGAAAAAGAACCCATGGCAACGAGAGTGTTGCCTTCTGGCAAAATTATGTATAAGAAATCCACTCTGATACACAAATAAATTACATAGGCATGCGCTCAAGGCCTGACAAAGCGCGTTGGGTTATGCTGCTGGTCAGGCATCTGCCTAGCAGATGTAGTGTAGCGTATATGGATATGTGCGAACGCAGTGACGCCTCCGCGAGAAACTGAAACTGAAGCAGTACGATAGAAAATAAGAAAAGAGAGCGGCAGGAAAGATGAAACTTTCAAGCATAGAATTTCCAGAAAGTGTGGACACTATTTATACTGAAGGAACCCCCGGCATCCCCATGGGGAGTGGTGGGGTGGGGTCTAGTTATCTTGTGTGTGTGGATGGAAAGTCAACACTGCTTCTCACTGCCTCACGTTCATTCTGTACAACAGTGTTGTGTCGTATCGCTGCACAGTCAAATGTTACACCATTGAAGCGTGTGGTGTCTGTGGGGGCGGGGGGGGGGGGGGGTATGTGTGTGAGTGAGTGAATGTGTGTGTGTGTGTGTGTGTGCGCGCGCGCGCTCCTGTGGACATGTTTGTGTATATGTGTGTTCCATCTAGTACATTTCACAACAGCTGAAGATTATTCACCGTGACAAGGTGACAGAACTGCTGGTCTTCTAGTTTTGTGACGATATGCCAGAGTATTGTCCCTTGCTTCATGAGACGCTTTCCTCCGTTTGTGTGTGTGTGTGTGTGTGTGTGTGTGTGTGTGTGTGTCCTGTCTGTTTGCCCCTATCTATGTTTACTTGGGTGCATACGAGATTTCGATTATGTAAATGTGGTTTGCGTGTGCGAGCAACTAAACGTTGTATAAATTATATCATCTCTCGATCTTTTAATATTTTATGAAAACATTCATTCGCTTAAATGAAGTGGTCTTTAGTGTTGTTGTTTTTTTGTTTGTTTGTGTGTGTGTGTGTGTGTGTGTGTGTGTGTGTGTGTGTGTGTGTGTGTGTGTGTGAGTGAAGTTTGTAGCCTAGTTCAAACAAGACTGGACATCAGTGAAAGGATTTTGACACAGATCGTGAATTTTTCTTTCTGCGTTCGTGCGTTACCTCTCCTACTACTTCACTCGTATCTAGAAAGACTAGGTTTTTCACGTGAAGGACTGTTTTACCCCGCCATTAAGGCAGCCGTACTCTGTTTTCAGGAGTGTAGAGTCATGAACAGTGTTGTCATCTTTATCAGTCCAGCAGCATTTCGTAGGCTGTCAAGAATTGACCAGAAGTAGGTTCGTTCTTTTCAAAGCAAATATGGCGTCGTGTATATTGTCAGCTGTCCGCAGTACAGATGCGTTCGCATGCGTGGTGTTTGACAAGTTGGCTACGTGTTCTTGTGACGTTTCAGTCTGATCTTGTGAGCTCTATGTGTGTGTGTGTGTGTGTGTGTGTGTTTTCCGAAATGTTTTTAGAAATCGGTTCATAATGATTAGTGACAAAAGCAACAATGAAATGCAGAATTATACAGCCAAACAGGTCATTGCACACAGAAAACCTGTACCGGGTCAGGGAACAACCCCACCAAAATTAATGCACAGACATACCATGGACCGGTAACCTTTATGTGCACATCTGAATCATTCAGACAAATGTACATAGACAAAATGCCAACACAAATCGCATGCCTTTTGTCAAAAAAGGAAAATCAGACAACGAACAAACAAATCTATGTTTCATTTTCAATTAGCATTGGATATGGCAGTTGTTTCATTGTTTCATGAAGGCACCATTTCATTTTTGCATTCAGTTATATTCTATTTTGTATGTCATTGCAGAGGTCTGTATGGGGGCAGTCGGGATCGAGGGATGGGGTGTGGGGGTGGGGGGCTGCTTGCTTATCAGTTTTCATTCTCACCTTGTATTCAGGTCAAAACACGATTATACTTCGGGAGAGATGGCCACTCTGTCTTAATCCCCAAGGAGGGAATTGTGAGCAAACAATGGATTGGATCTAGTGCTGACTGACTTAGTTGAACCACGCGTGAGTAGCTCGTCACCGAAAACCAATGACTGTTTAGTCACTATCATAAACGTCAATGAGTCTTCCTTGTCAATCACTGACAACTGCTTGCAGACAAAGAAGGTGGACAAAGAACCGTGCTGATAAAACACGCATCAAACACACCGCCACCCACCACAATTTGAAAAGCAACGAGTGACAGCAATAAACATGACCACTTCAAAACAGGCCCCCGGACACTCGGCAAAATGGACCTCTGTGTGTGACCAACAACTCAGGACGATCAGGGCCAAGTGTTCAGCATGGGGAAAGGTGGCGCCCATCCAGGTGGACTCTCTGTCTTATCTGTATGGCTGAGATGAAAAGACAGGAGCGGCTCTTAAATCCTCCATCAAACCAACTTTAAAATAGCCGTGTTGATGACGTCGTCAAATGCCGTTACGTCCTCTCTGACTTTTAATGCAGATGAGAGGTCGGGGAGCGAGGGCTGGGGGATGAAAGAGGAGGTGGGGGGGGGGGGGGGGGGGGGTAGAGGGCTCTTGAGAGTGGGGAGAGCGTGAGGCCACCGCTGTCCGGTTCATTGTCAACTGTTTGAACCACGGTCGTCTGCTGGGGGACGGGAGATAGGACACGTCTTGACAGGCATAAAACCTGGCCTGCTGTGTGTGGTGTGTGTCTCCCCCAACAGTGCCTGCTGTGTGTGGTGTGTGTCTCCCCCAACAGTGCCTGCTGTGTGTGGTGTGTGGTGTGTGTCTCCCCCAACAGTGCCTGCTGTGTGTGGTGTGTGGTGTGTGTCTCCCCCAACAGTGCCTGCTGTGTGTGGTGTGTGTCTCCCCCCACAGTGCCTGCTGTGTGTGGTGTGTGGTGTGTGTCTCCCCCAACAGTGCCTGCTGTGTGTGGTGTGTGGTGTGTGTCTCCCCCAACAGAGCCTGCTGTGTGTGGTGTGTGGTGTGTGTCTCCCCCAACAGAGCCTGCTGTGTGTGGTGTGTGTCTCCCCCAACAGTGCCTGCTGTGTGTGGTGTGTGTCTCCCCCAACAGAGCCTGCTGTGTGTGGTGTGTGGTGTGTGTCTCCCCCAACAGAGCCTGCTGTGTGTGGTGTGTGTCTCCCCCAACAGAGCCTGCTGTGTGTGGTGTGTGTCTCCCCCAACAGAGCCTGCTGTGTGTGGTGTGTGTCTCCCCCAACAGAGCCTGCTGTGTGTGGTGTGTGTCTCCCCCAACAGAGCCTGCTGTGTGTGGTGTGTGTCTCCCCCAACAGAGCCTGCTGTGTGTGGTGTGTGTCTCCCCCAACAGAGCCTGCTGTGTGTGGTGTGTGTCTCCCCCAACAGAGCCTGCTGTGTGTGGTGTGTGTCTCCCCCAACAGAGCCTGCTGTGTGTGGTGTGTGTCTCCCCCAACAGAGCCTGCTGTGTGTGGTGTGTGTCTCCCCCAACAGTGCCTGCTGTGTGTGGTGTGTGGTGTGTGTCTCCCCCAACAGAGCCTGCTGTGTGTGGTGTGTGGTGTGTGTCTCCCCCAACAGAGCCTGCTCTTTCACTGCCCTCGTCACTGGCCTTCACTGCAACGTTCTTTGTCTTTGCTACCAGTGCTCTGCATGCAACGCAAGTGCCCTTCCTAACCAACTCTCAATAAGCCACACCAATCACCCCCACCCACCCACATAATTCTGCAAACCCAACACCACCCCATATCATTCAACAAGCCACATAAATCACCCCCAACAATTCTGCAATCCACACAACTCACTCAATTAATTCTACAAGCAATGCCAATCGCCCCCTGCTACCAAGTCAATCATTGTCTGTACAACCACCACTGTACAAATACATTTCCTGTCTGAAATGCTGGATGAGTAGATTTCTGTCTATTCAGAGAAAAAAATTGTAAGGATAAAGAGAGAGAGAGAGAGAGAGAGGAGAGAGGTGGGGGCGGGAGGGGAGCTGACGATAGAAAAAATCCATTATGATTTTACCATGGTCATGACGTTCTGTGGAATATATACACTCATCTGCGAATAACGACAGTACCTGCTTCTTCCTATGCGTTCGTGGGCTGCAACTCCCACTCATATATACACGAGTGGGCTTTTACGTGTATGACCGGTTTTACCCCGCTATGTAGGCAACCATACTCTGTTTTCGGGGGTGTACATGCTGGGTATGTTCTTGTTTCCATAACCCACCGAACGCTGACATGGATTTCAATGTCTTTAATATGCGTTTTTGATCTTCTGCTTGCGTATACACATAAAGGGTGTTCAGGCACTAGCACGTCTGCACATAATTATGTTGACCTGGGAGATCGGAAAAATCTCCACACTTTACCCACCAGGCGACCGGGACCTTCAGATTGAAAGTCTAACGCTTTAAACACTCGGCTACTGCGCCCGTCAACGACAGCACCAAAACTTAGGGGAACATAAAAACAAAGAATTGAAGTCAGTGAAACTTAAAATGTAAGCAGGACTGTGTTGTGTGACGTGGTGTTTGAAATGTGTCCCGGTGGACGTCCTGTCAGGTGAAGAACGAGGTGGGGGCACGTTTCCTGCATCACGCAGGATCTTAAATCTGTCATGCACGTCCGCCTCTAATTTGTTGTCATTGTTTCACAACCCAGCTGGCCTCCATGTCCGCACAGTTACAACCCACTTGACCGCTTGAGTCGTCGTTGAACTGAGAATACCCGCAGCACTTGGTTTTACAGTTACCGGCATGAAAACGTAATCCTGAAATTCACAAATGTGCTTGAAACCACTCCTGTTTTCATTACCTATTATTAATTACATAAAACGCATTATTTTCTGGTTAGAAAGAAGCTTACATCTGATTTTCAGTCACGTTCCGTCAGGGAAATACACATGACCATGTTTTGAAGGTACTCTCAGTTAAAAAGGATAATGGAGGGGTTGGTGACCGGGTTAAAGATTATGGGAAGAAATGCATTGACTACGCGGATATGGCCTATATCTTAAATAAACCTCCTGCACGATTTTAGATTAAACGTGTCTGCTTCGTATGTGGTTGATTTCAAACTGGAGAAAACTGACTTGTTATTATTGGCAAAGCAATACCAAATTATGCAAAAGCCACTTGAAAACATAATTCACATCATAATGATATTTAAGGCAGTTACATGCTTTACGATTTGGAGGCCAAAATAGCACAGGCAACTAACAAGAAGAAGAAAACCTAAAGTCAGGTAAGAGACTACAGAGAAAGGAACTGTGCAGAGGTACTTAGTGACCCTCCACTCAGGTAGATGGCCAGGAATCAGTCATCAGGACTGGCCAGTCCTCTGGTTAATGCCCTGCCTCACCACTGGGATCCCTGCAATCCCCTTTAATCTTTGGACATGAAAGATCCAGCTGCGGGATTAATCTTTCAGTGGCAGTGTAAATCACCGTCAAAGAAGTAAAAGAAACTAATTCTGGCTATAAACAGACAGTGTCCAATTAAAGACCTCCCTTTCCAGTCCCTCACCCATGTTCTTCTCCTTTAACCTGAAGAGTTTCGCTGCTGGAGAGCGGCTGTCTGTCTGCACAGACCAGACACTGTTTGCCCTGATCTCACGACTTTATAAAGAAGAGTGGGCGAGAGGAGAGCGCTTTCCTCACACAATATCGGGTAAGACTGATTTACAACCTTACTCAAGATGAAAAATACATAGCCTGGAGGAGCCAGTTCAGATTCCGATAACAGGACATTATCAGTAAATTAAACACTGCCAATGGGGTAGAAACTGTGTGGTAGTCTTGCAATGTCGTGGTGCTCATATACACGTCATAGCCGTTTCCAATCAGGCGGGTGTTATTTACGCCTTCATTGTTCTTAGGGAATTATGACCGCCACCTTTGGAGTGGGCCACCCGGGCAGGAGAAGAGGCCGCCATTTCGCGACTTTACCTACAACTTACACTTTGTCGTGTCCGCTAAAAGCTGGGTATCAAACGACGTTTTGCAGCGAGGTCCGGCAGTAAATTACTTGTGTGAGTAAACAGTCCCCCAAATCATGGCGTTGTCAGTGTGGAGAGTGATCCAGCCCTGTCCAGGACCCCCTCTGTCGGACTAATTGGCGGTGTGGGCAGATAATGGGGCTGATAGCACCTACCTC
>NC_134902.1:11547603-11615103 GCF_041734735.1 Babylonia areolata | reverse complement strand
AGACAGAGAATGAGAGAGAGAGAATGAGAGAGAGACAGACAGAGAGTGAGAGACAGACAAAGAATGAGAGACGGACAGACAGAGAATGAGAGAGACAGAGAATGAGAGACAGACAGAGAATGAGAGAGAGACAGAGAATGAGACAGACAGACAGAGAATGAGAGACAGAGAATGAGAGAGAGACAGAGAATGAGAGACAGACAGAGAATTTGAGACAGACAGAGAATGAGAGAGAGACAGACAATGAGAGACAGACAGAGAGTGAGAGGCAGACAGAGAATGAGAGAGAGAGACAGACAGAGAATGAGAGACAGAGAATGAGAGCGAGACAGACAGAGAATGAGAGACAGACAGACAGTGAGTAGAGCATCCACAGTAGACCTTTTTTCACTGTAACAATGCCTCCTCTCCTTCACTGTGCAAACAAACAAAACGAGCCCTTTGCAGGAAGACAAGGGATAAATAAACAGTGTGCTGAAGGGAGAGTAGCGGGCTGTCTCTCCACACACACTTGTGGCAGTGGATGGTGGAAATCCCCAGCCTGGACTGTGTCACCCAATTGCTGCAGCCCTCTAAAAACAGGGAAATGATTGATATCAGCGGGGCGAAATCTGAAAGTTTAGAAGTTTACGACACATGTCCTAACTCAAGAAAAATCAACAGGACATTTTGGCAGTGTAAAAAACCAAATTGTTCAAACGTTGAGAACAAAAATATGTTGTTATGTTCTTATTTTTTCTTTCTTTTTTTAAGCTTCTATTGGTAGGCTACACTCGTTAGAAATGGAAAAAAAAGGATGCTTTTTTTAAAAACATCACCAATAAAGATTATTACTGGCACGTTCTACAGATGCAGTATATTTTAACTTAAAGAGTTATTTTGTGTGGCCTTTGTTTTCAAAAACAGCATACAGTCCCACCGCAACAACTTGTTTTTGTTTTGTTTTCGTTTTTTGATGTTGTTTTTTCAGCGGTACGGTAAAATACCATAAGAGTTAATTCCCTTGAACGGGAAGCTTCAGTGCCGAAGCAAACTGACAGATTATGGGAAAAGCTGCATACACACTGGCTTCAAATCAACTCAGCAGTGCTTGTAAATTCATTGAATGAAAATGAAATTAGTCATAAACACCGAATGCCATGTCCGGCTTGGCGAAAAATCGTCCGGACGAGTTGCCGATTTGATTGAAAACGTTTCGGCCATTTTCAGGAGCTGTCCGGCGGTCCAGCGTCCGATGTCCGATGCTCATGCAGTGTCAGCCAGCCCGCTGGTGTTCGTCACCACGTTGACCTTGGCTTGTTACCACGCTGTCTTCTCTTATTTGCCACCGTGTTAGTTTGTTCTGTTGTTTCCAAGAAACTGGAACACGTTATTGTTAGGTCTACCTACACTCGTTACACAATGTAGGACGTTACTGTTTTCAGGCTATTTTACATTTCTTACTTTGTATCCTATTGCATTGTAGGCAGTTGTACTGTATTGTACTGTACTTTTTTTTTTCTTTTTTTATTATTAAGCTTGCTTTTTGTGACGACAGATTCCGCTGTGTAAAATCCAAGCTGTTCTCCACGGCGGGGAGAGCGCGTCATCACAGTACAGCGCCACCTTTTTTTCCTGTCTGCAGGTGTGTTTGTTTTACTCTCAAAGTTGATTTTTTTTAACAGAATTTTGCCAGGTATAAGTCAGTCTTGTTGTTGTGGGTTCTTTTACGTGCGTTAAGTGCATGCTGCTTAAGGAGCCTCTCTTTATCGCCTCAACCGAATGACCGACACCACTCAACATCTAGCGAAGGGATGAGAAAACATATCGGTCAGTAGTTTCAGTTTCAATAGCTCAAAGAGGCGTCACTGCGTTCGGACAAATCCATATACGCTACACCACATCTGCCAAGCAGATGCCTGACCAGCAGCATAACCCAACGCGCTTAGTCAGGCCTTGAGAAAAAAATTAAAAAAAAAAAAAAAAAAAAACCATAAAAAAAGAACTACTACTAATAACAGTAATATGTATAAGGCGCAAAAACTTGATGAAGTCAACTGTAAGCGTACAAATTTAAAAAAAAAAAAATTGGAAAAAAAGAATAAAATAATAAAATAAATAAATGAATAAATAATAATAACAATAATGATAATAATAATAATAGTAATAATGGAAAAAAAAAAATTAAAAAAAGACAACAATGATGATAAATAAGCAAATAAATGTAAAAAATGCAGACACACATTCACACACACACACACACACACACACACACACACACACACACACATGCATAACAGATATGCACCAAACATGCAGTTTCACAGATATGAAAGCACAGTCAAATACACAAACACACATGAGCCCTAACACACACACACACACATTACCCTGCACCCCCTCTACCCCCCTCCACACACGCATTTCTAGGCTACGTATCGCAGCTTCCACGGCACACACACACACACACACACACACACACACACACACACAAACGCACATTTACTTGTACAAGCCCATATCCCCCACCCCCAAACACATAAATACAAAGATATATATGTGCACACCCGCACGTTCCAATATTCCGTTGCTCCCACAGTGTAGGCATGCATACACACACATACCTCATCCTCCACCCCCTCCCTCCCACCCCTCCACACACACACACACACACACACACACACACACACACACACACACACACACACATACGCACGTGCACAGAACTCTCCTGACACTTGTGTACACTTACACCCTCGCGCATGCACAAACGCACACAAACACAGACCCACACATACACACACGCACAGAGGCTGCCACTGATTGGCCGCAAGAGGGATGGGAAAAGATCTCTGATACCAAGAACGTGGCGTCTAGTGTGTTGCTCAGTCTATTGTGTTTGGAAAAGCCCACAGAGACTGTTCCGTTTTGAAAAAAATTGCGCAATGTTGGTTTGGAAATGATGCCGATATTTGTTTGATTTGCAAAGCATCGTGCTGTACCTTTCATGCTAGACTTACGGCCGCTCCTCTCTCCGCCTTTATTTCTTTGAGGCGATCGATGTTGTGATGGGCTTGTACCTGTTCTTTTTTGTATTCTTTGACTTTTCTGAGCATTTCCGATTTTCCTAGATGTAGGCCGCTCGTTGTTGTTGCGTTACCAGCAAGTCTGTCAGCTCGCTCATTTCCCTTAACACCTGCAAGTCCCGGGCAGTATGACCATGTAAGTTTTTTTAATCTGAAAGTTGCGCATTGCCTTATGCCACTCTGGGCTTCCCATTCCATTTTCAATTTTCTGTATGAGGTTCATTGAGTCGGTTAGAATCATGGCATGTTGGTTTCCGGGCATATGGATGGACGATAGCCACTGGAGGGCATGTGTCACAGCTTCAACTTCCATCGTTAGGCTGGAGGTTGTGACTTTGTAGGCAGAATTCTCTTCCCTAATTGTTTTTCCATTTTGTTTTGCAGTGAATCCCCAACCGGATTGGTCTTTGGTGACTGAGCCATCTGTGTATATGATATGTCCTCTTCTTTACTGTTTTATTCTATGAGTAGCTTCACTTCCGCATCAGTTTTGCCCTCTGGCCATTCCCGACAATGTCTTCCTAGAGGGGGTGAGATGGCTGTGTTGAATAGATGGTTGAGGTTTTCGGGGTTTTTCTCCCATTCTTTTGTTTCTTTCAGGTCTTGTAGTTGGCATACTAGCTGGATTGTGTCTTCTGCATGCCCCATCCATGCTCTTCCTCGTCCTAGACGGCTGCCTTTTGGTTCTTTGACTGTGTCTTGCAGTGGGTTTTGAGGGTTTTCTAATGCTTTGAAGTAGGTCTTAACCTGTTCTAACTTGTTTCTGGCCTGCACTGAAGGAAGGTCAAGCAGGTATCGCATGGTTTCCGTGGGCGTGTCTTTTGTTGTTCCAAGGATCAGCCTCATAGTTTTATTTTGAACTCTTTCTAATTTTAGGAGGTTGCTTTGAGATGGTGTTATTAGCCTAAGTCCGAAGTCGATCACACTGAGGACGAGTGATTGGTATAGCAGGAAGAGGTGGGGTTGTTCAATACCTTTGGTTGCCATTGCTTTTAAGACTTTTTGCATTTGAGAACAGTATTTCCCGTATGTTTTCTGAAGGTCAGCATCCTGTCGAACTGTATTCCTAGGTAGCGTAGGCATTCGGTTTTTTCGATCTGAATCCCGTCGAATGACACAAGTGGTGGTGATTTGCTCGCGGTTCTGTTGTTGAGGGTGCACAGCAACGTTTGGGCTTTCGCTGGATTGATGGAAGATCCTGTGTCTTTGCACCATTGAGCAATATTGTTTAGTTGTTTCTGGACGGCTTTAGTTCTTTCCTGAGCATCTTTCGAAGTTTTGAAGACCAGGCCATCGTCCGCAAGAGTAAGCACCCGAGCTATTCCATTGTTGTTTAAGTCTGCAAGGCCCTTCGTGTAGACGTTGTAGAGGACAGGAGAGAGCGGAGACCCTTGTGGCAGTCCCATGGATAGTTTAGAAGGTGCAGACATCCAATCTCCGAGGCGTAGGACGACGGTTCTTTCCTGAAGCGCTGCTGCTATCCATCTTGTCAGTGTCAATCTTACTCCATACCTTAGTAGCAGCTCCATGAGGTGCGCAAACTGGACTTTATTGTAGGCATCTTCAAGGTCGATTGCTACTGCTAGTGTTTCTTCTTTTCTTTGAAATCCTTCATACACCTCATATGCAAAAGCAGCTGCATTTTCCCATGTGGACTTGCCTGTTCTGTAACCACCTTGATTTGAAGGGAGAATGTGCCTTTCCTGGCTATCATGCGTTCCATGAGCTTTCCAGCAATGTTTTGCATGGTTAGGATTCGGTAGCCGCTTACCTGACGATAGTCCTTTCCTGGTTTTGATATGGGTTTTAAGAAGCTGTGTGTCCAGTCCTCCGGCATGTCCATTGTGGAAACTGTTTTGATACACATTGAAAAGCTTGCTTCTGTCTTCTTCCGATAGCTCCTTGATGTCCGAATAGCGAACTTTGTCTGGGCCAGGAGCCGATTCTTTCTTGCATTTAGCTATAGCTTCGTTTAGATCATCTATTGTCAAGTCATCATCGGGTCCAGTCTGCATAAGGGTTTGGTTTAACTTCTCAACATATTTCTTTTTTTCATCTAAGTTTCTTTGATCACTCTGTTGTATGAAATGTTTGAGCAGGGCGGATCCTTTTTCTTCGTTTGTCTTAAGCTTGGTTCCGTCAGTGTCTAACATGTCTGGGGTTGTTGTTGTGCTCGTTTTCCCTTCCATGCGACGATAAAATTGCCAGAACTCTGTCAATGTTGTGTCATAACTGAGTGCCTCGCAAAACTGTTTCCACTTGTCATTTTTGGCCTCTTGAGCAATGACTTCAAATTGTTTAGTTTTTTCTTTCAGTTTTGTTTCAGTATCTTTGTCCGGAGAAGGTGTTGTTCTTTCCTTTTGCCAAAGTTTGACAGCCGCATGTTTTTTCTATCCAGGCTCTCTCTGTGTCGGTATTCCACCATGGGGGCTGAATAGTTTGCATCCGGTTCGGTGCCGTTCTTTTGTTTCTTCTGCGTCTTAATTTTTCGATGATGGTTGACTCTGGTTTTATACTGGAATGGATCACGCTGTTTCATACAGGGTTTATCTGATAGTTTCTGTAGACTGAAAACTACCGGGAGGTGGTCACTGCCTTGGTGTGGAAGCGTCTCTGCATTCATTCCTGCTCTGAATTTTGGAGATGTTATCACACTGTCAATGTCCCCTTGTCTTGTTCCAAGGCGAGTTGGTGATGTGCTTGTTAATGGGCTAAGAAGAATTTCCCCTATCATTCCTTCAAGTGCGAGTCCTTGTGGGTTGGTGTTCCGCTGGTCCCATAACTTCGATCTTGCATTAAGGTCTCCACAGATAATGACTGAGTCTCCAAATTCGTTCTCTATTTCCTTTAAAAAGGCCCAGTCCTCTTTTGTTGTGCAGGTTCCAGGGTGAACATAGGCATTGATTAGCACGATGCTTTTGTGAATTCCGTCAGGTTTTTTCAAGACGCACACCCACTAGTTCACATGAGTTGCTACACCATTTCTCTAGATTTATGTTGGAAACATTGTTTTTTAGGTTTTTGTTCAGTATGATTGCTACTCCTCTTCCTTCATTCCTTTGAAAGACTGTGAAATTCTCAAAATGTATTGGTCTGTCTGCACTTGTCCTGGTCTCTTGGAGACATAAAATGTCAAAATCATATGCCAATTTCTCAATTGTTGAGATTCTCATTCTCGCGCTGGAACAATTCCAACTGCCGATTCCAAAGAATTTCTTTGACAGCCGTTCTGCTTTTGTCATTCTGCTACTTAAGCACAATCTTTTCCCACCTCTTTTGCCACGCCTGTTTTGGTGTTTTGTCGGTCAGTAGGCTATGTGGGACTCCAATCCATGGACACTCGCTACTTTGTCGGACGCTATAGGCTACTGTTCTTTCTGTTCCTCTTTTCATTCTTCTTCTTCTTTTTTTTTTCCTTTTTTTTAGCGCTTTTTGTTTTGATCTTTCTTATCCTTGCCTTCTTCCCCCTTCCGGAATGTTGACTCATCACACAATTTCCTGAAGGATACCTATGAAACAGTCATGGTCCCTTCCTTCCACCATGCCTCCCGCTTCCCCCTTCCCTCCCACTGTCCACAAACGTTGCATGCTCGGATGCAGCACATTCTATTCACCTGTCACAAAAAATGACGGAAACAGACAAGTGTCTGTGAAGATTTACGTCATTTTGGGGGGACGACACCAAACGTTGATCAGAGTTGCACAAGAAATGAATGAGGCATACCACAAGGAGCATACATGGCAGGGATAGAGGAAGATTCTTTTCTAATTGGTAGCTCTTTTCTGTGTCTGCCAAACTCAAGAATAGAAGCATATCTCCTGCAAAGTTTCAGAGTCTGTTGCGCGAACTCTCAACTGCTTACGTCAGTCTATAAATCCAGATACGAATGCAGCTTGGTCAAGAACACTGACTGTCGTGTTCGACTTGGCAAAAAATTGTTCGGACGAAGTGCCGGTTTAATTGGAAACGTTTCATATTATGTCACAACGTTTCACACTTAATGAATAACAAAAGGGACATGAAGCCCGAAAAGAGAAAATCACATTAATGAAAACTATACTTGAAAGATTGTTTCTCAATTGACACATACAAATGAATAAACTGGAATATATAATCTCAATATTTCTGCAAGTATCTGTTCCATGTTCCATTTCTTCAAGAGATTTGTAACAAAGCCAGTCGGCCATGAATCTGTCATATGATTTTTTTTAACGTGACTGTATTTCCAGTTTCATATTTAGACCTTAGATACAATTTGGAATGGTTCATGTTTGGAAGCATTTCTTCATCATGCAGTATCCACAGCAGGGTGTAGTGTATATAACCAAGGAGTAAACGTGCATGGATACGTTGACAGGACCACGTTTGGTTTGATGGAAATTCACATACTAACTTACTTGGGCCTTCAACTCCTGGGGTATAGGCCGTCAACAAAGAGACCTCCACAGTCCCCTGTCATGTGCCTTTGTCTCTGTGTCAGTGTGACTCCAGGTGAGGCCCGTCTTCCTGGTGTCTGCCTGCAAGTTTCTTTGCCAGGTGTTTTTTCAATTCAATTCAGGGAAGAGAAAGAGAGGCCAATCTAGGAAGGGTGTGCCAGTTGCTCAATCGTTTTTCGGTTTTATCTGTTGATGAGCATTTGTCTTTTTAAATGTTATAATTATCTTACTGAATATTCTCCTTTTTATAATGATTGAAACGGACACATACGCGCGCGCACGCACTCAATACGCAGGCACACACACGCTTGCGCACGCACAAAACGATGCATGCGCACGCACGGACACACACGCAACACACACACAGTTGTTACACTCTAAATCATAATGTAATAAGATCTTATCCACATGTTTTTCTTTTTACATAATTGATGTGTGCATGGTGATAAGTGAACCCCTCCTTGATTGGCCTGTCTTTCTCTTCCTTCTGGGGTTCCACGTCAGGACATGTCTGGTGATTCTTGACGCTGGTTTTCTTAGCGTCTGCCCGATCCATCCCCATCTTCCAGTGTCGCTTTCAGCAGACAGATGTTGCCTCTCCTTCCACGGGTCCGTGTTGTTGGTCTTGTCTGACCAGTGGCAAAAACCCTAAGTTGATAAGAGAGACATATAACATAATGTGACACTAAAGACAGTGCCCATGCGACTTCTGGCCAGGCCCTCAACCAATGAGGTACGTTGTCTTACGAGGCAACAAGGCAAGACAAGGCAAGGCAAGCCATGATGACACTGCAAGAAGGCAAAGCAGGGCATGCAGGCAAGTATGAAGGCAAGGCATCAAGGCAAGGCAAGGCATGAAGGCAAGACATGGCATGAAGGCAAGGCATGAACGCAAGGCAAGGCATGAAGGCAAGGCATGAAGGCAAGGCAAGGCATGAAGGCAAGGCATGAAGGCAAGACGTGGCATGAAGGCAAGGCATGAAGGCATGAAGGCAAGGCATGAAGGCAAGGCATGAAGGCATGAAGGCAAGGCATGAAGGCAAGGCAAGGCATCAAGGCAAGGCAAGGCATGAAGGCAAGGCAAGGCATGAAGGCAAGGCAAGGCAAGGCATGAAGGCAAGGCAAGGCATGAAGGCAAGGCATGAAGGCAAGGCATGAAGGCAAGGCAAGACATGAAGGCAAGGCAAGGCATGAAGGCAAGGCATGAAGGCAAGGCAAGGCATGAAGGCATGAAGACAAGGCATGAAGACAAGGCATGAAGGCAAGACATGAAGGCAAGGCAAGGCATGAAGGCAAGGCATGAAGGCAAGGCAAGGCATGAAGGCAAGGCAAGGCATGAAGGCAAGGCAAGGCATGAAGGCAAGGCATGAAGGCAAGGCAAGGCATGAAGGCAAGGCATCAAGGCAAGGCAAGGCATCAAGGCAAGGCAGCATGAAGGCAAGACATGAAGGCAAGGCATGAAGGCAAGGCAAGGCAGAAGGCATGAAGGCAAGGCATAAGGCAAGGCAATGAAGGCAAGGCAAGCATGCAAGGCATGAAGCAAGGCATGCAAGGCAAGGCATGAAGGCAAGGCAAGGCATGCAAGGCAAGGCATGAAGGCAAGGCAAGGCAGCAAGGCAAGGCATCAAGGCAAGGCAAGGCATAAGGAAGGCAAGGCATGCAAGGCAAGGCATGAAGGCAAGGCACTTGCAAGGCATCAAGGCAAGGCAAGGCAAGGCAAAGGCAAGGCAAGGCAAGGCTCAAGCAGCATAGCAAGGCAGAAGGCAAGGCATGAAGGCAAGGCAAGGCATGAAGGACAAGGCATAAGGCAAGGCAAGGCATCAATGGAAGGCAAGGCAAGGCATCAATGCAAGGCATCAAGGCATGGAATCAAGGTAAGGCAAGGCATCAAGGCAAGGCAAGGCATCTAGGCAAGGCAAGGCATCAATGCAAGGCATCAAGGCAAGGCAAGGCAAGGCATCAAGGCAAGGCAAGGCATCAAGGCATGGAATCAAGGCAAGGCAAGGCATCAATGCAAGATATCAAGGCATGGAATCAAGGTAAGGCAAGGAATCAAGGCAAGGCATGGCATGAAGGCAAGGCATAAAGTTTAGTTCATGTACCCATTGGGAACAGTGAAACATTACACACATGTATCTTTCACGCACACTTCTCAGACAAACACAAAATAATGTAAAAACTGAACGAAACAAGAAACAGGAAAACTCACCAAGGAAACAAGCAAATATATATCAATAAGTCATTTTCCCGCGTGACGAACAATGTTCTCCCACATCAATGGAGAAACTTCAAGCTGTGGCCATGTGGACCCGGAAGGACTGTCCAGGCAGCACAGCTCCCCTGTGGGGGGTGCCGGGGGCTCTTCACCAGCCCCTTCTCCTGGGAATTCTGGGCCGTAGCATTTCCTCTTTTCTCTCGCTCTCATCGTTTCTGGCATTTCCGTTTTCTCTTCCGTCGTCTCTTTCTTTGCTATGTTCTTCTTTGCTGGTCCATTCGTCTATAGTTGTTGGGTTTTTTTGGGTTTTGTGTGTGTGTGTGTGTTTTTGTTGTTGTTGTTGTTGTTTTTTGGGGTTTTTTTTGTTGTTGTTTTTCTGTGATGCCTTCATTATTTTCTGTCTTTTTTCCGGACTTGATAGGAGGGCCTAGGGCACATTGACTATGTTGTTCATTTTTTTTCCATTTTTTTAGCCCTGGACATGCGGTTTGTCATTTGCCAATTTTTGGTCTTGTGTGCCTGTTATGACACATACTTTTATCTGTTATGTAAAATCATGATTTTTTCGGGTCAGTTGTTTCAGTGCCCTAAGTTAGTTTTAGTACGTTAGTTTTAGTGCCCTAAGTTAGTTTTAGGAAGTTAGTTTTAGTGCCCTGAGTTAGTTTTAGGAAGTTAGTTTTAGTGCCCTGAGTTAGTTTTAGGAAGTTAGTTTTAGTGCCCTGAGTTAGTTTCAGTGCCCTAAGTTAGTTTTAGTAAGTTAGTTTCAGTGCCCTGAGTTAGTTTTAGTGTCCTAAGTTAGTTTTAGTAAGTTAGTTTCAGTGCCCTAAGTTAGTTTTAGTAAGTTAGTTTCAGTGCCCTAAGTTAGTTTTAGTGCTCTGAGTTAGTTTCAGTGCCCTAAGTTAGTTTTAGTGCCCTAAGTTAGTTTTAGTAAGTTAGTTTCAGTGCCCTAAGTTAGTTTTAGTGTCCTAAGTTAGTTTTAGTGTCCTAAGTTAGTTTTAGTAAGTTAGTTTTAGTGACCTAAGTTAGTTTTAGTGCCCTAAGTTAGTTTTAGTAAGTTAGTTTCAGTGCCCTAAGTTAGTTTTAGTGCTCTGAGTTAGTTTCAGTGCCCTAAGTTAGTTTTAGTGCCCCAAGTTAGTTTTAGTAAGTTAGTTTCAGTGCCCTAAGTTAGTTTTAGTGCCCTGAGTTAGTTTCAGTGCCCTGAGTTAGTTTTAGTGTCCTAAGATAGTTTTAGTAAGTTTTAGTGCCCTAAGTTAGTTTTAGTGCCCTAAGTTAGTGAGAGTGCCCTTAGTTTCAGTGCCCTAAGATAGTGAACACAGTACATGTGTAAATTCAAACAAACAAGCAAGCGTCTGATTGTATATGTGTGTGTGTGAGTTTGTTTGTTTGCGTGCGTGCTTGCATGCATGCGTGTGTGTGTGTGTGTGTGTGTGTGTGTGTGTGTGTGTGTGTGTGTGTGTGTGTGTGTGTGTGTGTGTGAGTGAGTGCGTGCAAGCATGTATGTGTGTGTGTGTGTGTGTGTGTGTGTGTGTGTGTGTGTGTGTGTGTTCCGACCGCAAAGTTTTCCCTTCAATGATTCAGTGGAGAATCACACAGAAAGTGGCCCGTTCACCTTTGACCCTCGCAGCATAGTTGTGGGCGTTTGAAAATAGAAATATAGAAGAAAAAGAGAACGCGGCAGGGAATTCAAAATAGTTCGTGAGAAGAGGTCTCTTCAGGTCTGTCTGAAGCCTCCTTGTCTAGAACTTCACTTTATTATCGACGCCACGAGTTTTGGAAAAACCAGAATTTGTAGTTTATCTAAATAATCCTGCTGTTGTCAACACAACTTAGCGTGTCTTCCACCTTGAGTCATCAGGGTACGCAAGCATGCACGTACACAAGTGCGCGCGCGCACACAGACACACACACAGACACACACGCGCGCGCGCATGTACACACTTGCACTCTCTCTCTCTACTCCCCTCCCCACGCTCCCCCCCCCCCCCAAACCCCCCACGCACCCCTCTCCTCCCCTCCTTCCCTCTCTCTCTCTATGACAGTTTGTGAAACAGAGCTTTCGCAGGAATGTTAAACACATACACACACGCGCGTAGACACGCACACATACTGGCACGAACACGCATGCCTGCGCGCACACCCACCCACACATGGAGACAGACAGACACACACACACACACACACACACACACACACACACACACACACACACACACACACTCGGGAAAAAGGGGTAGTTGTAGCAGCAGCATATCCCGAACTTCTGAAACGCAGATCGAGATTTCCGGGGAACGTTATGAACAGCTTGTGAATCACAAGGCTTTCCGGGACGTTATGAACAGCTTGTGAATCATAAGGCTTTCCGGGGGACGTTATGAACAGCTTGTGAATCACAAGGCTTTCCGGGACGTTATGAACAGCTTGTGAATCATAAGGCTTTCCGGGACGTCGTGAACAGCTTGTGAATCATAAGGCTTTCCGGGGGACGTTATGAACAGCTTGTGAATCATAAGACTTTCCGGGACGTCATGAACAGCTTGTGAATCATAAGGCTTTCCGGGGGACGTTATGAACAGCTTGTGAATCATAAGGCTTTCCGGGACGTTATGAACAGCTTGTGAATCACAAGGCTTTCCGGGGGACGTTATGAACAGCTTGTGAATCATAAGGCTTTCCGGGACGTCGTGAACAGCTTGTGAATCATAAGGCTTTCCGGGACGTCGTGAACAGCTTGTGAATCATAAAGCTTTCCGGGGGACGTTATGAACAGCTTGTGAATCACAAGGCTTTCCGGGACGTTATGAACAGCTTGTGAATCACAAGGCTTTCCGGGGGACGTCATGACCAGCTTGTGAATCATAAGGCTTTCCGGGGGACGTTATGAACAGCTTGTGAATCATAAGGCTTTCCGGGACGTTATGAACAGCTTGTGAATCATAAGGCTTTCCGGGGGACGTTATGAACAGCTTGTGAATCATAAGGCTTTCCGGGACGTTATGAACAGCTTGTGAATCATAAGGCTTTCCGGGGGACGTCATGAACAGCTTGTGAACAAACGTTGCTCTTCATCCAGGCAGAACATCACGCACACAGTCCTGACATTTGTTGCAGCAGCTACAGAACATTGTCAGACGGTTCTGTATCGTCATCATCAGTTTCATACGAAAGTCACAGTGGTTAAAAAAAGCAGAAAAAACCCCAACAAGTTGCAGCAGAATGAGGCTGAGAGGGAACCAGCCCTGCCCTGTCCCACACAGTCCACAACAAAGGCTCAGTCTGTGAGAAGGGTGGGATGGTCAAAACGCATTGACTGGACCTAGCTCTTTGGTCCACAAGACCCATCACTTACACCAAATTTCATCCGCTTTGTGAAACAAGCCAACTCAGACAAAGAGAGCATCAATTTCAGTAATTCAGTTCCTTTTAGAAAGCAGACTGGTGGGTTTGTTTGTTTTGTTTTTTTTGGTGTGTTTTTTTGTTTGTTTTGTTTTGTTTTTGTTTTTGTTGTTGTTGTTGTTGTTGACTCACTTGTGTAAACAAAGTGAGTCTATGTTTTAACCCGGTGTTCGGTTGTCTGTGTGTGTGTGTGTGTGTGTGTGTGTCCGTGGTAAACTTTAACACTGCCATTTTCTCTGCAAATACTTTGTCGGTTGACACCAAATTTGGCATAAAAATAGGAAAAATTCAGTTCTTTCCAGTCATCTTGTTTAAAACAATATTGCACCTCTGGGATGGGCACACACAAAAAAATTAAAAAGAAGCCAAATTATATACAAACTGAAATTACTGTTATATTTATATTTTTTTTATTCTCTAAACTTGGCACTTTGATCTGATATTCTGACACAACAACAAGAGCAGTAATTTTTATCATTTTTTGTTCAGATAGGAACTTCTTTTGCTAAGCATGGAAGTTATATTTATTTTGCATGTCTTTGGTGCATATAGTAAAAAAGGGAAATTAAATTGTAATTAATGCTTGGGGCTTAATTTGCTTTAAACTGATTTTTCTCATCTTAAACATTACATTTTGAAATTATACTCAATACATAAAAAGCTTGTGTGTTTTACTCTCAGTGTACTGAGCTTTCACCATGTTCATTCGCCCAAGTGGTCTTTTTCGGAAAATACTGAAATCAAATCGACGAGTGGACTTGATAGATCTATTGGCTGAGCCCTGAAGGTCATGGGCAAAAATCAATTGCGTACACATATTTATACATATTCAAAGCGCGTGCTCATATTCTTCGCGAACGCGAACGACGCCATTTTATTTCAAGTTGTTGACCTGCACGTTCAATCCTATATTCAATCGACAATACACGATAACATGTGATGGAAAGTTGGAGAAGGAGACCGTTAAATATTCATTCAGAGAAAGATTTGTGAACGCCTCATCACTTACTGGATTATGCCCCAAACTGCCATAAAAATATCCACAGAATCAGTCGAAATTCACAGTTAAAAATAATAAACCATGATAGTTAAGAGTTAATACCCTTGAACTGATGAAACGTAAAAATTTCTAGTCTTGACTTTTTTTGGGGGGAGGGGGGGGGGGGGGGGGGTTGTCGTTGGTGTTGTTGACTTTGGAACTACTTCTCCAGACTTCTTTTTGGCAGAAGAAGGATATCAGACACAGGATATAGGTGTTTAACATTGTTTTCGTCAATGGATTTTTTTTTTTTAGGTAACCTTTACATCAAACGCAGGTTCTTTTAACATCGTTTACATCAAACGGAGGTTCTTTTAGCATCGTTTACATCAAACGGAGGTTCTTTTAACATCGTTTACATCAAACGGAGGTTCTTTTAACATCGTTTACATCAAATGCAAGTTCTTTTAACATCGTTTACATCAGCCGTATGCTTCACTCCCCCCACCGCCTCCGCTCGCCCTTGCTTTTCCCCCACACACAGTCGTTTACGTCACAAAATAGGCGTTTTAACATTTGTTTTCGTCAACTGCGGGCTTTTTAAACAGCATCCACGAATAGAGTAGGCTTTCATTTGACATCGTTAACACCAACATTCGGCTTTTTACATGGTGAATGACAACTGCCTGCTTCATCGGAACCAGGACTGCACCGGATACCAAACCAAATTCACAAGTCCGGCAACAAGTGGGACCAGGTCACACGAACAGCGACTAAATGCAGCAGCTGACAGCATCGTTCTAAGTCAATAACGGGAATAACCTGACAAACGCATCCCCGTGGGATGACGGGGGGGTCTTTCAGTATAAATAACGCCCCCGCCTTCTGGAAAATATGTGCCAGAAATTCCCTCTTTTCTGTTGCTCTCTTTGCTTTTGTCCTTTTTCTTCTTTCACTGTCTGCTTTTTCCAGCAGGCCTTGGTACTTTTTTTTCCCTTTTTTCCACAATCTATGATGTACTGTCTGTACTATTTTGTTTTGACGATTATGCTGTTTTACTTTCATTAATTTAATGGTTTAGAGAACATGTCACAAACTGTTGATCTGAAACTTCTTTTCGGTGTTTTCTCAAATTCGACAGGGTTTTGTGTTTAACGCGGTTTGTTTGTTGTTGTTTTCATTTTGTTGTTGTTGTTGTGTGTGTGTGTGTGTGGTGTTGTTGTTGTTGTTGGTGGTGGTGGTGGTGGTGGTGGTGGTTTTTTGTTGTTGTAGTTTTTTTGTTTGGGGTTGTTGTTTTTTTTGTTTGTTTGTTTTTTGTTTTGTTTTTTGTTTGTTTATCAATCCTGATATGGCCCCATGAGGTCACCTGAACTACAGCATTTCAAATGTCAGTCCTGACCAATAACAACACATCAGACTCAGGAGTCAACTTTTTCCCGTTTCCTTCACCATCACCACCCCCACCTCCCCGACAAACGCCATCGCTACCATTGTTTCCTGTTCTGAATGAAACCATCTTCCCGGCTACTTGACTACCGTCTCCCGGCAATCCTCGGTGTGTGGACTACTGTATCTCAGCTGAGAACGACACCGCCTCCTTTGAATAATTCACCGTTCGCTGTGAAACGGTCGTCCATTGACTCTTTGAAGTTTGGGGAAGGGTGGTGGGGGTTGGGGGAGGGGGGGGCGGGGGGTGGGGGGGGGCGGGGCCGAGGACCAGGGTCTCGCCAATAGTCCAGGGGACAGTGCGATCACTGCCTGTTTTATGGGGCCCGCTTTATCGGGAGCAAACAGCGGCCCGTGGTGGGTACCCCCGGGTGACGGGGTGGTAGGCACGGGGTGGGTACCCCCGGTTGACGGGGTGGTAGGCACGGGGTGGGCCGTCAGCCACAGGGTGGGAGGAGCCAGGATCGGGAGGACAGGGGTGACAAGGCCGGGTGGAGGACCACCCGATTAAACCCACTTGCCTGACTCATCGGGACCACAGGCTGTGGAGGCGTTGCTCCAGTCTCCCAATTGAGCGTCAACAATGTTGGCTGCGTGAAGTAGATTACGAGGATCGGTTACTGAATCAGCGATAGCCGCTTGTGAGAGAGAGAGACGAGCACTTCGTCTCCAGCTTAGAACCTCTCCGTGTAATGTGTTTATCACTGAGTGACAAGCAATCCACGTGAGAAAGGCTTCGTTGACTGTGTGCACAGCATAGAAAGAATTGTTTGAAATGTTACTGTTTGTAATCATTCCTGTTTCGTAAAATTTGTTGGATGTTGAACTAGGAATCATATTCTGTGTTCTAACAATAATCACACTGGAAGAATAAAACACAACAAAAGAAAACCCCTACAAGGTCACTTTTGTGAAGACTGAAAAGGGAAACATTTTAAAAGAAAAAAAAAGACAGAAAGAAACACGGCCCTTCTATGAAATAATTTCTGCATAAATATTTAGAGACAACCAAACCCCCCAAACCCAAAATGGACCTGACTCTTCCAAAGTCATCCCGAAACCGAGAGATGACCGAGAGCGATCACCAAGCAGCAGACAGCCGGGGCTTCAAGTATTCCATCGACAGCATTCTGAGCCGCGCCGCCACCCCCTCCTCTTCCTCCTCCCTGGAGCGTGGCTGGCGTCTGTATCAATCTCATCTCCAGTACCAGTACCACAAACAGATGCTCTGGCACCAGTATTGCCTGCAGCAGCAGCAGCAGCGACAACCTCTCTTCCACCTGCATGGCCACAGCCTTGATAAGGGCGACAACCGGTGTGACCTAAATCAAAGCAAAGAGAAGACGACTGATTCAGTGGATTGCGCAAACCCGCAACCGTCAGAAGTGATGCCCCGCGCCGTGTCCTCCACGACAGGTGCCCTCTCTGAACCGGACCAGGACACGGCGCCTGAAGACCTGACACATGACGCAGAATCTTTAACGTGCGCTGTCCAGAGAGCCTGTGACGTCACCGTGTCGTCAGAAGACAGTGGGCAGGCCACTGACGTGGATGTTGAGGGGACCAAGTCGGACGATGAGTCAGGTAGGTCAGGACTTCCAATGGATGATCATCAGCACACATCATCTCCATCATCATCATCATCATCATCATCATCAGCTTCTTCTTCTTCTACTTCTTTTTCTTCTCCCTTTATTTGTGCATCACCATCATCATAATCCTCACCTTCTTTCCCCATGTAAATGACAGGGCTCTTTCAGTTGCAAATCGTATCCCCACTTCCTGGGAATTCCGAGCTGAATATTCTTCTTTTCTACTGCTCTCTGTTCATGGGTACCTTCTTTTCTACTGCTCTCTGTTCATGGGTACCTTCTTTTCTACTGCTCTGTGTTCCTGGTATCTTCTTCTTTTCTACTGCTGTGTGTTCCTGGTATCTTCTTCTTTTCTACTGCTCTGTGTTCCTGGCTATCTTCTTCTTTTCTACTGCTGTGTGTTCCTGGTATCTTCTTCTTTTCTACTGCTGTGTGTTCCTGGTATCTTCTTCTTTTCTACTGCTGTGTGTTCCTGGTATCTTCTTCTTTTCTACCGCTCTGTGTTCCTGGCTATCTTCTTCTTTTCTACCGCTCTGTGTTCATGGGTACCTTCTTTTCTACTGCTCTGTGTTCATGGGTACCTTCTTTTCTACTGCTCTCTGTTCATGGGTACCTTCTTTTCTACTGCTCTCTGTTCATGGGTACCTTCTTTTCTACTGCTCTGTGTTCATGGGTACCTTCTTTTCTACTGCTTTCTGTTCATGGGTACCCTCTTTTCTACTGCTCTGTGTTCATGGGTACCTTCTTTTCTACTGCTCTGTGTTCATGGGTACCTTCTTTTCTACTGCTTTCTGTTCATGGGTACCTTCTTTTCTACTGCTCTCTGTTCATGGGTACCTTCTTTTCTACTGCTCTGTGTTCATGGGTACCTTCTTTTCTACTGCTTTCTGTTCATGGGTACCTTCTTTTCTACTGCTCTCTGTTCATGGGTACCTTCTTTTCTACTGCTCTGTGTTCCTGGTATCTTCTTCGTTTCTACTGCTCTCTGTTCATGGGTACCTTCTTTTCTACTGCTCTCTGTTCATGGGTACCTTCTTTTCTACTGCTCTGTGTTCATGGGTACCTTCTTTTCTACTGCTCTGTGTTCATGGCTATCTTCTTTTCTACTGCTCTGTGTTCATGGCTATCTTCTTCGTTTCTACTGCTCTCTGTTCATGGGTACCTTCTTTTCTACTGCTCTCTGTTCATGGGTACCTTCTTTTCTACTGCTCTGTGTTCATGGGTACCTTCTTTTCTACTGCTCTGTGTTCATGGGTACCTTCTTTTCTACTGCTCTGTGTCCATGGGTATCTTCTTTTCTACTGCTCTGTGTTCATGGGTACCTTCTTTTCTACTGCTTTCTGTTCATGGGTACCCTCTTTTCTACTGCTCTGTGTTCATGGCTATCTTCTTCTTTTCTACTGCTCTGTGTTCATGGGTACCTTCTTTTCTACTGCTTTCTGTTCATGGGTACCCTCTTTTCTACTGCTCTGTGTTCATGGGTACCTTCTTTTCTACTGCTCTCTGTTCATGGGTACCTTCTTTTCTACTGCTCTGTGTTCATGGGTACCTTCTTTTCTACTGCTCTCTGTTCATGGGTACCTTCTTCTTTTCTACTGCTCTCTGTTCATGGGTACCTTCTTTTCTACTGCTCTCTGTTCATGGGTACCTTCTTCTTTTCTACTGCTCTCTGTTCATGGGTACCTTCTTTTCTACTGCTCTCTGTTCATGGGTACCTTCTTTTCTACTGCTCTCTGTTCATAGGTACCTTCTTTTCTACTGCTCTGTGTTCATGGGTACCTTCTTTTCTACTGCTCTCTGTTCATGGGTACCTTCTTTTCTACTGCTCTCTGTTCATGGGTACCTTCTTTCATTTCTGACTTATCTTTGTTTATTATTTCTGCCTTAACTGTTCATTCGTCGATATGTATTGCAAAAAATGTTGTGCATTGTTAGGGTGTATGTGGCCTTGTTATTCTGTTTACTGTTATCAAGTGGTATGGCTGTACTGCTGTATTTGTGTTCTGTGTTTTTGTTTGTTTGTTTGTAATTTCTTCTTCTTCTTATTATTTTTTCCCTTTTTGACTCACTTGTGTAAACAAAGTGAGTCTATGTTTTAACCCGGTGTTCGGTTGTGTGTGTGTGTGTGTGTGTGTGTGTGTGTGTGTGTGTGTGTCCGTGTGTCTGTGTGTCGTGGTAAACTTTAACATTGACATTTTCTCTGCAAATACTTTGTCAGTTGACACCAAATTTGGCATAAAAATAGGAAAAATTCAGTTCTTTCCAGTCATCTTGTTTAAAATAATATTGCACCTCTGGGATGGGCACACACACAAAAATTAAAAAGAAGCCAAATTATATACAAACTGAATTTACTGTTATATTTATATTTTTTGTATTCTCTAAACCTGGCACTTTGACCTCTTATTCTGACACAACAACAAGAGGAGTCATTATTATCATTTTTTGTTCAAACAGGAACTTCTTTTGCTAAGCATGGAATTTTTTATTTATTTTGCAAACGTTTTGGTGCAGATAGTAAAAAAGGGAAATTACTCTGTAATTAATGCTAGGGGACTTAATTTATCACAAGTGAGTCTTGAAGGCCTTGCCTCTCTTGTTTTGTTTGTTGTAGTCGTTTTGTGTTGTCTTTTATCCTCAGTGATGAACTGACGGAACTGCCAACGCCACAGGCGTGTTATGGGTTTGGGTACTGTCGTGCACTTGTGTTTGTGTCATGCACTTGTGTTTGTGTCATGCAGTTGTATTTGTGTCTAGGTTGTTGTTGTTGTTTTTTTCTTTCATTTTTTCAGGTTTGGGTGATTTTTTTTTTTTATTTGTCGTGTGTTTTTTTTTTATGTTGATGATATGATTCCACCCCTTATTTGGTCCAGTGTGGTCGACCTGACTATGGAAAAAAAGGAATACTTTTCTTTTTCTGTCCGGTTATCCTTCGGCACAAACTTTGTATCAAAATAATGATCGTAATATGTAATACTTGTTTAATAAAGTTGAGATTCTGTTATAGAAGAGATTAAAAAACGACTGTACTCGAAATGGAAAGAGAGAATGAGAGGCTGCAAAAGAAACACATGACACCAAGACCATTCTGAAAGGTTTCTTTTTTTATGTTTTTTACCAGCAGTGTTCTACACTTTTTTTTTAATTCTGTCTCTGCTGCGCTATTTTTACCCTTCCAACACACCATGCCCGTTTCAACCACCGATTTTCCAAATAAACTAATGAACAGAAAACGCTTGCCTGTCTGTGTGTCTGTGTTTCTGTTTGTTTGTGGGTGTGGGGGGGGGGGGGGAGGGAGAAAGAGAGAGAGTATGTTGTTAGTAGGGTTGTGAGGGTGTGTGTGGGGAAGTTGTATGAAACCTAAGTCTCCTGTTTTTCTGAAAACATCCCAGGTTACGTTTCAGTCGTGTCGTCAACTTCCCCCATCCCCCGACCCCTACCCTTTCCAGCCCGTGGGAGAAAAGAACAAAGAGACACGCCCAAACCACTGGGTTTTTTTTTAGAGTCATCTTTAATTGCCGACCCCTAAATCAGAAAGAATTCACTTGGCCCGCACACTTAAAGCCTTCCGCCCATGACCCGGAAAGCCAGGCCTGCTGACCTGTGTGGAGTGGGGCTTTAGAGTCATAACCGCTTGGGGCACGGGGGGTGGAGGCATTGTAAATCTTGCCCTGCGTTTGCTTAAAAGTAGTGCCATCATAAAAAGCCACCATGTCCAAAAGGCTAGAACAGAAAATGATGAATCCTTTGTTTGAACACACATCATACCGCTTGCGCGCGAATTGTGACAGAGGTGGAGGATCGTGGCTGGGGGCAGGAGTAATGTCACAGTGTGACACGCCGTGTACTCCGGAGTCACACCAACAGGAGTAATGTCACAGTGTGACACGCCGTGTACTCCGGAGTCACACCAACAGGAGTAATGTCACAGTGTGACACGCCGTGTACTCCGGAGTCACACCAACAGGAGTAATGTCACAGTGTGACACGCCGTGTACTCCGGAGTCACACCAACAGGAATAATGTCACAGTGTGACACGCCGTGTACTCCGGAGTCACACCAACAGGAGTAATGTTACAGTGTGACACGCCGTATACTCCGGAGTCACACCAACAGGAGTAATGTTACAGTGTGACACGCCGTATACTCCGGAGTCACACCAACAGGAGTAATGTTACAGTGTGACACGCCGTATACTCCGGAGTCACACCAACAGGAGTAATGTCACAGTGTGACACGCCGTGTACTCCGGAGTCACACCAACAGGAGTAATGTCACTGTGTGACACGCCGTGTACTCCGGAGTCACACCAACAGGAGTAATGTCACTGTGTGACACGCCGTGTACTCCGGAGTCACACCAACAGGAGTAATGTCACAGTGTGACACGCCGTGTACTCCGGAGTCACACCAACAGGAGTAATGTCACAGTGTGACACGCCGTATACTCCGGAGTCACACCAACAGGAGTAATGTCACAGTGTGACACGCCGTATACTCCGGAGTCACACCAACAGGAGTAATGTCACAGTGTGACACGCCGTATACTCCGGAGTCACACCAACAGGAGTAATGTCACAGTGTGACACGCCGTGTACTCCGGAGTCACACCAACAGGAGTAATGTCACTGTGTGACACGCCGTATACTCCGGAGTCACACCAACAGGAGTAATGTCACAGTGTGACACGCCGTGTACTCCGGAGTCACACCAACAGGAGTAATGTTACAGTGTGACACGCCGTATACTCCGGAGTCACACCAACAGGAGTAATGTCACAGTGTGACACGCCGTGTACTCCGGAGTCACACCAACAGGAGTAATGTCACAGTGTGACACGCCGTGTACTCCGGAGTCACACCAACACGAGTACCCGACCTAAACTTGATGACAAAGAAGTAATGTAAACTGCTTCAAATGCTGATATCCTCCTTCACTGATATGCACCGATGTCCCCCCCCCCCTCTCTCTCTCTCTGTCTGTCTGTGTGTGTGTGTGTGTGTGGGGGGGGGGTTACCCCTTCATGAGAGGCTATGGCCTATTTTTGAACAAACCGTCCGAATCCGAATCTGTCTGTCCGTCTGTCTGTCTGTCTGTTTGTTTATCTTTCTATATATTTAGAGACATATCTACATATGTAATCTATCTATCTAACTCCCTCTGTCTTTTTTTGTCTCCCCCCAGTTCTCTCTCATTTCCCCCTTTTTGCTCTCTCTCTCTCTCTCTCTCTCTCTCTCTCTCTCTCTCTCTCCACCAAGCTGCTGCTGTGGATGTTGGTATTACACTTTTTTTGGTGCCTCCTTTTTATGTGCTCTTCCAGTTGGAGTGTCTGTTAAGGAAACTGCGTGTAAACTGTCCTAAAGATGAGGGCCGTGGCCACAAAATAAATTCTTCATATTTTACTACCGAACTCTGTGTCTCTGTGTGAAAAACGTTAATGTGCTTATCTCAATACCCTGGTACATAGAATTTCGTTTCGATCATTCCCCTCCTCTCTTTATCTCTCTGTCTCTGTCTCTGTTTCTGTCTATCCCTCTGTCTCTTGTCCAAAGCCTTCACCCATAGAAACAAGTCTATATTTAGTTAGTGATACATGGTTACACTCCAATCTGTCTTTTTGTCTTTCCTGTTCTCTCTGTCACTGTCTCTTTCTCCGTCTGTCTCCTCTCTCTCTTTTCTTTCCCTTTGTTTGCTTTTCATGTATTGACGCTGTTCTTTATAAAGGATGTTAACACGGAAGCCCCCCCCCCCCCCCTTACCCCTGTTGTCACGGGCAGAAAGGCCTAAAAAATAAACCATTCAGACTTCCCGTGTCGTACAATATATGATGTTCGCATGTTGATAGCTCATTTACTTGTGCCCCCTTCCATCTCTGTTTATCTCTTTCCGTCCCTGCCCCGCCCCTCCACCCCCCCTACTTCCCCCCCTCACCACCCCCTTTTCTTCCCCCTCTCCTTTTCTTCTTCCTCCCCAGTCCAACAACACTGTTCTTACGAGTGTGTTCGTTCCTTCTTTTGCTTAACGTCTCTCCACATTTGTGATTTTAGACGAAAATCCATCATCTCCCCCACCCCACCCATGCCTTAAATCATCACTGCTTACCCTGTTCCTCTCTCCTCAATTAGCATTAAAAAGAAAAAAGAAAAATAAAGAAGAATATAATTAACGAAATAAAACAAACTAACTAGGCAACCAGTATACTTACAACAAAGAGCCAGTTGGGCTCCAAATGAAATTCTGAACTGTTTCAAACACGTGTTGATTATCATATAAGATATTTCTAACGGAAGCAGATGGAACTGCAGATTTTGTAAATGACATGGGTATGGAACTGCAGATTTTGTAAATGACATGGGTAACCATGGTTTTAACTGTTCACATTTATGGAGTGTGTGTGTGTGTGTGTGTGTGTGTGTGTGTGTGTGTGTGTGTGTGTGTTGTTGTCTTTTTGTGCGTTTTTTTTCATTATGTATTATTACAGTTATGCTTATGTCTTTACTTTTCATTGTTGTGTTGTGTACACCCTGTGCAGGGCGGGGATCGGATTAAAATAAAAGGCACACTAATGCTTAACTATTATTCTCGGAAATAAAGATCTCTGTCTCTCTCTCTTTCTCTCTCTTCATTTATCTGTTCTGGGTTTTTTTGTTTCCTGTGTACTGTTCAAACCTTGGAGACGAACGACTGGAGGGAAAAAGGCACAGTGCCCACCTGCCACGTGGACTTTTGAAGCAAATGACAAAAGTACCAAAGTGCCGCTTATCCCTTAGTAGTTTAGTTCGCTTTGATCATGTTTTTCCTTTCTGTTCCATTTTATTTGTTTTGCACCATTTTTGTTCTCATTTGTACCTACTGTCTCACTAGAACAGCTAACATTTCAGTGATCAGTGTTGTCTTCATTTATCTTTTCCGTGGAGGTTCGGAACAACTACCGTCGTCACTGCAGCCATGGATACACGTAGGCCAATCTGGCTGCCTTGCTGGCATTCCGCACTTGATCACTTGACATGCACCTGCTAGCCCACCAGCTGGCTGTATGCGAGAACTGCTTTTTGTCGGGTGAGATTTTTCTCACTTCTTGGGCCTCTTCCTGTGTGTCATCCTCGTTCAGCTGCTCCCTGCTCGCTCACCTCTTTCATGCACAGTTCTTGTACACTCCCACTCCCACCCATTATCCCATTTCATTCACTAACGATGCACTGAAAACGAACCCATGGCAACGAGAGTGTTGTCCTCTGGCAAAATTATGTAAAACTGAAGAAATCCACTCTGATAGGTACACAAATATATAAGCATGCACTCAAGGCCTGACAAGCGTGTTGGGTTATGCTGCTGTCAGGCATCTGCCTAGCAGATGTGGTGTAGCGTATATGGATTTGTCCGAACGCAGTGACGCTTTGCGAAACTGAAACTCAGTGACGACGAATGTATTTGTTGAATAAAACAGTCTACTGTCATGTTTAACTTGTAGAAATGCGGCCGACTAGAAAGCGAATGTCCAAATATTTGAGTCCCACATACGGCTGGGATTTTTTTTTTTTTTTTTTTTTTTACTTCAAACCGCCACGAGACCTTGATTGGTGATGTGGGTCCTAGTCTTTTGAATGAGACCATAATAAACCAAGGTCCTATAAGCAGCATTCACTCAGTGCACATGAAAGAACCCACAGCAATAAAGGTTGTTCCTGGGAAAATTCTGAAGAAAAATTAACTTTGATCGGAAAACCAACTTACAGACAGGCAAAACTATAGGTGTCGCTTTACTGTGGCGACACGCTTTCCTTGGGGAGAGCAACCCGAACTTCGCACAGAGAAACTGTGTGACAAAAAACAGCACAATCCTTACATCCCACAGTGTTTTTCTGACCTCATTCATCCTAACATGCCCTCACACCAACTCCGCTCTTCTTCTGACACCCGTATGCTTCGGATCCCACCTACTCGAACCAAAACGTATGGCCAACGCAGTTTTTCAAAGCAAGCCTCCACTCTTTGGAATCAACTTCCTCAGCCTCTCCGTCACTCAACTTCGCTGCAATCTTTCAAATCCAGTCTGAAAACCCACCTTTCCCCCTCCTGAATAATTCTCTACAGCTCAACCCTTTCCAGTATGAACTAAAATGACCATTAGTGAGTGAGTGAGTTTGGATGGTTCCATAATTTGTTGGTTTTATTTTTCATTGTGTACTATTTATGATTATGTGCTATGACTTGTGTGTGTGTGCGTGCGCGTGTGCTTGTGTGTGTGTGTTGTGGGTGTGTGTGGGAGGGGACGAACAATATTTAATAGTGTTTGGTATCTTGTGTTCAATTGTTTTCCTTTTTGATATTCATGTATGTGTTCTTTTTCCAAACACCAAGGGCTTATATTCAAGATTAGACGTAAATGCTCATGATAATAATAATAATTGGAGTGATGGCCTAGAGGTAACGCGTCCGCTTAGGAAGTGAGAGAATCTGAGTGTGCTGGTTCGAATCACGGCTCAGCCGCCGATATTTTCTCCCCCTCCACTAGACCTTGAGTGGTGGTCTGGACGCTAGTCATTGGATGAGACGATGAACCGAGGTCCCGTGTGCAGCATGCACTTAGCGCATGTAAAAGAACCCACGGCAACAAAAGGGTTGTTCTTGGCAAAATTCTGTAGAAAAATCCACTTCAATAGGAAGAAAACAAACAAAAACTGCATGCAGGAAAAAATACAAAAAGAATGGGTGACGCTGTAATGTAGCGACGCGCTCTCCCTGGAGAGAGCAGCCCGAATTTCACACAAAGAAATCTGTTGTGATGAAAAAATGATACAATACAATACAATACAACGCAATACAATACAATGCATTACAATACGATACGATATTCCAACCCGCCATACTGTTTGTTCATTCCATACATCGTACTTTGATGTGACCCTGTGTAGTAACCCGCCATACTGTTTGTTCATTCCATACATTGTACTTTGATGTGACCCTGTGTAGTAACCCGCCATACTGTTTGTTCATTCCATACATCGTACTTTGATGTGACCCTGTGTAGTAACCCGCCATACTGTTTGTTCATTCCATACATCGTACTTTGATGTGACCCTGTGTAGTAACCCCTTCCCTCTCTTCCTGTTGTCTTCTGTCGTTGATTCATCCCTTCTCTCTTCCTGTCGTCTTCTGTCGTTGATTCATCCCTTCTCTCTTCCTGTTGTCTTCTGTCGTTGATTCATCTCTTCTCTCTTCCTGTTGTCTTCTGTCGTTGATTCATCCCTTCTCTCTTCCTGTTGTCTTCTGTCGTTGATTCATCCCTTCTCTCTTCCTGTTGTCTTCTGTCGTTGATTCATCCCTTCTCTCTTCCTGTTGTCTTCTGTCGTTGATTCATCCCTTCTCTCTTCCTGAATGCTTTCGTTGTTTGTTCCTGTAACTTTTTCTTCCATCTGTCTCCGTTCGTTTTTCTCTTTTTGTAGCTGAACCATTCCCTTTTCTTTCCTCTCTCACAAGCCACCTTGTGTTCCACTGGAGTAGGCGTTTTAACGCAGAGGGTGCCGAAATAGATGAATTAAATGAAAAACACCTTTTTGCAAATAAAGTGGACTGCTCCGTGTGTCTGAACAAGTAATTCGGTGATCTTTAAAGCAGTAAAAGCAAACTATTTCTCATCGTAGTGTTTTTATTTTTTGTTGTTGTTTTTTGTTTGTTTGTTTTTAACCCCTTTCGTTGCTTGTGTGTGTGTGTGTGTGTGTGTGTGTCTGTGTGTCTGTGTGTGTGTGTCTGTGTGTGTGTGTGTGTGAGTACGTTTACCAAGTACGATTATTCTCTTTTTAAACTGTTGTCTTTATCATCATGAACATCATAATTACTCTTTCCCTCTACTATCCTGTTTGAGACATTTATCTCCAACGCCCAATCACGTGACATCTCTTCCCTTTGTTCTGCAGCCCTTTCACACAGTCTGCCTGGAAACTCCTCTAGCTATCTGAGTAACCTTTTTTTTAAAATATATTCTCTGGCCTCAGTTTTTAAACGGCTGAAACTATTGATACTGCGGTCATTTCAACAGCTGTTAGCACTACCATGACCACCGCATACTATTATTACTACTTCAGTTACAACCACAACCAGTATAGTCCGAGAGCCGAGTCTATGTACAAGTACTAGAACGTTGTTTTCCATCATAAAGTTTTTTTCTTTGGTGATTCTGCTTCCTCAGGGTCTCTAGACTTCATATCAGTCGGGGGCCAACTTGTATCTTATGGGCATAATTTTTTCTGCTGGTTGAAATACACCAACCCCTCTCATGCAAGAATGATGACCGAGCGACTCATGGATGAGTCGACCTAGATTCGTGCAGGGGTGCTAATGCTATCAGCTTCTCTCGCAGTGATGTCACAGGCACAGAAATCTGCACAGCGCGGCCTGCTTCCCCCCTTCGTGATATATGGGCTCCGCTGGTTAAGGAACGCGCGCGCTAGCAGACGATGCTTCGCCACAACACACCTCCATGTACTAAAAACAAAAGAGTTGAGCGTCAAAATACATCATCACGGAAGGTCGCACGATGTCAGAGCAGGTGTGTGAAATACAGGATATTCCCACCATCAGGCGTCTCAGCAAAACAGAAACCAAGTCCGATCATCTGACACTTGGTGATGTTGCAGTTCAACGGTACACGGGAAACAAGAAACCACTTATGCCAGAAGACCACTGCCTGCGACATGTCCATCTCTGGTCTTTCTTGCCACACGACAGGTTTCTCTCAACAGAATTGCAACTGAAGATCTGTCATTTTTCAAACAGGTACTCGGAGAAGATGCGGGACCCGAGTATGGAGGTTATAACACACAACGTGCCCGCAGTGCAGGACAACAACCCCAACCTAAGACAGATGTGGTGTACAGCCCATTCCTGGACATGATCCCATCTGAGCCAGACACCATGAAGACAGCCATGGCTGAAGCCCAGTGTCTGACACAGCTCACTGGCCAGGAATGGACAATATTCACCAGTGACCAGCAGTTGTACAAAGAACTTGTCCACATCACATGGGTTGGCAAAGAACAGTTTCAGAAGTTCATCCCAAGACTTGGTGGTATGCACATGCTGATGAGTTTTGTTGGTGCTGTGGGGTACCTGATGGGAGGAAGCGGCATTGAAGACATACTTGGCTCAGCATTTGTGGGGGTGCCAAAAATGTTGACAGGGAAAAAATACCCACAAAATGTGAGAGCACTGAGACTTCTTGTTGAGGAGTTACTACGACCCATTCTCTCCAACACTGACGTGCACACCATGGCTGAACTTACGCAACGTCTCATGACCAAAAGCACCCAGAGTAAAAACGCAAGACTTTGGGTTGAGTGCCTCATTGACCCAGTGTTCATTATGATGGCCTTTGTTCGGGCTGAGAGAGAAGCTGACTGGACTCTTCACTTGTTTGCTGTGGAAAAGATGCTCCCCTACTTCTTTGCCTCTGGACACGTCAACTATGCTCGCTACGGTCTGTACTACCTCCGATCCATGCAGCGCCTACATCCAGCCGTCCTGAAGAGATTCATGGCTGGGGAACATGTCATGCACCATCAAGACGGCCTGTGGAATAGAGTTTGGTCAGATCTCTTCATTGAGACGACCTACATGCGCTATGGCCATGGGCCTTCAGGAATCATAGGCTCCACTCTCAATGAATCCACCCTTGCCATCTGGGCCTTTTCACAAAGTACGCTGACCCAGCTATTGAACGACCTCCAGGAAATCAAAGAAGGGGATGTTCAGACAGTTGTCAACACACACAAAGAAGAGCGTCACACACGCATCAAGGAGGATGCTGCTGACCGAGCAAAGTTTCGAGAGACATTGTCTACCTGCATTGACATCCTGGACACCAGCAAACATCCTGACACAGGCCTCATCAACGTGTTTTCTGGCTGTGTCATTGATGACCCAACTGTCAATGTCCATGAGGCAGTAGAGATTGGTGCTGCAGAACAACAGGCGTTTGAGGGCGGATGGCCTGCCAGTTTCCATCTCAAGCTCACAAAGAAAGTGAAGAACATGGCTGCAGTCATGAAAGTGACTGCAAAACATGCTAAAGTGGACACTGCTATTGACACTGAGTTCATATATGCACGCGTTCTTGCCATTATGGCAACTTCCAGGGAATCCATTTCCATTGAGACTTTGTTTTCCCATGAACTAGCTCTTCAATCTACAGCCCTTTTTGATGAGAATGGTGACATGAGGACAACCAGCAAGGCTGCTCTGAAGAACAAAATACAGATTCTGTCTGGTGTTCGCAACCAAGAACCTCCCACTGTTGTCATCCTGGATGGCTGTGCAATTTTGTGGACAGTACCTTGGCCTGCAGCTCCAGTTAAAGTCTCGGCTTTCATCACAGCCGCAGTTGCCACCATTTTGCGACGAGTTCAGGCAGCACCAGTGTCACATGTGGTCTTCGACAGATACTACAAACTGAGCACAAAATCATGCTGTCGAACCGCCCGTCAGAAGGGGACTAGTCGTGTGTACAACCTGACTGAAGAGTCGCCTCTGCCACAGCAAAGTGTCATGCTGAAAGTCACAGCCAACAAGGAACAACTGATACAAATGATCGTACATCGGCTTTGCAGCATGCAGCCTCCACCAGGAAGAGATGTTGTCATCACTGGGCCAGACCCACACCCCATACACATGGGGTCTGGACTTCAGCAAGACCCTCTGTATCATGAAGAAGCTGATGTGCTGATGGCGTTTCATGTCATCAACGAATCGTCATTAGGACAGAGGAACATCAGGGTTGTTTCTGATGACACCGATGTACTCATCATCTTGGCACATCATCTCCACATGAAGACCAAAGGACTGTCCCAAAATATGACTCTGTTCATCGAGTCGTGCACATCCATACATAATGTCATAAGCGTCAACGACGTTATCAGACAGCATGCAACCATAATGCCTAATCTGCTGGCAGCTCATGCACTGACTGGTTGTGACAGTTTCTTCCTTTGCTGGAATTGGAAAGATGACAGTCCTCAAGAAGCTTGAAGTATTCTCTGGTGAACTGAAGCTTGGACAATGCTAACACTGCTGCGAGTACTACTTTTACTGTTACTGCTAACAGTGGTGATAATGACATGATGATGATGGCGATGTTGATCATGAAAACAACAGTAACACTGTAGTAGTAGTAGTAGTCGTGGTCGAAGTCGTAGTATCAACTATATCGGTGACGTCAACGACGACGGTGAGGGTGGTGATATTGAAAGCGTTCTTTTTCTTTTCCTTTGTTCAGTTCTAGTGCGCTAGGAAGTTTTTCTGTCCGGAGGAATGTCCCTTTTAGATCAGACAAACCTGAAATGGTGCTTCATGCTGTCTAAAAGTAATGTAACAGTGCGTTAAAATGATTTGATACTTTGTAAAGTGAAAACAGAATGGCGTTCCGCAGCTGATTCTCTACACCCGAGGCAACGCTTATGCTGTCAACAATGATCTGGGGAGCTAGCTTCTTCAAAACACAGTTCACGAAAGTCTTGAGCAATCACATGACATTGCAAAACGCAGACAAACTGGGAATTTCAAGCTTGGCAAGTTTACACAAGCCACCACCACTCGCTGTTAGATGCCCTCAGCAAGCCTTGGAGAGGACATATGTCATGATTGTTTAATGCTGCATGCTTGCGGATCACGCAAACATGCCACTAGTACAGCCATGAACATACACACAGGTTTGAACCTAAAAGCGCTCATAAAATAAGACCCAAAAACGTCTGTGTGGTGGGTCTGCCTGCTATCTCTTTACCGGTCGCAGACACTTGGGCCTTCACTTAGCAATGAGAATGCCTTAAAACACCACTCGTACCAAACCTCAATCTCCTTGACACATAACTCTTCCCTTGGCGAGGCGCTACGTGGCGGGCTCCTTGAAGTGCTGGGTTCATGCTGCAGCATGGTGTGCTTTAGATTGACGTCTGGGATCTGCAGCCATCCACACCCGCTGACTCCACTCCCATTAGCGCTCTTATCATAATCCTGATTGATTTAGCTCGCAGTGAACGCTCTCGGCCTAATCCTAACTGATTTAGCCTGCAGTTAACGCCGGGCCGGGAGGTAAGGTGCGGGCTGATCGCCGTTTGATGTCAGCAGAGAGCTGATAAGAGAGTAATCAGGAGGCGTGGGGAGAGGGGCGGGTGGGTGTGGGACAGTGCCGGCCTGTGGTGTCGCCATTACGTCGTATGTCACTGGCTGTCAGCCCCGCGTGGGTCAGGCCAGTCATCATCATGCTGGGGAACACTGGATTCACTCGTCACTGTTTTCCTTTCCCCTTTCGGAGAGACACACGGACACGGACACGGGCATTCCCTATTCAGCAAAAACTGTTACCCCTCATGAAGGGAATGCAATAAACACACACTGCAATACGAGTTGTCGTGTTTGTTCGGGACAATGTATAACAGGAGACAATTACAAACTTAGCAATACACACCAAATGACACTAAATACAATACACACCAAATGACACTAAATACATATTAAACTGTGAATTTAATTGCGTTATGCGGGACAACAGCGAAAGTTTGTTTGGTTTTTGTTGTTGTTGTTGTTGTTTTTACAGTGGTTTCTTTTGTTAATAACAGAAGCAGTTAAAGAAGAGAGAGGTGGACTTCATTACATGGTAAAACATGAAGAAATACTTTTATGGCCCTTGGCCCGTAGTTATTGTAGACCTTTATGGCCCTTGGCCCGTAGTTATTGTAGACCTTTATGGCCCTTGGCCCGTAGTTATTGTAGACCTTTATGGCCCTTGGCCCGTAGTTATTGTAGACCTTTATGGCCATTGGCCTGTAGTTATTGTAGACCTTTATGGCCCTTGGCCCGTAGTTATTGTAGACCTTTATGGCCCTTGGCCCGTAGTTATCGTAGACCTTTATGACCCTTGGCCCGTAGTTATTGTAGACCTTTATGGCCCTTGGCCCGTAGTTATTGTAGACCTTTATGGCCCTTGGCCTGTAGTTATTGTAGACCTTTATGACCCTTGGCCCGTAGTTATTGTAGACCTTTATGGCCCTTGGCCCGTAGTTATTGTAGACCTTTATGGCCCTTGGCCCGTAGTTATTGTAGACCTGACATTAAAACAAAGGAGAGGAGAAAGTGATCAGAAGTAATGGGAGAATAATAGTGACAGTGAGATACAGAGACAGACACAGTGACAGTGAGAAACAGAGACAGACACAGTGACAGTGAGAAACAGAGACAGACACAGTGACAGTGAGAAACAGAGACAGACACAGTGACAGTGAGAAACAGACAGAGACAGTGACAGTGAGAAACAGACAGAGACAGACACAGTGACAGTGAGACACAGACAGAGACAGACACAGTGACAGTGAGAAACAGACAGAGACAGACACAGTGAGAAACAGACAGAGACAGACACAGTGAGAAACAGACAGAGACAGACACAGTGAGAAACAGACAGAGACAGACACAGTGACAGTGAGAAACAGACAGAGACAGACACAGTGAGAAACAGACAGAGACAGACACAGTGACAGTGAGAAACAGACAGAGACAGACACAGTGAGAAACAGACAGAGACAGACACAGTGACAGTGAGAAACAGACAGAGACAGACACAGTGAGAAACAGACAGAGACAGACACAGTGACAGTGAGAAACAGACAGAGACAGACACAGTGAGAAACAGACAGAGACAGACACAGTGACAGTGAGAAACAGACAGAGACAGACACAGTGACAGTGAGAAACAGAGACAGACACAGTGACAGTGAGACACAGACAGAGACAGACACAGTGACAGTGAGAAACAGACAGAGACAGACACAGTGAGAAACAGACAGAGACAGACACAGTGACAGTGAGAAACAGAGACAGACACAGTGACAGTGAGACACAGACAGAGACAGACACAGTGACAGTGAGACACAGACAGAGACAGACACAGTGAGAAGAGAACAGAGACAGACACAGTGACAGTGAGAAACAGACAGAGACAGACACAGTGAGAACAGACAGAGACAGACACAGTGAAAACAGACAGAGACAGACACAGTGACAGTGAGACACAGACAGAGACAGACACAGTGACAGTGAGACACAGAGACAGACACAGTGACAGTGAGAAACAGACAGAGACAGACACAGTGAGAAACAGACAGAGACAGACACAGTGAGAAACAGACAGAGACAGACACAGTGACAGTGAGAAACAGACAGAGACAGACACAGTGACAGTGAGACACAGAGACAGACACAGTGACAGTGAGAAACAGACAGAGACAGACACAGTGACAGTGAGAAACAGAGACAGACACAGTGAGAAACAGACAGAGACAGACACAGTGACAGTGAGAAACAGACAGAGACAGACACAGTGACAGTGAGAAACAGACAGAGACAGACACAGTGACAGTGAGAAACAGACAGAGACAGACACAGTGAGAAACAGAGACAGACACAGTGACAGTGAGAAACAGAGACAGACACAGTGACAGTGAGAGACAGAGACAGACACAGTGACAGTGAGAAACAGACAGAGACAGACACAGTGACAGTGAGAAACTGACAGAGACGAAAACCACTTGGTCAGGATCAGGGCATTGTAGTGCGTGTGTGTGTGTGTGTGTGTGTGTGTGTGTGTGTGTGTGTGTGTGTGTGTCTGTGTAAATGTGTTGTGTGTGTGGAGGAGGGGGGGGGGTACACATTAATGCGTGTGTTCCTAGGTGTGCGTGTGCATTCTTCCTATAAAGTGCAACGCTTTTTTTCTCAATTTTAACATACGTATCTTAACTTGTACAGATTTCAGATGTCCATGTGGTTTATGAAACCCCTGAAACGTTCAGTAACTTCATTTAACTTTCTGGGTTTGTTTTTCCTTTGTTTTTAATTTTCTGTTTTCAGTAAGATATAAGATTAGTTCGTTTTCATATTCTATTTCTGGTATCCGCTAACAGATCTTGCCATACAGAACTGTTTATCCACAACACTTACTGTCGGCATCTTTCCGAACAGATGAAACAAAAGAGGTGCCACCACCACCACCACCACCAGACGCGGACGACAACTCCATCATCAATACCACAAGCCGACCTCCTGACCTCCCGGCGTCCCTGACCTCGGTGCCGTGCCCCCAGTCAGTGCCCTGTGACCTCACCACCCACCCCCACACTCCTCCTCCTCCTGTCACGGCTGACGGCGAGGGCCCGGCGTTTCGGGACAGTGAACACCACAATCTGAAGAGACCGTCTACTCTCTCCGGTGAGCCATCTTGGAAGAATGGGTACTCAGGTGTCTTCTCATCGGAGCGTTTTTCCTTCATTCAACACTTTTCTTGTTTTTTCTTTTTGGTCTTTGATTTGCCTTACCGAGGTCACTTGCAATTATGGGCTTTAATTTTCTTTCTTGAATTGAACTTACGGAGGTCATTTCCAAATAAGGGATCACAATAATATTTATTGTACGGCCATTTTGGCTGAAGTTTTAATGTTGTTGGGTTGTGTCCTTACAGTTCTGGCAAGCTTTTTTTTTTTCCGAATGAAAGCATCGCATGTTTAAATGGTTCACTCACTCACTCACTCACTCATTCCCTCGACCGCTGGGGTCGTTGGGGGAACATGAGGAAGATGTCATAGCTCGCCACGCCGTTCTGTTGGCAGCTGTCGTGAGGAGATCTGGCATCGTCATTTTGGTCCATTCCTTGACGTTGTCGGACCAGCTCTTTCTCTGCCGCCCCCGTCTGCGCCCTCCCTCTACAGTCCCTTGCAGGATGGTTTTGGAGAGGGTGTTATGTCGTATGACGTGACCAAACCATGCCATCTTCCGTCGTTTGACAGTCGCCAGCAGTGGGTCTTGGGGCCCACAAGGTTGCTGACCAGGTTCCGCACATAGTCGTTGGTCTTGTGCTCCTTGTAGGAGATGTGTAGTAGTTTCCTCAAGCACTTGGTTTCGACTGCTTGGATTCTTCTTTCTGTTTCTGCCATCAGTGTCCATGTCTCACATCCATATGAGGATGGAGACCACCAGTGACTTGTAGAGCAGGAATTTTGTGTGGAATCTGATGTTGCTCTTCCATACCCTGTTCAGTCTGGCCATCGCTGCCGTTGCAGAATTAATCCTATTTCGGATTTCTGCTGTGCAGGTGCCGTCTTTGGACAGGGTTGCTCCCAGGTACTTGAAGCTGGTCACTTCTTCCAAGGGCTCACCATTCATGGTTATGTTGGCACTGATGTTAGTTGTGCTGTTGACCATGACCTTTGACTTCTCTTTGCTGACCTCCATGCCGTAAGCACTTGCTCTTGTAGTGAGTCTGTTTGTTAGATCCTGGTGCTCAGTGTTAGTGCCCCCCATGAGGTCGATGTCGTCTGCGAATCGAAGATTGCAGACTGGCCTGCCGCCAATGGTGATGGAGGTGTGGTGGTCTTCGAGGGCCTCTTGCATGATTCTCTCCAGAAAGATGTTGAAAAGTACTGGGGATAATAGGCATCCTTGCCTGACTCCGACTGTGGTCCGAAAGAACTGTCCTTGTTGATTGTTGAGGAGCACTGCACTGCTGGAATGTTCGTAGAGGGCCTGGATGACTTGAATGAGCCCTTCATCAATGTTGAAGCCTCTCAGTACTTGCCAGAGGCCGCTGTGCCACACCCGATCGAATGCCTTCTTGAAGTCAATGAAGTTGTGAAAGATGTCCTTTTGGTGTTATAGATGTTTTTCAATGAGGACTCGACAGTTGAATATTTGTTCGACAGTGCTCCGCCCTTTTCTAAAGCCTGCTTGTTCTTCTGATAGCAGCTCCTCAGCCTTAGATTTCAATCGGTTGAGGATGATGTGGAGCATGACTTTGCTTGGGTGGCTAATCAGACTTATAGTCCTGTAATTTTGACACTGCTTGAGGTTGCCCTTCTTGGGTAGAGGAATCACCAGCGATTGGGTCCATTCTGTTGGCCACTTCTTTTCTGTCCAGATCTTCTGACATAGCATTGTTAGTGCTTCTGTGGTCTCCTTCCCTCCGTACTTCAAAAGCTCAGATGGGACGTTGTCCACTCCTGGGGATTTCTCTGGCTTCAGACTCTGTATTGCAGCCTCAACCTCCTCCTTCAATACTTGGAGATTTTCCTCACTGTCTGTGGATCGTGGGTTGTCCTGCAATATGGATGAGTCTGGATTGAGCTGGTAGTTGTAGAGGCCGTCACAGTATTCTGTCCACCTCTTCAGGACTTCTTCGCTATCTGTCAGTAGCTTGCCATCCTTATCTTCGATGACAGCTGATCTTAGCTGGCTAGTCTTGGTGAGGGTCTTGAGGGTGCTATAGGCTCTTTTGCTGTTCCCTGCTTCCATGCCTTTCTCAACTTCTTCGCATTGCTCCTCTATCCAGTTTTCTTTGGCTGCCTTCATCTTCGTCCTGACTTCTCTGTTCACCTGTTGGTGCTTCGTCCTGGCTTCATTACTAGAGTGTTTCTTTTTCCTCAGTTCTCGCCGCTTGTCACACAGATCTAGGACCTCATTTGTCACCCATGGTTGGATCCTTTTTCGCTTTTTTCCCCACAACTTGTTCAGCTGTTGTAGTTAGCACCTCTTTGATGTTGTTAGCAAGGGTGTCTACGTCGATGTCCATTAAGTTGAGGGCTGCGAACTTCCCGCCTACTTGAGCCTGGAACACATCCGCGATTTCGGGGTCCTTCAGATTTTCTAGGTCAAAGCGGATACGGGGATTCCTTGGACAACGCTTGCACTTCAGCTTGAGCTTGAAGGTTGCCAAGACAAGATCATGATCGCTGCCTATATCAGCTCCTGGGAACGTCCTTGTGTTGGCTTTATTGATACTGGACTTGTAGCGTTGTGGGGTCAGGATGAAATCTATCTGGTTGTGGACTTGCCCATTTGGTGAGTGCCAGGTTGCGGTTCTGGACAGCTTATGTGGGTGGAGAGTATTGGCTAGGGTAAGGCGATGGCTTTTGGCAAACTCCAGCAGTCTAAGGCCTCTGTCGTTGGTTTCCCCAATGCCGAATTTACCAGTTGTTCCTGCCCAATTCTGGTATGCATCTGGACCAGCCTTGGCATTCCAGTCTCCCTGGACTATCAGCATGTCTTTCTTTGGGACTGTTGCTATGATGGAGTCAATCTGTTCGTAAAACTCCTCCGTTTCCTCATCGTCATGGTCTGTCGTTGGAGCATAGACCTGGATGATTGTCAGGTTGTGGGGTTTGGCAGAAATGCGGATGGTAATAAGTCTGCTTGAGACGGGTGTACAGCTGATGACACTGCCTGCAATTTCCTTCCGTACAATGAAGGCCACCCCGTACTCGTGTTTCTTTTCTTCCCCAGAGAACCAGATCTTGTGTCCCTCATCTGTTGTCGTTTCGCCGAAACTAGTCCATCTGACTTCTGACAGTCCTATGACATCCCAGCGGTAGCCCTTCAGTTCGTGAATCAGTTCATGGAGCTTACCATAGGCATACAGGGTACGAACATTCCACGTTCCGATGGTTGTACATTGCGTGGGTAGTTTGATGGTATTTCTCACTCCACTAGACACCTTATCGCTCCCACCCTGAAGTGAGTCAATGGGACGCACGGTCGTTGTTAATCCGGGCCCCAGCCGATCCGACTTGGAAAACTGATTCTTCCTCCTCATGTCCTTTCACTGGGCTTGATAAAGCTTGGCGGCGCCCGTCTCCTCTCCAAGCCAAGACCGCAAGCCGTAGTCCACGATTATGGTGTGGTACGCCCTCGGTCATGTACACTTAGCCGTTGAGTCCATCATGGGACCCTTGCGCCCTGGTCGTTGGCCGCCTGTCGCCGCTCTTCCGCCCAGTGGTGCAGTGTAAACACCACCCCCTCACGTGGTTTAGTTCGCCAGCTGAAGCGGTTTACCGGGGTGTGTCACTTGGAGCCAACACGTGAGAGATTTAGGGGTGGATGAGGACCAGTGATACCCGTCCATCCTATCTAGTAGGAAGCAGCATGCCAGACACCAAAGGTACTACCTCTATCCAGAGCCCCTACACCCCCTGCACAGGAAGGCAGTGAATTCATGTCCGCTGTGTCCAGGGCTCGGCACAGGAAGGCAGTGAATTCATGTCCACTGTGTCCAGGGCTCGGCACAGGAAGGCAGTGAATTCATGTCCACTGTGTCTAGGGCTGGGCACAGGAAGGCAGTGAATTCATGTCCACTGTGTCTAGGGCTCGGCACAAGAAGGCAGTGATTTCATGTCCACTGTGTCCAGGGCTGGGCACAGGAAGGCAGTGAATTCATGTCCACTGTATCCAGGACTCGGCACAGGAAGGCAATGTATTCATGTCCACTGTGTCTAGGGCTCGGCACAGGAAGGCAGTGAATTAATGTCCACTGTATCCAGGGCTCGGCACAAGAAGGCAGTGAATACATATCCACTGTGTCCAGGGCTCGGCACAGGAAGGCAGTGAATTCATGTCCACTGTGTCTAGGGCTGGGCACAGGAAGGCAGTGAATTTATGTCCATTGTGTCTAGGGCTCGGCACTGAATTCATGTCCACTGTGTTCAAGGCTCGGCACAGGAAAGCAGTGAATTCATGTCCACTGTGTCTAGGGCTCGGCACAGGAAGGCAGTGATTTCATGTCCACTGTGTCTAGGGCTTGGCACAGGAAGGCAGTGAATTCATGTGCACTGTGTTCAGGGTTCGGAACAGGAAGGCAGTGAATTCATGTCCACTGTGTCTAGGGCTGGGCACAGGAAGGCAGTGATTTCATGTCCACTGTGTCTAGGGCTGGGCACAGGAAGGCAGTGATTTCATGTCCACTGTGTCAAGGGCTGGGCACAGGAAGGCAGTGAATTCATGTCCACTGTGTCTAGGGCTCGACACAGGAAGGCAGTGATTTCATGTCCACTGTGTCAAGGGCTCGACACAGGAAGGCAGTGATTTCATGTCCACTGTGTCTAGGGCTGGGCACAGGAAGGCAGTGAATTCATGTCCACTGTGTCCAGGGCTGGGCACAGGAGGGCAGTGAATTCATGTCCACTGTGTCTAGGGCTGGGCACAGGAAGGCAGTGAATTCATGTCCACTGTGTCTAGGGCTCGGCACAGGAAGGCAGTGAATTCATTTCCACTGTGTCTACGGCTGGGCACAGGAAGGCAGTGATTTCATGTCCACTGTGTCTAGGGCTGCACTGGGCACAGGAAGGCAGTGATTTCATGTCCACTGTGTCTAGGGCTGGGCACAGGAAGGCAGTGAATTCATTTCCACTGTGTCTACGGCTGGGCACAGGAAGGCAGTGATTTCATGTCCACTGTGTCTAGGGCTGGGCACAGGAAGGCAGCGATTTCGTGTCCACTGTGTCTAGGGCTGGGCACAGGAAGGCAGTGATTTCATGTCCACTGTGTCTAGGGCTGCACTGGGCACAGGAAGGCAGTGATTTCATGTCCACTGTGTCTAGGGCTGGGCACAGGAAGGCAGTGAATTCATTTCCACTGTGTCTACGGCTGGGCACAGGAAGGCAGTGAATTCATGTCCACTGTGTCTAGGGCTGGGCACAGGAAGGCAGCGATTTCGTGTCCACTGTGTCTAGGGCTGGGCACAGGAAGGCAGTGATTTCATGTCCACTGTGGCTAGGGCTGGGCACAGGAAGGCAGCGATTTCGTGTCCACTGTGTCTAGGGCTGGGCACAGGAAGGCAGTGATTTCATGTCCACTGTGTCTAAGGCTGGGCACAGGAAGGCAGTGAATTCATGTCCACTGTGTCTAGGGCTGGGCACAGGAAGGTAGTGAATTCATGTCCACTGTGTCCTGGGCTCGGCACAGGAAGGCAGTGAATTCATGCCCACTGTGTCTAGGGCTGGGCACAGGAAGGCAGTGAATTCATGCCCACTGTGTCTAGGGCTGGGCACAGGAAGGCAGTGTTTTCATGTCCACTGTGTCTAGGGCTGAGCACAGGAAGGCAGTGATTTCATGTCCACTGTGTCTAGGGCTGGGCACAGGAAGGCAGTGATTTCATGTCCACTGTGTTCAGGGCTGGGCACAGGAAGGCAGTGATTTCATGTCCACTGTGTCTAGGGCTGGGCACAGGAAGGCAGTGATTTCATGTCCACTGTGTCTAGGGCTGGGCACAGGAAGGCACTGATTTCATGTCCACTGTGTTCAGGGCTGGGCACAGGAAGGCAGTGAATTCATGTCCACTGTGTCTAGGGCTGGGCACAGGAAGGCAGTGTTTTCATGTCCACTGTGTCTAGGGCTGAGACAGGAAGGCAGTGAATTCATGTCCACTGTGTCTAGGGCTGGCCACAGGAAGGCAGTGATTTCATGTCCACTGTGTCTAGGGCTGAGACAGGAAGGCAGTGAATTCATGTCCACTGTGTCTAGGGCTGAGACAGGAAGGCAGTGAATTCATGTCCACTGTGTCTAGGGCTGAGACAGGAAGGCAGTAAATGCATGTCCACTGTGTCTAGGGCTGAGACAGGAAGGCAGTGAATGCATGTCCACTGTGTCTAGGGCTGAGACAGGAAGGCAGTGATTTCATGTCCACTGTGTCTAGGGCTGAGACAGGAAGGCAGTGATTTCATGTCCACTGTGTCTAGGGCTGAGACAGGAAGGCAGTGAATTCATGTCCACTGTGTCTAGGGCTGAGACAGGAAGGCAGTGATTTCATGTCCACTGTGTCTAGGGCTGAGACAGGAAGGCAGTGATTTCATGTCCACTGTGTCTAGGGCTGAGACAGGAAGGCAGTGAATTCATGTCCACTGTGTCTAGGGCTGAGACAGGAAGGCGGGGTCCGAGCCTCTCCTTCCGCCGATCAAACCGTCCCCAGCCGAAACCAAGATCCCAGTCACACATGGGTGCAATGAGAAAAATCGGAGTAAAACGATTTTGTCAAAGACACAACACCATGTCAAAACGGGGCTTCGAACCCTGGTCACTGGTGAACACTGGATCAGAAGTCCAACGCCCAACCGATTCTGCCACTTCGCTTCACTGAAGCATATTGCGTGAAACTGGAAGAGTGGAGGGGGTGGGGGGGGGGGGGCTGGGGGGGGGGGAGAGAACCGGAATGGGAAATGCGCGTAGTGAACACTTGGATGTGATGTCTGCCAGTGAAGGTTGGTTGACAGCAGTATGTTGGAGAGGATTCAGAATTCAACAACAACAACAATAAAAATCAATGGAATTTTGAATATCAATGGGAAAAACATTCTCTTCTCTTATCGAAAAAATGGTTTATAATCAGATGTAAGTGTGCACAACACAACTGGATGAACGAAACACATTATTTAAATCTATTTATACTGGACAGAGAACATTTCGCTCACAGCGAAAGTGGTTGCTAACGTGGCCAGTTGACTGGGGTCGCCCCAGTCAGATACAAAGTACCAGGCCAGATTTTATCCTGATAGGCATCCATTCATCAGTCTCTGAAAACAATGGAGTTGCGGTCTGGATGATGATTGGCACAGCGTCGGGTGTCTGGCTGGACAGGCCGATACGAGAATGACAGTCCCTCCCACACTTCAAGTCTGGCTGGCTGGCTGGCTTTGGGCCTTGCTCCTCAGTCTGTGGATCCCGGAAGGGTGGGCATGAACTATTCACAGCTGATAGCAGATACACTAACAGTTCAGTGCCTCAGTCCCGCACTGTGCCCTGTGTTGCAGGCAAGGAGACAGCCACGCCCAAGAAGCGGAGGTTCCGCACGACGTTCAGCACGGAGCAGCTGCAGTGTCTGGAGGAGGTGTTCACCCTCACCCACTACCCTGACATCAACACCAGGGACAGCCTCTCACACAAAACGGGGCTGTCGGAGGAACGTGTGCAGGTACACGCCGTTATGTTGTGTGACATTAGCAGCCAGGTACACGCCGTTATGCTGTGTGACATTAGCAGCCAGGTACACGCCGTTATGCTGTGTGACATTAGAAGCCAGGTACACGCCGTTATGCTGTGTGACATTAGAAGCCAGGTACACGCCGTTATGCTGTGTGACATTAGAAGCCAGGTACACGCCGTTATGCTGTGTGACATTAGAAGCCAGGTACACGCCGTTATGCTGTGTAATATTGTATGATAGTCAGTCCTATCCGACGATGACCATCACAACAGCAGAGGAGGCAACTGATGTCCCGACTACTTGGGCTAGAATTTCATTACAATGGAGAGTGTCTTGCTCAAGTTACATCCCCACTCTCTCGGCCAAGAGGATTTTAGGACAGTTGGCATTGGGATGGTTCCCAAAGGCCAGCTAGTCCCCAAGGCTGCAGCACTAAGAGCCAGTGCAATTTGCCTCCTAGTTTGAGTCATAATGTTATATCAGCAGCCATGTTTTCCTACACACACTTTTGCTGTGTAATAAATATCAGCAGCCATGTATACCTACACACAGTTGTGCTGTGTAATATCAGCAGCCATGTATACCTACACACAGTTGTGCTGTGTAATATCACCAGCCATGTATACCTACACACAGTTGTGCTGTGTAATATCAGCAGCCATGTATACCTACACACAGTTGTGCTGTGTAATATCACCAGCCATGTATACCTACACACAGTTGTGCTGTGTAATATCAGCAGCCATGTATACCTACACACAGTTGTGCTGTGTAATATCAGCAGCCATGTATACCTACACACAGTTGTGCTGTGTAATATCAGCAGCCATGTATACCTACACACAGTTGTGCTGTGTAATATCAGCAGCCATGTATACCTACACACAGTTGTGCTGTGTAATATCACCAGCCATGTATACCTACACACAGTTGTGCTGTGTAATATCACCAGCCATGTATACCTACACACAGTTATGCTGTGTAATATTAGCAGCCATGTATACCTACACACAGTTATGCTGTGTAATATCAGCAGCCATGTATACCTACACACAGTTATGCTGTGTAATATCACCAGCCATGTATACCTACACACAGTTATGCTGTGTAATATTAGCAGACTTGCTACCAAAAAAAAAATGTCCTTTTCATATCTGTAACATCTGTAATATTGCTTGTTACGTGAAGATTCATTCCCCGTGGTGCCCCGTGAATATTAAATGTATTGGTTTTGTTCCATCCATTAGACCCTGGTGTTATTTCCGCTACTTTCTTTTGATGTGTTTGTTATGATTATAAATCACTACATCTTAGTGACTTGCACTGTTGATGTGTTTGTTATGATTATAAATCACTACATCTTAGTGACTTGCACTGTTGATGTGTTTGTTATGATTATAAATCACTACATCTTAGTGACTTGCACTGTTGATGTGTTTGTTATGATTATAAATCACTACATCTTAGTGACTTGCACTGTTGATCAGTCAATCAAATAACTATAATGTTTTCATAAAAAATATATGGAAAATTGGCGAGAAGGTGACAAGACAGCATGACATAGTACATTAGCGATATATATATATATATATATATATATATATATATGTGTGTGTGTGTGTGTGTGTGTGTGTGTGTGTGTAAAGAGAGAGATTCCTAAAAACATACCACATTCAAAACGTACAGGAGAATATAACATACTAAAGCACAGTGGTAAGATCGAGGGCAATAACAAAAGTATAGTGGAACATGACATTGTGCTGCACTGCACTGCGTTACATCGTTGTGGGTTGTGTAAGGCGTTAGATGTAGTGACGTGACGTGACGTGACGTGACGTGAACTGTGTCCTGAACCTCCCCCTGCCACATCACTGCCGGTGTGTGCACAGATCTGGTTCCAGAACCGCCGAGCCAAGTGGCGGAAGTACGAACGGCTGGGCAACTTCGGGGGCCTGCAAGACCTGCATGAGGTCAACTTCGTCCCCGCGCCCAAAGCCACGTACAGGGTGCCTGGAGAACAGGTCAGCTGGGGACTCGGTCCCCTGTCACGTCGCACTTTCCCTGTGCCCAAGACTGTGCGACATTTTGTTTTCAATGATACCATGATGATGGGTAATGATAGGGGTGATGAAGGTGCTGCTATGGGGTGCCCATTATGTTGGAGACAACTTAACAATGTTATACTCTCATGATACATCCCGGCGTCAACCAGGCTGAGAGATACAGTCACCTGCAGTGTTGGTCAGGAAATTTGAGCATCACTCCCAGTGACGCATCTGTGAAGTGAAATGGATAACCCTCCACTGTGTGGTCCCGGTCTTCCCGTTCAGCCCACAGCACACTCAGCCCTGGGTGGGAGCTGGCAAAAAAAAACAACCACCACTGATGTGGATCGGATCCTTGCCGCGCTGTCGTCAGTCCGTGACGCTAAATACTTCGTCACGGCGGCTCTGTACACCGCCCACACAATTGTCAGTTAAAACATCAATCTTCCGAGATCGCGGAACACCATTTTTTCCCTTACTTTTCACTTTAGACACAATCCTTGATTTAGGCAGAATGTCATAACCTTTAGCTAAAGACAAGAGTTCTTATCTAAATTGTGTTAAACCATCAATCTTCCGAGACCGTGCAACACAATATTCCCCCTTTCGTTTGACTTCAGACACAATCCTTGATTTAGGCAGAATGACAGACTCCTTAGTTAAAGACAAGAGTCCTTATTTTAATTAAAGTCTATATTTTTTCAACTTAGACAAGCTTCAGTCAAAAGCAGATAAACTGCAAGAACAAGGACACCGCCTACAACAGTAATTAAAACAGCAAAGAGAAAGATAACAAAGAAACTGCATTCAATCTCTTTGTTCTTCTTGTCCCTGACCTTGGCGTTCTTCTTGCCAGCCATCTTTCCCCGAAGCAGCGTGTCACAAAAACTTGCCAACTAGCCTACTTCGAACTCAAGCTGGCTCTTCAGTCCATTCATTTATTTCAGAAGAAGCAACCAAGACTGAAATCTCTTCTTGCATCCTTTCTCGTCTCGACTGCTGCAGTTCTGCTGCTTAGTTTATTTATGAATCTTCCAGAAATCAACATGGGTCTCCTCTTCTTTATAAACTGCATTGGCTTTCAATTCAAGAAAGAATAAAATAAAAGTGCACCTGTTTGTGCTTCAAAGTTATCACAGGCTCTGCTCCTCAGTATCTATCTAAACTTCTCCATACATACGTTCCCTCCACGCCCCTTCCATCCTCTGCTGCCACCATGCTTCCTCAGCTGCCTACTTTCACAAGCCAACAGCATGGTCAACGAGCCTTTTCTTTCTCAGCAACCAAGCTCTGGAACTCTCTACCACACTCTCTCCGACACAGTCCATAGAATCTCAGTCCATAGAATCTTTCAGGTCAGGCATGAAAACATATCTCTTTACCCATTACAATGATTAACCTATCGCCGCTCTAGCAGCGAAGAACGTGTTGTTTCCATCCAGACTGATCACTTGATTTTGATGTGTGTGGATGAGGACGGAGAGAGGGAATGTGGACACGGTCGCCCGTGTGTGTGTGTGTGTGTGTGTGTGCGTTTGCGTGTATGTGTGTGTGCATGTGCATGTGTCTATGTGTGTGCATGCGTGCATCATTGTGCGTGTGTGTGTGGGCGCGCGCGCACGCGTGCATGTGTGTGTTTGTGCATGCGTGCACCCCTGTGGTATGTGTGTGTGTGGTGTTGTTTAAGTGCCTTGAGTGTTGAAAGGCGCTATGTGCATTTCCATGATGATGATGATGATGATTGTTGTTATTGTTGCTGTCATTAACATTACTGTTATTATCATCAGTAATTGTTTTTTGTCCTCAGAAAAGCAGCAAGCGGAAAGCAGACGGGATGAGCAGTGACGCTCCTGGCCTCCTCCCTCCAACCCCCGCCCGTGCCCCCCTGAGCACCGTGCCTGTCCACTACCACCCCTTCTACCCCCCTTACCTGGGCCTCCCATCCCTCCTCTGCTACCCCCACCTCCTCTGTGCCCCCGGGGGAGTGAGGGGAGAGGGGGAAGGGGGCCCCGGGGTGGGGGTCAGGGGGGAGGGCATGCGGTCAAACAGCATCACAGCTCTGAGGCTGAAGGCCCGAGAACACGAGGCGGCAGTGGAGATGCAGTTTCTGTACAAGTGACGGATCAGCTAGGTCCGGTGTGTGTGTGTGTGTGTGTGTATGTGTGTGTGTCCGGTGTGTGTGGGTGTGTATCCGGTGTGTGTGTGTGTGTGTGTGTGTGTGTGTGTGTGTGTGTGTGTGTGTGTGTGTGTGTGTGTGTGTGCGCGCGCGCGCGCGCGCGCGCGCGCGCAAATGCAGTTTCAGCACATATGATGATCACACATTCCTTGTTAGAAAGACACAGAAAGAGAGGGGATGGACCACGGACAGAGAGCGTGTGTGAGGAGATGCGGTATCTATGTAAATTATAACATATTCCTTTTAACATTTTTTTTATCGGTGTATGTTTGTGTGTTTGCGTCACGAGGCGTACGCACGCGCGTGTGTAAAAATGAGAGAGAGAGAGACAAGACAAGACAAGACAAAGATTTTAATGTCCATTCAGCGTTACAACGCCCTTCAGACAAGGGCGCAAGAAACAACACGCATTCTTGTGAACACCTCAAGAAATTTGCATGGTCATTTGAACTATAAACACCGACGCGCACGCACGCTTTCAGACAGAAACAAATTCATTCACGCACGCTCACTCTCGCGCAAGGTCGCGAGCGCCAAGTCGCAACCATCCCTGTCTGAACCCCCCTCACCCCCTCCCCACCCTAGATTGTCACACACACACACATCAATCACACATCCCACATACCTCACCCACAATCATACACACACACACACACACACGCGCGGACAGAGGATCATCTTGAGACGAATTCACAGAACGTTAAATGCTGTCACAATTAATAATTTCCATTTTCTTTTTTCTTATTGACTCACTTGTGTAAACAAAGTGAGTCTATGTTTTAACCCGGTGTTCGGTTGTCTGTGTGTGTGTGTGTGTGTCCGTGTGTTTGTGTGTCTGTGTGTCCGTGGTAAACTTTAACATTGACATTTTCTCTGCAAATACTTTGTCAGTTGACACTAAATCTGGCATGAAAATAGGAAAAATTCAGTTCTTTCCAGTCATCTTGTTTAAAACAATATTGCACCTCTGGGATGGGGACAAAAAAAAATTAAAAAAGAAGCCTAATTATATGCAAACTGCATTTACTGTTATATTTATATTTTTTGTATTCTCTAAACTTGGCACTTTGACCCCTTATTCTGACACAACAACAAGAGGAGTCATTGTTATCATTTTTTGTTCAAACAGGAACTTCTTTTGCTAAGCATGGAATTTTTATTTATTTTGCAAACGTTTTGGTGCAGATAGTAAAAAAGTGAAATTACTCTGTAATTAATGCTAAGGGACTTAATTTATCACAAGTGAGTCTTGAAGGCCTTGCCTCTCTTGTTTGTATTGCTTTTGCAATGAATCCTGCTAATTCTTTTAGAAAAAATACGTTGTTACATGAAAGAATGTTTGCCACACTGTTTTGATCAGGAACACCGGTGAACGAGTCCAGTTTTGAACAGTTTTTCCTAATGTTACTGTAAGTAGTACAATGAAACAAAAAATGAACTTCATCTTCTAATCCGTCTCCACATGATGGACAATTAACAGCTGACAGATTTTCGTTATCAACTAAGAACCATCTTTTACAACTTTTTAGACCACTAACTCTGAGACGAAATCTGATAAGGTTATCTCTGTGCCACTTATTTGTGACACATGACAAATACTTTTCTGCCTGAAAAACACTTTTGAAAGAATTAAACCATCGGTATTTGTCATTACTATCTCCGAATGCCAATTTTGCTTGCTACATGAAATAAGTCTATTTTTAAATTCTAAGATAAAACTAGACAAGCATCCGATGCCCTGGCTTAGCCATACAATCCCAAAGCCATTTTTTGATAGGAAATTTTTAACCTTCAATACCCAATTATAATGGTCACATTCGTGTTCAAACTAAAGCATTTCGTATGCCTGCCTACACAGTCTGGACATAGGAAGCGAAACTAATTTCAGCCAATATCTAATACATTTCACTGATGTTCTGATGTGCAGTGGGTATCTTCCAGTTTCACCATAAAGCTGCTTGTTTGATGCATGCATGGGGACATTCAAAAATGTTTCAAGGCAAATGTATGAATGACTTCAATTTGTTTGCATCCATCTTCCATACCCCACACTTCAGCTGCATATGTCAAAACTGGTTCAATTTGTGAATCGAACAGCTCCCAAAACATGTTCGGATCTATAGCTCCAAGTTTTCGAAGAGACTTCATTATTTCTATAACACCTTTCCTGCCCTTTCTACAGGTCTCAGACAAAGCAACACTGATACTCATTTTTGTTGTAAAGATCATTCCTAAATATTTATAAGAGTTTATTACTTTAACATCTTCCTCCCCAAAGAACCACCTTTCCCTGCTGGACAAGTGCCCCCCACCCCCCACCCCCACCCCTCTTTCTAAATACCACTATGTTTGTCTTTTCAAGGTTAACTGTCAAGCACAATCTGTCTGATTCCCTTTTTAAACAGTTCAGTTGATTTTGTAGTCCAACAACTGAATCAGACAATAAAATAACATCATCGGCAAATAACAACAAAAATATTTCTATAGTGCCAGGAACAAGTTGGATACCGTGCTTTCCTGATCTGGACAAATCGATAGCCAATTCATTAATAAAAAAAGGAAAACAACTGAGGGCTTAACAAACAACCTTGCTTAACCCCTCGTGAGCAGTCAAAATAATCAGAATAGCAACAGCTATCACGTACACATGCTAATACATTATCATAAATACCTCTTAACGCATAATAGAGTTTGCCTTTAACACCGTTTTGCCTCAAAATCGCCCAAAGCATATTTCTATTCACTGAGTCAAAAGCCTTTCTGAAATCAACAAAGGCTACTTTTTTTTTTTTGGTTTTAGCTAGGAACTTACTAACAATGGCATACAGTGTAAAAATGTGATCTATTGTGCTATACCCTGCTCTGAAACCTGCTTGCTCTTCAGTTATTGTTTGCTCGTGTTCTGCCCATTTTGTAAGTCTTTTATTTAAAATGTGTGTATATACCTTACTAATAACACTTGTCAAAGCTATACCTCGGTAATTATCTGGTTTGTTTGCATCTCCTTTCTTATATAGTGGCACTACTATAGATTTCGACCATTCTACAGGAAAAACACCTAGATCAAATACCCTATTGAAGTAATCAACAAGAAAATCTACAACCAATCCATCTGCATGTTTTAACATTTCCCCAACAATTTTGTCGGGTCCAGCACTTTTCCTCGCTTTGAGGTTACCAATACTGGCAAGAATCTCTTGCTTGGAAATCACATCATTAAACAGAACATCAGATGTTTCTTCCCCATTCTCTTCTGTATTGTCAATTTCTTCTGGTTGTGTTGTTGCATTTATGTCATTAAACACACTGAAGAGAGAGAGGGAGAGAGAGAGAGAGAGGCTGAATTATAATGTTCAATGTATCATCATTGCCACATTTAGTAACATGATGTCCAATTGTATTTAAAGCCCGTGATTCTTTATTTGAGTCTCAAACTGTGGTGCAACAGTTTTAGTTCTGTGAATTTACTTTCGTTGAATTCGTTTGGGGTCCTTTTTGTAGGTGGCAGTTTCTTGTCAGCAGTATGGAGTCCCGATCCAGTAGTACGCGTTTTCAGAAAAAGAGTCACTAAAATCTGTCCTGGTGACAATGCAGTATGGAGAGAGGGAGAGAGAGAGACGGGGATGAGGGTCAGGACAGATAAATCACAATCTCTTAAAAAAAACAAAAAAAAAAAAACAGATTTGAACAGGCAGAAAAGGTAAAAAGACAGGTCATAGATCCCTGTCAAGACAGTTTTCATCATTTGGACAAGAAAAAAAAGAAGAGCAGGACTCCAAAAAATACTGCTTCAAATACAGGTATGTTACAAGGAGAAATAAAGAGAAGGGGAGGCAGAAGAAAATGGTTCATGTGGACAAAAGCTTCCTACTCTGTTCCTGGTTTGTTTCGCCAGATTTGTAACGACACACAGTGCCTAGCTGTATAGATTCTGACATATACAAACAGCAGGTCTGATGTTTTATTAACGTGTTTCCTCCATGTTTCAGAGGGTCCTTTTCACTTGTGATGTGGTGTACGCTTATTGTTCTTGATGCTTTTTTTTCTAATAAAAACTCTGATGTAATAGATACAGGTAACATATCGATCCATGTTTGTGTGTATGTGTGTGTGTAAGCTGTAACTGACTGTGGATTGGTGGTCTAAACCGACACGTTGGGAAGAAGCTGTCTTTTTGCAGGGGCGATGATTCTTTCCTGCCTGGGAGGAAAATGTCTCCATGCTAAATAAATCAATTGATAAACAAATAATTGTGTGTGTGTGTGTGTGTGTGTGTGTGTGTGTGTGTGTGTGTGCTGTATTTGTCTGTAAGCATATCGAGAGAGAGAGAGAGAGAGAGCTAATTTTCCGAACAAAATTATAAAACCATGAATCTGGGACATTTCTATTAAAAAGATTTAATGCAAAAAAATAAAATATCCAAAAATAGAACGTTCAAAAACTACAAAAGGGCAAACGAAATCCCCAGCACCCACATCAAACTATATACTCTGTTATTTTGCTATAAATACAATGTATATGAATGCTGCAATATAGATACTTCATCAAAGATTCATCATTACAGTGATTACAAACAGTGCACCGATTTCTGACACAATCTCTCTATTCTTGCAACCAGGTCATGTGTAAGAGTGAATCTGTTTCACACAGAAAATATTGGACACCGCTGAACAACAATTTCAGTTACGTTTGTGAAGATAATGCACGGCCATTCAACATAGAATTTTTAGTTCAGCAAACTGAGGGAGAACAGGCAATCAGCACACATTCCCATATTGAAGACAAGTACTTCAATGGTCTGAAGGTGTTTTTTTAACAACAATGTGGCCTACATTCTCTATTGTGTTATTTTCCCACAAAGTTCATCCATCCAAAGGCTTGCCATAACAAAGTATGCTAACTATCGAAGATCTACTCTCTCTCGTGGATATCCACACACAATGTTTCATTATTTGATATTCTAGTTACCCAACACATGGTTTTTGTGACATTATATTCCACTAAATGCGACACATTTTTCTTTACTACATCGATTAATCTAATTCATAATCCCGAATCTCTGTTTGAAACAATTCTAATTCAGTCAGAGTAGTTAAGACTGATTTAAGTTACTCTGAGCTGTGTTGATTGCGCAGTGAAACGCTTCTCAACAAAGCAGCTAGCCATCATATCCAACACTGCTTTGATGACCGCTTGCGTTTTGGATCTTTTCTTATCATTCGTTGCATGATAAAGTATTTCACCAGAACACTACAATGTCATTCTCTTTTTTGTCAGTTATTGACTTAATCATCTTGAAAATTCTCCGTGTTCCAACGTGCCTCAAGGTGCTGTCTCAGCCTGCCTCAGTCTGGTTGACTTCCTCTGGCCTCTAACTGTACATTTGTTTCAAAGATGAGTTTGTTTAAAAACAATTTTTAAGACAGTATCACTAAATATCAACGTTCGAAGAAGACCGATATTCCATGTCTCAACCTGCACCGTTGAGTGTGAGACACTGCAGGTTGAGAACCTGCCACGGACTGTCTCAACCTGCCCCGTTCAACTTATCAACCTGCCACGGACTGTCTCAACCTGCCCCGTTCAATTTATCAACCTGGCACGGACTGTCTCAACCTGCCCCGTTCAATTTATCAACCTGCCACGGACTGTCTCAACCTGCCCCGTTCAGTTTATCAACCTGCCACGGACTGTCTCAACCTGCCCCGTTCAATTAATTTATCAACCTGTCACGGACTGTCTCAACCTGCCCCGTTCAATTAATTTATCAACCTGTCACGGACTGTCTCAACCTGCCCCGTTCAATTAATTTATCAACCTGTCACGGACTGTCTCAACTTGCCACGGACTGTCTCAACCTGCCCCGTTCAATTTATCAACCTGTCACGGACTGTCTCAACCTGTCACGGACTGTCTCAACCTACCCCGTTCAGTTTATTAACCTGTCTGGAGTGTCTCAACCTGCCCCAGGTTGGATAGTGAATTGGTGTCAAATGTACTGCGTGTTTTCATGTGTGTCTTGTTTGCAAATTATAAAAAAAGAAGAAGAAAAAGATTTCCCTTCGAATCTTTTTTTCTTTGTGATGCGTTCACTATAGTTTGATAGGCAAAGATCACTTTTGTCTCACAACCTGCCCCAGCCTTCCCTTCCGCCATTTTCTGACTGTATCATCCAAGCAGTCAATGCTGACATTTTGTGGGAATGTCATTTATCAATGTCGCCTGCCATGGGGCACACGTCTGGCCTCTTGTGAGTTTCCCTGCCTTCCATGGTGCAGTAGGAGCTGCAGCCTGTGTCATTCGGGCTCATCTTGCGACTGGGTGATAACAAGAGCTGTTTTCAACAGTTGGTGAATTTGGTCTACTACAAAATGCTATGAAGAACACTGTGATAAAATTTAGCCGCCATTGCTTGATCACCTTCGCTCTTTTACAATGGTACAGATTAAGAGGTGTGAAACAGATTCACTCTTGTACATGTGTCGTTTGTCATGCCGTCACCGTTACCTGTGGTGACCACACCACTCGGGTTGTTCGAAATGTTCGTTTCCTAAATTAATAGCAAATATTTAGTATATGTCCGTTTGGGACAAACGCATATGCTCATTATTGTCGTCATCTTCACGGGAAGATGTATATAGTAATGGTAGAAAGACCAGTACTGTTCTGAGGTGTCAATGAGGTTTTTCATTCTGTGTCATGAGGCTGCCATACTGCACAAGAAAGCACACAGATAAACAAGGAAGGCATAGGATTGAAATCTAGTCCTGACAAAACACAAAGCAAAACAAGCTGGTGTACCGACATCATCCAGCAGAAGGCCGGGATGAAGACAGCTAAGTGATTCCAGAAGTAGAAACACGGTTTTAAAAATGAGTATGTGAATGGACGATAATACAGCCAGAACAAATGAAATGTTCCAGGAATAGAAACTGAACCAGTCAACTACTGCTCTGAAAGACTTCCCGGTTTCTGACATTGAGAGCGGGCATGGTCCATCACAAACCTTGGGCACTGAAAGGTTTCAGGCTTCACGTGTTCCATGCTGCCTGCTGTGTGGGTGAGTCACTGGTGAGGCAGAAAAGTCTGTGCTGAGGACAGTCAGTACACTGAGCCTGTGCCACGAGACAGCAGACACCGCCCTCATTAGTTTTATTTTCCTTATCTTTTTTTCTGTGTTAACACTCGTCTGGTTTCTTGGACCCCAAGGATAAAGTAAAACGTCACAAGCAGAACTGAGAAGCATGCATAACCAAAGACCAAACTGTCCAGAGGATGCAGGGACATCAGGACGTGGGGTCAGTGTCCTGTCCAGGGCAGGCTTGTTCAGATTGACCATCGCTGTCCTTCAGGGACCTGTCTGTGACCGGCACCTCATCCACAGCACAGTTGGCGCTGCCACTGTCCAGCACGTCAGTGCTGTCGTCACCCATTTGGACCCCGTGCAGCATCACTGTGGTCATCTCAGAGCTGGAGGGGTTGTCGTCCTGTGACGTGGGCACGGCGTCTTCTGCAGCATCGGCTTCAGCCTGGTGCCGCCCTGCAGTCCACAGGGAGTCCATGTGGCTGAACGACCTCCAGGTGCTCAGGCTGAACAGAGTCTGGACCCCATGCCCCATGGACACGTCCGCGTCAGATCTACTCTGACCCGCGCTCTCTTTAGCTGTCCATGCTTCTTTTGCTGGTTCTGGTGGTGGAGCACAGGTGGCGGACAAGCGCTCTGATGGGGGACTGTTGCTGTCCAATGTCGGTGACCTGACACGCTGGCTCAGTGCTGCCTCAGATCCACCCTTTATGGCAGAGGCCCTGTCCTGATCGTCCTGCTCCGGGTGAAGGTCCTTGCTGGTTATTTCTGTCTTCATCCTGCAGGTGTCTGCCTCCCTTCTGCCCGCGGCCTCTGAACGCACGACAGGTACAGACAAACTGCCACGCCTGAAAGCAACTTCCTTCGCCTTCTTCGACTCTTTCACATTCCGATTGTTTTTCGGGGGTGCAAGGATAAACTTGCAGTCTGACGGTTGCTTGGTTCCGTGCCTGTTGGTTTGCTTGTTGCCCGTGCCAGCCTTGCCAGGGCGGTGCGGCACGAAGGAGAGAGGGGGTAGACTTCCAACGGTAGAGGATGGCAGCATGGGGGTCAGTGTGTCCAAAACGATCTGGTTCCTGCAGGCAGTCCTCCTGGTCCGTGAGGAAGAGGAACGGGGGCATGGCACCAGAGCGCTTTGGTTTTGGTTCTGGCTTTGGTTCTCTGTGGATAGCAGAGGATTCAGAGAACATTCAGGAAACTCAAGCATTCCATGTGGACTGTTTGATGGACCCCGTCGTCTGTCTGTCTGTCTGTGCGTCTGTCTGTCTCACTGACTGACTGTTTACTCTCCACCACAACCAGTTTTGACACCTCAGGTGTACGGAGATTCTACTGGAAGCCTATACCGATTTTAGTCTCTAAGAAAAAGTAGCTTTTACACCAACAAGACCCGTGACACTGACTTTAACCTGAAGCTCAATCAACTAGTTCATACTTTATACATTGTACATTTCTACTTGTTTTTCTGTGAAGGTAAATTTTTACTATCAGCTGGTTGTCAATACAAAATTAGTTCATCCATCAGTTTACTAGTACAGTATGTCGTCAATCAACTCATCAATAAATTTTCCTTTTATTTCCTTTTTTCTCTCTCTACTTTTCGTATTCTTTCTTTTTGTTTGTTTTCGACGGCAGGATGAAAAAAGTGATGTATGTTTGATCCATTACCCTCCGGAAAAAGAACATCATTCATTAAGTCAGTCAGTCAGTCACATAGTCAGTCACACAGTCAATCAGTCACTCATACAGTCAGTCAACCACTCACACAGTCAGTGGCACAGTCAGTCAATCACTCACACAGTCAGTCACACAGTCAGTCAGTCACTCACACAGTCAGTTAGTCACACAGTCAATCACTCACTCACACAGTCACTCACACAGTCAGTTAGTCACACAGTCACACGGTCAGTAATTCACACAGTCAGTCACTCACACAGTCAGTCACTTAGTCAGTCAGTCACACGGTCAGACAGTCAGTCACACAGTCAGTAAGTCACACAATCAGTCAGTCACACAGTCACTCACAATGTCAGTAACACAATCAGTCAGTCAGTCACACAGTCAGTCACACAGTCAGTCAGTCTTATAGTCAGTCACACAGTCAGTCAGTCAGTCAGTCACACAGTCATTCACAAAGTCAGTCAGTCGGTCAGTCACACAGTCAGTCACACAGTCAGTCAGTCAGTCAGTCAGTCGGTCAGTCACACAGTCAGTCACACAGTCAGTCAGTCAGTCAGTCAGTCGGTCAGTCACACAGTCAGTCGGTCAGTCAGACAGTCACACAGTCAGTCGGTCGTTCGGTCAGTCAGTCGGTCAGACGGTCAGTCACTCACACAGTCAGTCACGCAGTCAGTCAGTCAGTCACTCAGGCACGCAGTCAGTCACACAGTCAGTCAGTCAGTCAGTCACAAAGTCAGTCACACAGTCAGTCAGTCGGTCAGTCACATAGTCAGTCAGTCGGTCAGTCAGTCAGTAGGTCAGTCACTCAGTCATTCACAAAGTCAGTCAGTCGGTCAGTCACACAGTCAGTCAGTCGGTCAGTCACACAGTCAGTCAGTCAGTCAGTCAGTCAGTCAGACAGTCACACAGTCAGTCAGTCAGTCGGTCAGTCACTCACACAGTCAGTCAGTCACGCAGTCAGTCAGTCAGTCACTCAGGCACGCAGTCAGTCACACAGTCAGTCAGTCACAAAGTCACAAAGTCAGTCACACAGTCAGTCAGTCGGTCGGTCAGTCAGTAGGCCAGTCACACAGTCAGTCACAAAGTCAGTCAGTCAGTCAGACAGTCAGTCGGTAAGTCGGTCGTTCGGTCAGTCAGTCGGTCAGACGGTCAGTCACTCACACAGACGGTCAGTCAGTCACGCAGTCAGTCAGTCAGTCACTCAGGCACGCAGTCAGTCACACAGTCAGTCGGTCAGTCAGTCACAAAGTCAGTCACACAGTCAGTCAGTCGGTCGTTCGGTCAGTCACACAGTCAGTCAGTCAGTCAGTAGGTCAGTGACACAGTCAGTCACGCAGTCACACAGTCAGTCGGTCAGTCGGTCACACAGTCAGTCAGTCGGTCAGTCAATCACACAGTCACTCACGCAGTCACTCACACAGTCAGTCAGTCAGTCACACAGTCAGTCAGTCACACAGTCAGTCACACAGTCAGTCAGTCAGTCAGTCACAGAGTCAGTCAGTCACACAGTCAGTCAGTCACACAGTCAGTCACGCAGTCAGTCAGTCACACAGTCAGTCACGCAGTCAGTCACTCAGTCACACAGTCAGTCACGCAGTCAGGCAGTCAGTCACGCAGTCAGTCAGTCACACAGTCAGTCAGTCACTCAGTTAGTCACTCAATCACACAGTCAATCACACAGTCACTCACACAGTCACTCACACAGTCAGTAAGTCACACAATCAGTCAGTCACAGCCAGTCATTCACAGTCAGCCAGTCACACAGTCACTCACAAAGTCAGTAACACAGTCAGTCAGTCAGTCACACAGTCAGTCACGCAGTCAGTCAGTCACACAGTCAGTAAGTTACACAGTCATTCACAAAGTCAGTCACACAGTCAGTCAGTAGGTCAGTCACACAGTCACACAGTCAGTCGGTCAGTCACTCACACAGTCACTCACAGTCAGTCAGTCAGTCACACAGTCAGTCAGTCACGCAGTCAGTCACGCAGTCAGTCAGTCACACAGTCAGTCAATCACTCAGTCAGTCACACAGTCAATGAGTCAGTCACACAGTTAGTCAGTCAGTCACACAGTTAGTCAGTCAGTCACACAGTCAGTCACTCAGCCAGTCAGTCACGCAGTCAGTCAGTCACACAGTCAATCAGTCAGTCACACAGTCAGTCAGTCAGTCAGTCACACAGTCAATCAGTCAGTCACACAGTCAGTCAGTCAGTCACACAGTCAGTCACTCAGCCAGTCAGTCACGCAGTCAGTCAGTCACACAGTCAGTCACTCAGCCAGTCAGTCACGCAGTCAGTCAGTCACACAGTCAGTCAATCACTCAGTCAGTCACACAGTTAGTCAGTCAGTCACACAGTCAGTCACTCAGCCAGTCGGTCACACAGTCAGTCAGTCACACCGTCAGTAAGTCACATAGTCAGTCACTCAGTCAGTCAGTCACACAGTCAGTCAGTCGCATAGTCAGTCAGTCAGTCACACAGTCAGTCAGTCACACAGTCAGTCAGTCAGTCACACAGTGAGTCAGTCACACAGTGAGTCAGTCACACAGTCAGTCAGTCAGTCACACAGTGAGTCAGTCACACAGTCAGTCAGTCACACAGTCACACTGTCAGTCACACAGTCAGACAGTCGTACAGTCAGTCACACAGTCAGTCAGTCACACACCAGTCAGTCAGTCACACAGTCAGTCAGTCCCATGTCAATCTGTCGGTCATTCAATACGTCAGTCTGTGAGGTGGGTAAAATATGTAATCGATTTTCCGACTGACCGGCTTATTGTATCTTGATTGATGAATTCAATAAGTGTGTGAATATGATATCCAATCAATTTACTACATCGACTATCTGCAAGATCTATCCACCCAAATGCATACATGATCTTGTCAGTAAGCTGACATCACATTATGATTATATCCATCCAGCTAAACAGAAGTCAGGGGTACAGTTAGCGGCAAAAGTCCCATAAACTGTAACGACCATCGGGGCAGTGAATTAACATCCACCGTATCTACAGCTCGGCACAAGATGGCGGGCCCCGAGTCATGTCTTTCCGACGTTTTAACCTTTCCCGACCAAAGCCAGGTGCCCGTTCACACTCTGGAAGGAAAATCGGAGTCACGTGCCTTTGCCAAGGACACAGCAGCACCATGCCAAAACGGGGCTTCGAACCCTGATCACTGGTAAACACTGAATCAAAGTCCATCGCCTTGAATGAATGAATGATTTTTATTTTCTGAGGGTAATAGATCAAGCATACATGCTTTTTTTCATCCAGCCCTCGAAAGCAAATACACAAACAACAGCAAAACGAAAACAGAAAAAAAGAGGGAAAAGTGAAAAAGCAAGAGAAAAATCACGGAAATACGAGAAGAAGAAAAGAAGACAGTTACACAGCTAGATGGAAAGAGGCAGACAAAGATATACAGACAGACATACAAATAGACAGGCAGGGAGAGCGACGAGAGAGAGAGAGAGAGAGAGAGGCGGGATTGTTCCTATATTTGTTCATTTTACATATACGGTGCATATACGCTTAAAAAAAAAAAAAAAAAGTAATAATAATAATTAAAAAAGAAAAAGAAAAAAGATTTATGCTGAAAATAATACAGAGAAGCATATGGAGAATCGGAAAACTTGGTATTTGACACGGGTTGAATCAGTACATGTCAGGAAAAAATGTTATAAGATTTGAGTTATTTATCAGAAATTCGTGGTATACTGTTTTGAATCTTTTAAAATTTGCTTCATGTTTTAAATATGGAGGAAGTCTGTTCCATAACCAACTTCCTGAGTACAAAAGACTTGATTTATATAATGTAATTGCTGGTAAGGGAAGATCGATTTTGTGAGAATGCCTAAACTCGTTGAAAGTGAACATATTTCTAATAGATATTGGAGCATTTCCGTGAAAAATTTTATGCATAAAAATTCCTTTATTAAACGGCAGTTTGGACTTAAACTGGAGAATGTTGAGAGATTTGTAGTCAGCATCTGTTAGTGAAGTAGACTTGTTTAAGACAAGCTTGATGGCGCGTTTATAGACACTAACTAAAGATTTCATCATATTGTAACTAGCCAAATCCCAAAGAGTAGAAGCATAATCAATGGATGATTGAATGTAAGAATAAAAGAAGATCTTTCGAGCATGTGTGTTTAAAAAGTTCTTAATCTTTTTAAGTTGGTAAGTTTTAGAAGCTATATTTTTTGTAAGGGTTTGAATGTGTGCTGACCAGGATACGTTATTGTCAATGGTTACTCCCAGTAGCTTATGATTTGACACTTCTTCAATTTTTTCATTGTTGATATAGATGGGAGGTAAATTGGTGGTTAAATTTTGACGTTTTTGTCTGGTACAAACCATCATTAATTTAGTTTTTTTCGGATGAAGGGACAAATGATTCAACTGTGACCAGTGAATAATAATGTTAATATTTTCCTGCAAATTGTTGCATACTACAAGTGGATCTGTCTGATAAGTATCGATGGTAGTGTCATCGGCAAACAGTTTGCATGATGATTTTGTGAATAAAGGTAAGTCGTTGATGTACAATGAGAAAAATAAAGGACCAAGTACAAATCCTTGTGGTACCCCGAATTCGGTTGGTAAAAAAGTAGACATATTGTTATTTAGGTATACCCCTTGTTGTCTCTTAAACAGAAATGATGAAACAAGCTTCAGAGCATCAGAAGATAAGATTATATACTGCAAGTTTCTTGAGGAGAAGCTCATGATCAATAACGTCGAATGCTTTAGCAAAATCGACACAAAGAACTCCAGTGAATTTTTTCCTGTTCATGTTAGAAAGCCATCTCTCAGTAAGTTTCACCAATGCCGTATGACAAGAGTGTTTGGCTCTGAATCCGGATTGATTAGGATGTAAGAGACTGTATTTGTTTAGATGAGATAGAAGACATTTAGAGATATGTTGCTCTAATGGTTTTGAAAGCACTGACAGAATAGAAATAGGGCGGTAATTAGAAGGTTCATCAGGGTTTCCTGATTCGTACAAGGGTATTATTTTTGCTTGCTTAAAACTAACCGGGAAAGTGTTTTTGGTTATGCAAAGATTGTAGATGTATGTGAGGGTTTCAGCTATAATAGGAGCAGCTAATTTAAGAATTTTACCATCTAATCCATCGATACCACGCGTTGCTGTCTGCTTCAATCGTTTTAAAGCAATTAATACTTCGTGGACACTAACAGGAGTAATTACCATTTCGGAGTCAATATTCTTTTCATTACAAAAAGATTTTAGAATCTCTAAATCATTGTCTTTCGATTTATCATTACTTATTATCTGATGTGCAACGGTAGAGAAATAATAATTTAATGTATCAGCAGATATATCATTCATGGGATATGAAGAAGTATTCGTATTTTTATTTGTAAGCTGATTAATAGCTTTCCAATTAGATTTGCTATCTTTCTTTTGATCAATTAATTCTCTAAAGTATTTCTTTTTCTCTGCTCGCAGGAGAGATGTTACATAATTCCTTTGTTTTTTTGTAGTCATGACGAGATCCTTTTACCAACAGATAGTCTCTAAGATATATAAGCCATAGGGGTTTTATACGACATTTGAGGACTCTGCCTGAGTGATGGCCCAGAGGTAACGCGTCCACCTTGGAAGCGAGAGAATCTGAGTGCGCTAGTTCGAATCACGGCTGTTGTTGTCTCGCTCGTCATTTAACAGATGGATTCCCCCGTCTCCTCGACGAAGGCGGCAGTACGTCGCGGGTCCTCCAGTCCTCCGTAGAGCTTCCGGGCCGCTGGGATTGGGTCGGGCCAGGTTTTCTCTCGGAGCGCTTGGTGGAACGGGCAGGACTGCAGCAGATGTTCTGTTGTCTGGCTGCCTGTTCTGAAGGGGAAATGCTCTGTGTCGCCGATACGGAGTTTCGTGTATAGGTGGTGTTTCAGGCGGCTGTGGCTACCTGCTCTCGACGAGTCAGCGGGTAGTACGGGTCTGCTCTGCTGTGGCGTGGATGCTGCTGCTTCCACTTGTTCTGCAGCTTGGCGTTAATGGTGGTCCTGGATTCAGAGTAGCTGGTAGACCTGTCCATCTGCTCTTTCGTAGTGCCTTCCTTTGCCAGGGAGTCAGCAGTCTCGTTGCCAAGCACGCTGCAGTGGGAGGGAATCCACCGCAGGGTGACTGTGTGACTTGTGCAGAGGGAGGCGAGAGAGGACAGATCGTTGAGTTCTGGATCTCTGTTGGACCAAAGGGCCTGCAAGATGGACAGGGCGTCGATCAGGAAGACAACGTTGTGGCTGACCTCGATGTGGGCTGCTGCTGTTTTCAAGGCTTCTGCTTCGGCTCTGTAATTGGTGGAGTACAGGCCGGTAGCGAGGCAGATTTTTTCTTCTCTGCCTCCTGGATACTGAATCACGGCTCAGTCGCCAATATTTTCTCCCCGTCCACTAGACCTTGAGTGGTGGTCTGGACGCTAGTCATTCGGATGAGACGATAAACCGAGGTCCCGTGTGCAGCATGCACTTAGCACACGTAAAAGAACCCACGGCAACAAAAGTGTTGTCCCTGGCAAAATTCAGTAGATAAATCCACTTCGATCGGAAAAACTAATAAAACTGCACACAGTAAAAAAATATATATACAAAAAAAAGGGGTGGCGCTCTCAGTGTAGCGACGCGCTCTCCCTGGGGAGAGCAGCCCGAATTTCAAACAGAGAAATGTGTTGTGACAAAAAAGAGAAATAGAAATATATCCATCCCGTTCCACGTTGTGTTTACCTGTCCTGGCGCCCTGGTCTTCCTTCCCAAGGGCTGGGGATGGTGAAGGGGCGTTGCCAGGGGGCGAGGAGGGGGACACGCCCTCAACCTTCGCCCTCAGCATCTCCGCTCTCAGCCTGTTCGCCTTGTTCTCCTGCACGGGCGGGTGGCCTGTCGGAACACCGCAGCAGTTCTGTGTGTGTGTGTGTGTGTGTGTGTGTGTGTGTGTGTGTGTGCAGACGGGACGGAATTGTGTATGTGGTGCGTGCGTGCGCGCGCGCGCGCGCGCGAGCGTGTGTGTGTATGTATGTATGTGCGTACAGACGGGATTTTGTGTGTGTGCGTGTATGTGCGTGCGCGCGCACGCGCCAAGCGTTGCTTTTTCTTTTTATCGATTATATATGTATCGTTTAATCTTCTTAGTCAATGTAAAGCGCGTACAGCTCCGTGGTTACGCGTTGTAGAAATAGCCTTTAATGATATTAACAAAAATAATGATAATGATAATAATGATAAGAGAATGATGGTGATGATAGGCAATACCTGCCTGTATGACACACAACAAATACAAAATATGACGAGAACAGAAGTAGTAAACATCAGGTGTGTGTATCACTGGATAGACAGGTTGTTAGATATTAATGTCTGGTGGGTCCTTCTGTGTAAAATGAAATACGCGTGGAAATGCATATAAATACATATATATATATATATAGGCAGGGGAACATGTGACATGGTGTTTGCCGTACGCCAGATGCAAGAGAAGTGCCGTAAGCAGAACAAGGAGCTCCACATGGTCTTTGTAGACCTGACTAAGGCCTTCGACACGGTGAACCGCCATGGTCTGTGGAAGATCCTCCTAACGTTTGGCTGCCCACACAGCCTAATCCAGCTGATTGCGTCTTTCCACGATGGCATGCAGGCGAGAGTACAGGAAAATACTGACATGTCGGGTCCGTTCCCTGTGGTAAATGGAGTGAAGCAGGGCTGCGTCCTGGCACTCACACTGTTCTCCATTCTCTTCTCTGCCATGCTGATTGACGCTTTCCAAGACTGTGACCGGGGCATCTACGTTCAGTTTCGCACAGATGGCAAACTTTTCAACTTGCGGCGACTCCACGCCAGGTCCAGGGTGTTCGAGGCACTGATGAGAGAGTTCCTCTTCGCTGATAACTGCGTGCTTGCTGCACACACCCATGAGGACAAGCAGTTCATTATGGACAGGTTCTCAACCTCCTGCAGGTGCTTTGGACTCACCATCAGCCTCAACACGACCGAGTCCATGTACTAGTTTACAGAACGGCAGTGCCCCCCGCTCCCTCCCCCGCCACTTGCAATCAAGATCATTGACACAGAGATCAAGTCAGTCGACATGTTTTGCTACCTGACAGCACCCTATGCGGCAACGGAGCCCTTGATGCAGAAGTGACGCTGCGCATCGCCAAGGCCAGCTCCGCCTTTGGCAGACTCAGCAACAGGCTGTGGAACAACAAAGGCATCAGGCTCAGCACCAAGATGAAAACCTACAGAGCTGACCACTTTGTTGTACTGCTGTGAAACATGGACAACGTATCGCCGTCACATTCAACAACTTGAGCAGTTTCACCAGAGATGCCTACGAAAGATCCTCGGCATAAAGTGGCAAGACAGGGTCTCCAACCTCTAGGTCCTATAGAGAAGCAGCCTGCCCAGCATCGAAAGCCTGATGATCCAGTGCCAGCTACGCTGGACAGGACACGTTGTCCGCATGACAGACAGCAGGATCCCGAAGATCCTTTTGTATGGCCAGCTGAAGGAAGGCCACCGTGAACTTGGAAGACCCTGCAAGCGCTTCAAGGACACCTTGAAGACAAACCTCAAAGCCTGTGACATAGAATTCGCTTCCTGGGAAACTGATGCCCTTGACCGCTCTCACTGGAGGATGCTATGCTCTAGTGGCATAAAGACATTTGAAAACAAGAGAACGCTGGCCAGGAGAAGCGTGAGCGGAGGAAGCAGGGCTCAGCTTCTGGAGACGTTTTCCCTTGCAACACCTGTGGGAAGTGCTGCGCATCCAGAATCGGCCTCTTCTCCCATATGAGGACACACACCGACAGATAAGCCTGCCTGCCTCCTCATCCGTCGGACCGACTGAAGACTCCATCATATATATAAATTATATCTGTCTACCAGCATACTAGACTGACTCCACGGTGTTGTTGAGTGATGAGCATCTGTCTGTGCCTCAATCGGTAGACCTGGCGCCAGCACATCGACATGGCAGTATGGCTGTGTTCAGTGATACACGCGTCTCCCAAAACACTGAACAGTCTGCCAGCATACTGAAACATATGATAGCGGTGTTCAGTGTCACATCAACACAGTGACTCCACACTCTTCAAAACCCAAAGCACAGCTCTTAAGACATAAACCGTGAGAGCCGCCTTCAAAGAACCAGACCAAAAGTGGTCATCTTCACTAGTGTTCTCTCCGTCCTCTTTAGGCCACATTCCAAACCCCTGAGCGGGTCCGATTCACATATTCCCGTTTCGCCTATTCTTTGCTCGTCTTGCTACCATCAGTGGCATCTTGAGAGTTTATCTCTTTGTCCTGTATCGCCTACCCGTTTCGCCAATCCAACCTCTCTGTGTCTGTCTGTCTGTCTCTCTCTCTCTCAAACACACACCAGCAACTGAGTGCGCGTAGGCGAGCTGGGAACAAGCGATTCGTGTGTATGTGTGTGTGTGTGCGCGCGCGCGCGTGTGTGTGTGTATGTGCATATAATTCATACCTTCCTTCAGTATGGCAGGAGACGGGGGCCGTCTGTAAATGACAAAAGGCAACGGTGTCAACGCTTCGATTTTCTCCTTCTGCAGCCGCTGACGAAGAGCGCTGGTTTTGTTTTCACGGAACGGCCACCCTGAAACAACACACTGCTCATGACCCAAACATCATCCATTCCACTTGCACAGCTCTCATCTGACCAAACCATCCTAAAAAAATATCGTGTTTTCATTTGTGTGTATTGGATATGACACCCAAACATCAACCATTCCACCTACACAGCTCTTTTGTGACCACATCATCCTAAAAATACTGTTTTATGTGTGAGTATCGCATATGACACCCGAGTATATAAACCATTTGCAGTATACGGCTCTTATTTGAACAAACTGTCCTCAAAAACTGTTTTGTTTTGATTTGTGGATAATGTCAAACAGGAAGTAACAACAATTATGTGAATGATATATCCTTAAGCAAAGTTATAACTTGATCTATGGATATCGTAAACAAGAAAGGATGCAAAATTTACGTGAAAATGATATCCTAGCCTGTAGAATCAACAGATCCTGTATAGATATTATAGTAGTGCATGTTCTTTTGTCAGGAAAGTAAGAACAACTCCAAAATATAGAGTGTTGAAGCGGATGGGATGTGGAAAGAAAACAACATAACTGTGCAAGTTTTTCCAGTTCAGACGACATAAAACACATAGAATGTCTGTCAATTCATTTCGGTTTATTATCAGGTTTCAGAGAGTGGGAATGTTACCAAAATGACCTTTACCATCAATTCAAGATGTATTCAGATTCACTTCCATGTTTCAGAAAAGTATGAAAATGTTTCCCGTTGACCCCTGTCACCTCCTCTTCTGTATGAAGTTTACACACTGACCTGACGCTGAGGTCTTTCTGTGTAACAACAGTACTGCTTCACGGCTGCTGTTTGCTGTCAGTTATCAATTCAACAATGGACCTGTACTGAAACATTACAGACGTCTCAAGTGGTCATGAGTGTCAGAACCGAGCTCGGTCCAGTTTGAAATGCAAGCGTGCACTGCTTTCCATCACGAGCAGACAGATTGACAAACATGACACAGACAAACTTTATGAAACCTATACCCCTCCCCTATATATATATACACACACACATACAGAGGAGAGAGAGAGATAGAGAAGGCTGGTGGTGTGGGGAGAGGCAGGGTCTGACCGCCAGTGGTGGGGGGGCGGTACGGGTAGCGGGGGTAGTGGGCAGGGTGGGGGGTGAAGCAGCGCTGATGGTCCACGGGGCTGGCCCCGGGGGAGCTTCGGCTGGACAGCGGCACGGGCAGGGGTCTGACGGCCTGCAGACTGCAGGGCGGGAAGCACTGGCGGTGCCTCATCTCTGTACACAACCTCAGAGCCTCGGAGTCTATCTCCTTGAAGCAGCTGCGAACCAGGGACTGCAAATCAAGGGTTGCTTGTCATTACTTGTTGATCGCTTTGCTCGCTTGATCAGGAAACTATCAACACACACACAATACAATACAATACAATACAATACACCTCTATTCATCCATTGGGAAATTAAATTGTGCATCCACAGGCTCGTCACTCACCATTCACAATATCTAAACCAACAGCCAAGTCCAACACACTCGCAACATGACAAATGCTCGATTAAAGATAAAACAGCAATACATCAAGCTAAATACACACAAGCAAGTAACACAACACAGCGGGCACATTTCCTTCACGAATCCCTGCACATACAGAGAGAGAGAGAGAGAGAGGGAGAGAGCGAGAGAGAGAGGGAGGGAGAGAGTGAGAGATAGAGAGAGAATGGGAGAAAGAGAGAGAGAGAGAATCCCTGCACATACAGAGAGAGAGAGAGAGGAAGAGAGAGAGAGACGCATGAAAGAACAAACACCTTTTGTTGCTGTCAATGAGACAAAGGTACATGACTTCAGTGGCTTGAGGTTGTGTTCTTTTGTCTCGACAAGTATGTTGTTGAATGATTGTTAAAAGCCTCTATCAACTGGTCAGCGTGTGGGCAGATTGGCTGGTTATGTTCTTGACTCTATGGTCAGGCTGGTTCAGTGGTTAGTGGCTGGTTGGTTAGTTGGCTGACAGGCTGGTTGGTTGGTTGACAGGTTGGTTGTGCATCTTCCAGTACTATGTCCCCATCCCTTCTATTGTTGTCTTATTTTGTTTGTGAACACAAAAGGCGCACATGTGTGTGTGTGTGTGTGTGCGCGCGTGTGTCTTAATCGCGCTTCTGCCGGTGCAAAGTGTGTGTGTGTGTGTGTGTGTGTGTGTGTGTGTGTGTGTGTGTGTTAATCGTGCTTCTGCCGGTGCACATATTATTCGTAAGAATGTCACAATTCGCAGAACCTTGTGGACAGCTGACAATAACGGAGCACCTATCCTGATCGCCGTCTCAATGGACGTTCTTTATTGTCTTTACTGTCAGCTTCCAGTGGTGAGTGTAGTTCTTTCTTCTGACAAGTGGAGCGGTGGGCCTCTGGCAGAGTGCCAGGCGAGGAAGCGAATGTCCTGGGTTCGATTCTAGCAAGGACAGAGATTTTTCTCCACCCCCCCCCCTCCACTCGAACTTGTGAGGTGGTCTGGGTACCAGCCTTTCGTTACTGAGGTCCCGCAGGCTGAGAAACTGTGGACAAAATAATCAGGTTCTCCACGTGCAGACCGGGAAGCTAAACCTGGGTGAAGATCGTCGGCACAGTCAAATGCTGCCCGTTCCTTTTTCATTCTCTTTTCAAGTTCGTTTGTTTTCCTTATAGTGTGGGGTTTTCTAGCAGAATGTTTGCCAGAGACCACTGTCGTTGTTTATCATTTGACAGACCAGAACGCAAATAAGTTCCTGTAGCTGGGGTGGTGAAAACCCAGGATCGGGACTTCTCATCTCCTTGGAGCACAGTCGGTTCACTGTGCTTCATACATTTAAAGTTGCTTTGTTGCTGATGAATTGTGAACATTGTGTCAGTTTCACTTTCAATGATGTGTCAAAAGCGTGCGGGATGACCCCCACACACCAGACCACATCTGCTGTTGAACCCTTTCAGAAATGCCAAAGTTACAGCTTGTGCAATCTTCCCCTGGGAGGGTTGTAGTGGTGATC
>NC_134902.1:11482603-11542603 GCF_041734735.1 Babylonia areolata | reverse complement strand
AGAGGACAGACAGACAGACAGAGGACAGACAAGGTGTCAGGGAGAGACAGAGGACAGACAGACAGACAGAGGACAGACAAGGTGTCAGGGAGAGACAGACAGAGGACAGACTAGGAAAAGAGAAACAAACAAGGACAAAGACAGACAAGGAGACGGGCGGGAGGAACAGGAGTGACGTGATAGTGTGTGAGGAGGCCGCTTTTGGAAGTAATCCACACTGCCACGCCCCGTGATGGCAGACATACAGACAGATAGACAGACATGGAGACAAGTAGACAGACAGGCAGACAGACAAGGGGACAGAGAGGGACAAGAGAGGAAGACACACGGACAGACAGGGAGACAGACAGTCAGACACGGCTGGAATAGAGAGAGGGTGGAGGATGAGGGGGGGGGGGGGGGATAGTTACGAGGTGGTATGAGGTTGGAGCGTCTTGGCGTGGAAGTGGTCCACACGGCCAGGTCCATTCAGGCAGCTCAGGATAAATTTCAGCATGTGCTTGTTGTCCTGCTCAAGCTTCCCCAGCCGAATACCTTCCACCTGTTCTCCGACACACACACACACACACACACACACACACAGAGTTTATTTTTCTCAGTGCATTGATACCAAATCTTCCAAGCAGTCCGAGAGAGAAAAATAATGAAAAGTGTACAGGCAGGCATACAGATTGAAAGACACATTACCAGCACTACAGACAGACAGGCTGACAGACACATTACCATCACTACAGACAGACAGAAGACACAGGCTGACACATTACCAGCACTACAGACAGACAGGCAGACACATTACCAGCACTACAGACAGACTGACTGACAGACACATTACTAGCACTACAGACAGACAGACTGAGAGACAAATTACCAGCTCTACAGACAGATACACTGACAGACACATTACCAGCATTACAGAAAGACAGACTGACAGACACATTACCAGCACTACAGACAGGCAGATGGGAAACAGACTGACAGACACATTACCTGCACTACAGACAGACATACTGACATACACATAACCCGCAGTACAGGCAGACAGACACATTACCAGCACTACAGACAGACTGACTGATAGGCACATTCCCACACTACAGACAAACAGGATGTCAGACACATTACCAGCACTACAGACAAACAGGCTGAGAGACACTTTACCGGCACTACAGACAGACTGACTGACAAAAACATTACCAGCACTACAGACACACTGACTGACAGACACATTACCAGCACTACAGACAGACTGACAGACACATTACCAGCACTACAGACAGGCAGACAAAAAGGCTGACAGACACATTACCAGCACTACAGAGAGACAGACAGACACATTACCAGCACTACAGACAGACAGACTGACAGACACATTACTAGCAATACAAACAGGCAGATAATAGACAGCATGACTAAAACATTACCAGCACTACAAACAGACTGACAGACACATTACCAGGACTACACACAGAATGACTGACAGACACATTACCAGCTCTACAGACAGTAATACAGATACTACAGAAAGAAAGGCTGTCAGACACATTACCAGCACTACAGAAAGACAGGCTGACAAACACATTACCAACACTACAGACAGACAGACTGACAGACAAATTACAGGCATTACAAACAGACAGACTGACAAACACATTACCGGCACTACAGACAGACTGACTGACAAAAACATTACCAGCACTACAGACAGAAGACAGACAGGCAGACAGACACATTACCAGCACTACAGACAGACAGATATAGACACAATACCAGAACTACAGACTGACTGACAGACACATTACCAGCACTACAGACACACAGACACATTACCAGCACTACAGATAGACTGACAGACACATTACCAGCACTACAGATAGACTGACAGACACATTACCAGCACTACAGACAGACAGGCTGACAGACACATTACCAGCACTACAGACAGACAGACACATTACCAACACTACAGACAGACAGATATACAGACGCATTACCAGAACTGCAGACTGACTGACAGACACATTACCAGCACTACAGACACACAGACATACAGACACATTACCAGCACTACAGACAGACTGACAGACACATTACCAACACTACAGACAGACAGGCTGACAGACAAAGTACCAGCACTACAGACAGACAGGCATACAGACACATTACCAGCACAACAGACAAACAGGCTGACAGACAAAGTACCAGCACTGCAAACACACAGGCTGACAGAAAAATTACCAGCAATACAGACAGAGAGACTAACTGACTCATTACCAGCACTGTAGACAGGCAGATGGCAGACACATTACCAGGACTACAGACAAACGGGCTGACAGACACATTACCAGCACTACAGGCAGACAGACTGTCAGACACATTACCAGCACTACAGACAGGCATACAGATACATTACCAGCACTACAGACAGACTGACAGACACATTACCAGCACTACAGACAGACAGGCTGACAGACAAATTACCAGCACTACAGACAAACAGGCTGACAGACACATTACCAGGACTACAGACAAACGGGCTGACAGACACATTACCAGCTATACAGACTGATTGACAGACACATTACAACCACTACAGACAAACAGGCTGAGCGACACATTACCAGCACTACAGACAGACTGACTGAAAGACACATTACCAGCACTATAGAGAGGCTGACAGACACATTACCAGCACTACAGACAGGCTGACAGACACATTACCAGCACTACAGACAGACAGACACATTACCAGCACTACAGACAGACAGACTGACAGACACATTACCAGCACTACAGAGAGACAGGCATACAGACACATTACCAGCACTACAGAAAGAAAGGCTGACAGACACATTACCAGCACTACAGAAAGATAGGCTGACAAACACATTACCAACACTACAGACAGACAGACTGATATACACATTATCAGCATTACAGACAGACAGACTGACAGACTCATTACCAGCACTACACACAGACAGGCTGACAGACAAATTACGAGAACTACTGACAGACAGGCAGACAGACACATTACCAGCACTACAGACAAACAGGCGGATAGACACATTACCAGCACTACAGACATACTGACAGACACATTACCAGCACTACAGACAAACTGAAAGACACATTACCAGCACTAAAGACACACACACTGACAGACACATTACCAGCACTAAAGACACACACACTGACAGACACATTACCAGCACTACAGACAGACAGACACATTATCAGCACTACAGACAGACAGGCTGACAGACACACTACCAGCACTACAGACAGACAGACACATTACCAGCACTACAGACAGACAGACATATTACCAGCACTACAGACAGACAGGCTGATACACATTACCAACACTACAAACGGACAGGCAGACAGACAAATTACCAGTACTACAGACACACAGTCTGACAGACACATTACAAGTACTACAGACAGACAGACACATTACCAGAACTACAGACAGACAGACTGACAGACATATTACCAGCACTACAGACAGACAGGCTTAAGGACAAATTACCAGCCATTCAGACAGACAAGCTTACAGACAAATTACCAGCCAGCCAGACAGACAGGCTTAAGGACAAATTACCAGCCATTCAGACAGACAAGCTTACAGACAAATTACCAGCCACACAGACAGACAGACACATTACCAGCATTACAGACTGACAGACCCATTACCAGCACTACAGACAGGCAGATGGGAAACAGGATGACAGACAAATTACCAGCACTACAGACAGACAGACACATTACCAGCACTATAGTCAGACTGACAGACACATTACCAGCAGTACAGACAGACAGACTGACAGAGAGGCAGACAGCCACATTGCCAGCACTACAGACAGACTGACTGATAGGTATATTACCACACTACAGACAGACAGGCTGACAGACACATTACCAGCACTACAGACAGACAGACTGACAGACACATTACCAGCACTACAGACAGACAGGCAGACAGACACATTACCAGCACTACAGACAGACAGACACATTACCAACACTACAGACAGACAGGCTGTACAGACAGGCAGAAGGCAGACAGACACATTACCAGCACTACAGACAAACAGACTGACAGACACATTACCAGCACTACAGACAAACAGACTGACAGACACATTACCAGCACTACAGACAAACAGGCTGACAGACACATTACCAGCACTACAGACAAATAGGCTGAGAGGCACATTACCATCTATACAGACAGACTGACTGACAGACACATTACCAGCACTACAGGCAGACAGACTGTCAGACACATTACCAGCACTGCAGTCAGACAGGCTGACAGACACATTACCAGCACTACAGATAAACAGGCTGACAGACACATTACCAGCACTACAGACAAACAGTCTGAGAGACACATTACCAACACTACAGGCAGACTGACTGACAGACACATTACCAGCACTACATACAGACTGACTGACAGACACATTACCAGCACTACATACAGACTGACTGGCAGACACATTACCAGCACTACAGAGAGGCTGACAGACACATTACCAGCACTACAGACAAACAGGCTGAGCGACACATTACCAGCACTACAGACAGACTGACTGACAGACACATTACCAGCATTACAGACAGACTGACTGAAAGACACATTACCAGCACTATCGAGAGGCTGACAGACACATTACCAGCACTACAAACAGGCTGAGAGACACATTACCAGCACTACAGACAGACAGACAGACAGACACATTACCAGCACTACAGACAGACAGGCATACAGACACATAACCAGCAATAGAGACAAACAGGCTGAGAGACACAATAAAAGCACTACAAACAGAGAGGCTGAGAGATGAATTACCAGCACTACTGACAGTGAGACTGACAGACACATTACCAGCACTACAGACAGGCTGACAGACAAATTACCAGCACTACAGACAAACAGGCTGACAGACACATTACCAGCACTACAGACAGACAGGCATACAGACACATTACCAGCACTACAGACAGACAGACTGGAAGACATATTACTAGCACTACAGAAAGACAGGCTGACAGACAGACACATTACCAGCACTACAGACAGAAGACAGACAGGCATACAGACACATTACCAGCACTACGGTCAGACAGACTGACAGACACATTACCATCACTACAGAGAGACAGAAGACAGACAGGCAGACAGACACATTACCAGCACTGCAGACAGACAGGCATACAGGTACATTATCAGCACTACAGACAGACTGACAGACACATTACCAGCACTACAGACAGATAGAAGACAGACAGACTGACAGACACATTGCCAACATTACAGACAGCCAGGCTGACAGACAGACTGACAGACGGACAGCTCACCACCAGTTTCTTCAGCTTCAGACGGACGTCCACTGTTTTTCTGGGAGGGCCATCATCCACAGACGGCTTCACTGTCACCACAAAACAACATGGTCACACTGTCACCACATCACAACAAGGTCACACTGTCACCACAACACAGCACAACATGGTCACACTATCACCACATCACAACAAGGTCACACTGTCACCACAACACAGCATGGTCGCACTGTCACCACAACACAACATGGTCACACTGTCACCACAACACAGCACAACATGGTCACACTGTCACCACAACACAGCATGGTCGCACTGTCACTACAACACAACATGGTCACACTGTCACCACAACACAGCACAACATGGTCACACTATCACCACATCACAACAAGGTCACACTGTCACCACAACACAGCATGGTCGCACTGTCACTACAACACAACAAGGTCACACTGTCACCACATCACAAGGTCACACTGTCACCACAACGCAGCAGAACATGGTCACACTGTCACCAGAACACAACATGGTCACACTGTCACCACAACACAGCACAACATGGTCACACTGTCACCACAACACATCACAACAAGGTCACACTGTCACCACAACGCAGCAGAACATGGTCACACTGTCACCAGAACACAACATGGTCACACTGTCACCACATCACAACACAGCATGGTCACACTGTCACAACAACACACCATGGTCACACTGTCACCGCAACACAACATGGTCACACTGTCACCACAACACAACATGGTCACACTGTCACCACATCACAACACAGCATGGTCACACTGTCACAACAACACACCATGGTCACACTGTCACCGCAACACAACATGGTCACACTGTCACCACAACACAACATGGTCACACTGTCACCACAAGACAACACAGCATGGCCATACTATCACTACAGCACTGCATGGTCACAATGTCACCACAACACAACATGGTCACACTGTCACCACAACACAGCATGGTCACACTGTCACCACAACACGACACAGCATGGTCACACTGTCACCACAACACAACATGGTCACACTGTCACCACAACACAACATGGTCACACTGTCACCACAACACAGCATGGTTACACTGTCACCACAACACGACACAGCATGGTCACACTGTCACCAAAACACAACACGGTAACACTGTCACCACAACACAACATGGTCACACTGTCACCACAACACAGCATGGTCACACTGTCACCACAACACGACACAGCATGGTCACACTGTCACCAAAACACAACACGGTAACACTGTCACCACAACACAACACAACATGATTACACTGTCACTACAACACAACACAACATAGTCACACTGTCACGACAACACAGTACAACATGGCCACACTGTCAACTCAACACAAAACAACCTGGTCACACTGTCACCACAACACAGTACAACCTGGTCACACTGTCAACTCAACACAAAACAACCTGGTCACACTGTCACCACAACACAGTACAACCTGGTCACACTGTCACCACAACAGAACATGGTCACACTGTCACCACAACACATGGTCACACTGTCACCACAACACAACATGGTCACACTGTCACCACAACACATGGTCACACTGTCACCACAACACAACATGGTCACACTGTCACCACAACACAACACATGGTCACACTGTCACCACAACACAGCACAACATGGTCACACTGTCACCACAACACAACATGGTTACACTGTCACCACAACACAACACATGGTCACACTGTCACCACAACACAACACCGCATGGTCACACTGTCACCACAGCACAACACATGGTCACACTGTCACCACAGCACAACACATGGTCACACTGTCACAACACAACATGGTCACACTGTCACCACAACGCATGGTCACACTGTCACCACAACACAACATGGTCACACTGTCACCACAACACAACATGGTCACACTGTCACCACAACACAACATGGTCACACTGTCACCACAACGCATGGTCACACTGTCACCACAACACAACATTGTCACACTGTCACCACAACACAACATGGTCACACTGTCAGCACAACGCATGGTCACACTGTCACCACAACACGACATGGTCACACTGTCACCACAACACAGCACAACATGGTCACACTGTCACCACAACACAAAATGGTCACACTGTCACCACAACACGACATGGTCACACTGTCACCACAGCACAACATGGTCACACTGTCACCACAACACAGTACAACATGGTCACACTGTCACCACAGCACAACATGGTCACACTGTCACCACAACACAACATGGTCACACTGTCACCACAACACAACATGGTCACACTGTCACCACAACGCATGGTCACACTGTCACCACAACACAACACGGTCACACTGTCACCACAACACAACATGGTCACACTGTCACCACAACGCATGGTCACACTGTCACCACAACACAACATTGTCACACTGCCACCACAACGTATGGTCACACTGTCACCACAACACAACATGGTCACACTGTCACCACAACGCATGGTCACACTGTCACCACAACACAACATTGTCACACTGTCACCACAACACAACACAAAATGGTCACACTGTCACCACAACACAGTACAACATGGTCACACTGTCACCACAACACAACATGGTCACACTGTCACAACACAACATGGTCACACTGTCACCACAACACAACATGGTCACACTGTCACCACAACACAACATGGTCACACTGTCACCACAACACAACATGGTCACACTGTCACCACAACACAACATGGTCACACTGTCACCACAACACAAAATGGTCACACTGTCACCACAACATGGTCACACTGTCACCACAACATGGTCACACTGTCACCACAACACAACATGGTCACACTGTCACCACAACACAGTACAACATGGTCACACTGTCACCACAACACAACACCGCATGGTCACACTGTCACCACAATACAACCTGGTCACACTGTCACCACAGCACAACCTGGTCACACTGTCACCACAACACAACATGGTCACACTGTCACCACAACACAACCTGGTCACACTGTCACCACAACACAACCTGGTCACACTGTCACCACAACACAACCTGGTCACACTGTCACCACAACACAACCTGGTCACACTGTCACCACAACACAACCTGGTCACACTGTCACCACAACACAACCTGGTCACACTGTCACCACAACACAACCTGGTCACACTGTCACCAAAACATAACACAACATGGTCACGCCTATTTTCTTTTCCCACCAAGTTAACGTTAAACTCCTGTCCATATAATCCATCGACGGAAATTGTATTTTCCGTTGTCACATAACTGTGACACACAAATGACTTTTTTTTTTCTAAAATCTGTCAGAGGGCCTATCCCATATTCGGTTTGTTTGTTTGTTTGTTTTACACCAGAGGCCTAACATTCTTCAGAAGCTTTTTTCAAAAATACTTTTGTTGTCAAAGTGGTGTCGCGCAGTGTGGACTGGATTCAGCTGAAGTGACTTGTCGGTTTGACCTGACTGTTTGTCATGGGTGGTCAGGACAAACTGTGTGCTTGTGAATATAGCATTGGAGCAATGCAATGCTATTCTGGTTTTTTGGAATGATTAGATCGTTTTGAAAAAAAAAGTCTTTTATATTGTTTATCTATTTCAATTTTTGTTTTTCTTTCTTTTTTTTCTTTTTTTAAACTTTTTATTTCCAATTTTGCATTCTTTAGAATTTGAAGGATATAAACAGTTATCAGTAAAGTTTTGCACTGAAGAGAACAGTTCGTTCTTTTTTTTCTTTTCTGATGTCACACACACACACACACACACATATATATATATATATATAGAGAGAGAGAGAGAGAGAGAGAGAGAGGGAGATACACACACACACACACACACACACACACATATATATATGTTTGTCTTGTTATTTCGTTCTGCATATGATAGCCTCCCGTTGTTAAATTGTATCCTTTCAGGTTCAGGTTCAGGTTAGGGGCGATGCCAAGCATCGTTGCCTTGCGGCTTTATACGCTTTTCTGCTTATCAATGACAGCGACTCGGAATCCGACAGGGGAAAAAGTAGTCGGTAACTCAATAATTATATCGAAGCAAGTCTGACGCTTTTGGCATTTGTATCATGTCCTTGTGAACACTAAAGGCGCGAAAAACGGAGAACAACAACTACTGCTACAATCTATCTACTATTACTACTACAACAAAACTTTACAAGAATCAGCTCCGTGGTCCACAACAAACACCACCACCACCACAACCAGCAACAACAAGACCTTACTATAATCAATTCTACGGTAGAGCTCCACAAGTCTCTGCTGACGAATCGCCGCATCCATGTACGTCTCATTGATCAATGGCTCTACGCAGGGATAGCGCAGAGGTGGATACCGCTTGTACTGCAACATGGTGACAGTGTGTGTGTGAGTGTGTGTGTATGTGTGTGTGGTGTGTATGTCTCCTTGTTCACTGGTACACGGCACAGTCCTGCGTGCTCAGGACAAAGCCGTGATCTGCAAGCCGTGAAAAAACGAAATGTGATCCGTGACGTGTAATGTGACGTATTGTCTGTTAGTGTGACGTAACGTGTGTGGTTTATTAAATTTGACGTATCATAAATCTGACTACCAAAAGCTTGGGGACAAAGAAGACCCACATGATTATGTAAATGTCAATATAGTTCAACACACACACACACACACGTATATATATATATATATATATATATATATATATATATATATCGGGTGTCCCCCCAAAAAAAGTGAACCGCTTTTTGAGAAGTATTTTCTCAGTGATAGAAAAACTGAATTCATTGAAAAATTTCCCACAGTAAGCTTCGGGTATCATCAACAAGTCTGCAGAATATCTAAAAGTTAGGACGCAAATTATGCGAGTATTGTCAAATTCAAAACAGCATGTCAAAAAATCCAATATCAGAGGAAAACTCTCTTATTTCCGTTTATGCTCAATGTTCCTCCACAACTAAACGAAGCCGTTTCTTACATGCAGAAATGCTTTTACGTATTTCTTCCACCGATATTTCCCCCCATGATGTAATTATCCTGTCCTTTAACACCTGCTCTGTCAATTTGTCTCCCACTCTCTGGTAAACTTTCTCCTTCAGAGTCCCATGTGGCATAATCCATTGGGTCACAGTCAGGACTTTGTGGAGGCCATTCATCCTTCTTGATGAATTCTGGTGTAGCCTTCTCCAGATGGGCCTGGGTTACCCTACTTGTGTGTGAAGGAGCCCCATCTTGCTGATTCCGACCGGTTCAGTCACCTGCTTTGGTTCTCAACGAATTACTGTAGACTTACAGCATACCTATTTGATTCACACAGTCAGTAACTTTTGTCAAACTGTCTGTGGTCGAATACAACGCCCGTCGTGTTTCTATGTGCTATTTTTAGTTCTGCAGAAGCCGTTAAAAAACGTTGGTGTGCTTGATCTAAATCCGACCGGGTGGCTCTAAACACTTACTTGGTTCTCAAGGCATTACTGTCGACTGACAGCATATCAGTTTGGTTCGCAGTCTGTCTGTGATTGTAGAATGTCTGTCATGTTTCTGTGTCCTATTTTTAGTCCAGAAGCCGTTAAGAACGTTGGTTACCTGATCTAAATCCGACCAGCCTGATCTAAACCCGACCATGTTGATCTAATGCCGACCAGAGTTCTGAATATGTGAATCTGCATCTGGTTATGTTCGTTGCTGGGACTGAAATTGTAACTGCAACGCGGAGGGGGTTAGTTGGGGTTCCGCACAGGAGTGGGTCAACTGGTGTTGGCTCTGAACCGTTTGCCTGAAGCCAGTTGACGTGATATCAGGCAGGTTGCTCCACTCCCCTGTTGTAAATGTTTGCGTTTGTGTGTGCGCACGCGCGCGCGCGTGTGTGTGTGTTGTGCAGTGTGTAAGAATTGGTATTGGGATGACGCACACAAACACACACACATATATATAGCCTCTGTGTGTGTGTGTGTGTGTGTGTGTGTGTGTATCATCCTTATACCTATATATAACTGCCAATATATGTATATGGCCAAGAAAGGGAACATATGCACTGGAAACAACAACAACAACAACAACAACACACACACACACACACACACACAAATAAAGTCCACGTCACATCTGAACTGGTCGGAATTAGATCTACCAATTGAAATAATGGATCTAACCTCAACCGATTTTGTCTGTCACTGCTTGGACAAAAATAGCCTTGAAACCAGCTGAAATACAACGTAATCACTTCCCAGACCCGTGCTCTATTCACTGGTATGTAAGACAAAGCTAGCGAATCAACTGTTTCTTGCATGGTAACGCGACACTTGCCAAACCAGTGCGTTGACGTCACAGCGATTTGGCGCCAAAACTGTCGTCAAGTAAGTCGCACACATATGGAGCGCTTTTCGCGCCACTATACGTCGCCATCGGCTTCCCGTGATGTTCTCATTGGTCAAAATGATCGGTTTATTCCGTTGGCGAAATGAACAAGGATTTCCCGGGCTACTACCGTGAATTGATCGGCATTGCTTGTCATGGGAAGACGGTGACTGTGTAAAGCGGTCGGGTTTAGATACGGCAGCGAGTTTTTCTTTTCCATCATTTTGGTCCCTCCTTGATACCCGTATCCTCTTGAAGGGCTTCAGCTAAAGTTCTTTCGCCATTCTTTGCACAGAAGACTTGCTCACTTGTAAATCGCTTGCAACTTCTATAATAGATTTGTGGGTCCCTGGTTCTCCTCCTGGGATTGAATCAGTTCCTCAACACGGTCCTTGTTCTCCTCCGAACATGCAGTCTTGGGTCTCCCACTGCCAATTTTACGTGCTACTGGCCCAGTAGTGCGTATTTTAGCATTAAGTCTATTTACAGTGACATGACTCCACCCCTTGCCTGGAAATTCCTTTACGATCCTTCTTCCACCCCAGCCTTTCTCCTTGAAACAGTTTTCAACGGTAACCTTATCACTTTCACTCAAAGGCATGGTTGATCCTTCCAAACTGAAACTTTGGACAGAACTGGTTTTGGATACAGACGACAATTAAAAAAAAAAAAAAAATCAATAGACTTGACACCTAAACAGGCTATTTTTAGACTGACATTGATTGGCAGATGCCAACACCTGGCAGCTGGCATGAACATGATGGTGACATTGCACAGCTCTGATATTGGATTTTTGTTACATGCTGTTTTGAATTTGCCAATACTCGCATAATTTGCATCCGAACTTTTAGATATTTTGCAGACTTGTTGACGATACCATAAGGTTACTGTGTGAAATTTTTCAACGAATTCGGTTTCTCTAGCACTGAGAAAATGTCAAAAAGCGGTTCACTTTGTTTGGGACACCCGACATACACACACACACACACACATAGGGCCGTGGGCAAATCCACACGCTCCCGAACACAAGAAACTTGTATTTTTCGGAGTGGAAATGCGCGTTTGAGCCGCCAATTACAAATCGTCGAAAGAAATGGGCTTGCCCGGAGTGACTGTCGAAAATATTTCACCAGAATTTGCTTTTGGCATTTTTGTTACACGTTAGTAAAGCCAGAAGGAAGCGACAAACATAGAGGAAGTTTGAAACTTTGAAACATCTAAATAATGATCTTAAAACAATTAAATAAAGATGGATGTGGGCTGTTGAAGATAGAATCGTTTCGTTTGCAGCACACAATTTGGGTTCGAAAAACACTAGTATCAGATGGTGATAAAAAAAAAAAAATGTGTATCAGATTCATATCATTACTGTTAACTCCCCTATCCCTTCCTTTTGCCTTTTTTTTTTTTTTGTTCAGCAGGAATCGCGCCTAAACCATGGCTTTGCTTGTTGGCAGAAGCAAAAGAAAAGCATGGAGCACATGAACTGTGTAAGCAAACTACTAATGCTTTCCTGATGATGGATAAGCAGATCTCCTTTACAATTTCTGTGATATGGCCTAGTGTCCTAAGGGTAGATGCAAGCAGGCAGAAACCGGCCTGGTGCTGTGATTGGAATGGACTGGTCACTTTTGTAACTTTTGTTATGAGATTGTGCCACCCAGTCATATATCTCATCATGTATGTTGTTGGATCAGTCGTTTACAGTCAAAATCAGTTACTGGAGCACTAACTGGAAGAAGAGGACCCTGGCTGATGGGTAAATGCTGATTTACATGTTTTTAAACTTCTGAGGACTGTGAGTTAAACATTCATTTTTGTGTGCTTTTTAGTATCATAGCAAATATGATTTGAAACGAGGAGAACGGTCTTACTGTATTCCCCACAGTATACGATATCTGTTTCGGTTGTCACAATAGCATGATTATACGCAGTTACCACGAACTTATGAAATATATGTTGTTGTTCAGGCATTAGAAATCCCCCACGCCTAATTATGGATTTGCTGGTCAAGGCATCTTGCTGTGATCTTATTACAGATTTAACCAATCTCCTGACGTGCGGCTGACAGACTCAACAACACAAATCAGTTAGATTCCAGGTAATCAGAGTGTTTATGAATATAGCTAACACATATCCAGTGCAGCAAAGTATTTGTGTGAATGGTCACAAGTAGTGCGATAAACACATTGTTTATAACAATATATATGTATAATATAGTCATCATAATGTAGTCAGTGCGTGTAGTGACCTAATTTCAAGACTAAATTTAGCCATTTGAAGAAAGTGCTGGTAGGTCTGGGTCCATGTCATTGCGTCGACAGCTCATTGCGTCGACAGCAAACAAATAATAAAGAACGGGGGGGGGGGGGGAACTAGTGCACATACGATGCAAGGTTTACGCGTTAAAAGTGTGTGTGTGTGTGCGTCTCTCTCTGTCTCTCTCTCCCTCCCTCCCCCCCCCCCCCTCTCTCTCTCTCTCCTCTCTTTCGTGTGTACGTGTGTGCGTGTGTGTGTGTGTGTGTATGACCGTGCCGATATCGTAATTGTATTCTGAAAAATGTTTTACCGATCCTAAAATGTGTATGAGCTGTCGACGCAATGAGCTGTCGACTTTACGGGTACCTCCCGTAGGTCTATGTGCCTAAAAATGTATAGATAGCATCATAGCACATGCGTACAACACAAATTTTCATTCAGTTGTCTCTGGCTACAAATTTTAGGTTTGTCTTGAAAACATTTTAAGTTACGGGTTTGTCGGTCCAGGTCATCTGGTTGTACTGTGACCAAATTACATGTTAAGTGCTAAATCGATTCAGCAAAGTGTCTGAAACGAATGAAATACATACACAACAACACACTGACTGTTTGAAAATCAAAAGTGATACTCGAAGGAAAGACATTTTGATCTGCAGTTGCAGTAACGCGGCTGGTGCATGAAGGGTGGCCTAATTTCATAGCTATCTGCAGCCAAACGAGGAAAGTTGCAAGATGTCTATTGCCTAAATATGTGCAGTTCATATGTGCAACAGGTCATACTTTCACTTGACAACCTATCTGTTGCGATTATTGCTGCGAGCCGCTTAGCAGATGAGGTTTTCGAAGACGCCATATTTGTTCACTTCACGTTGCGTCGATGTTATGAACACATGGGTTCTTCGATGAATTTTTTGTAAGTCACACACACCACAGAATGAAACAGCATCAATTTTTTTCTTTCTTTTTTTTTTCTATTTTTGAGTCGGAAACTTGGCAAAATTTGAAGAATCGATGGGACCCGGCTAAAGTCGCAACTTACAGAGGGTAGCCAGTAAAACCGTTGAAAACCGACCGCATTCATACGCTATCTTGATTCAGAAAGCCTGGAGGATACGATTAATGCCTGTTTACTGCTCATTTCAATATATTACTTCGCAGACCGGAATTTCCCCGTCTTCGTTGCTTTCAGCATGCAACTGAAATAGGGCAAAAGAGTGCAGTATTTTTCTACATGGTTTTGACAGGCATGCACCTGAAAACATTGAAAATATTACAGTTTCAGGATGTTTTGTGCAAAGATACTTACCGACAGCAAAGATAAGACTTCGAAGATGCGATATTAATATAAAAATCCCGATCTTGATGATTTTGACCCAAACCACTTGGTTTTGTGCACAGCTAAGAATCGCTGGATGCGACTTTGGCCGGGTTTTCGCGTGCTGCGTCATGCATATATGTCACACACACACACACACACACACACACACACACACACACACACTATGCGGCGACTCCATGCCAGGTCCAGGGTGTTTGAGGCACTGATGAGAGAATTCCTCTTCGCTGACGACTGCGCGCTTGCTGCACACACCCATGAGGACATGCAGTTCATTATGGACAGGTTCTCAACCTCCTGCAGGCACTTTGGACTCACCATCAGCCTCAGCAAGACCGAGTCCATGTACCAACCAGCTAGCTCACAGAATGCCAGTGCCTCCCCCCAACCTGCAATCAATATCGATGACACAGAGATCAAGTCAGTTGACAAGTTTTGCTACCCGGGCAGCACCCTATGCAGCAACGGAGCCTTGATGCAGAAGTGACGCTGCGCATCGCAAAGGCCAGCTCCGCTTTTGGCAGACTCAACAACAGGCTGTGGAACAACAAAGGCATCAGGCTCAGCACCAAGATGAAAACCTACAGAGCTGTTGTGCTGACCACCTTGCTGTACTGCTGTGAAACATGGACGACGTATCGCCGTCACATTCAACAACTTGAGAAGTTTCACCAGAGATGCCTACGAAAGATCCTTGGCATAAAGTGGCAAGACAGGGTCTCCAACCTCTAGGTCCCATAGAGGAGCAGCCTGCCCAGCATCGAAAGCCTGCTGATCCAGTGCCAGCTACGCTGGACAGGACACGTTGTCCGCATGACAGACAGCAGGATCCCGAAGATCCTTTTGTATGGCCAGCTGAAGGAAGGCCACCGTGAACTTGGAAGACCCTGCAAGCGCTTCAAGGACACCTTGAAGACAAACCTCAAAGCCTGTGACGTAGAATTCGCTTCCTGGGAAACTGATGCCCTTGACCGCTCTCACTGGAGGATGCATAAAGACATTTGAAAACAAGAGAACGCTGGTCAGGAGAAGCGTGAGCGAAGGAAGCAGGGCTCAGCTCCTGGAGACGTTTTCCCTTGCAACACCTGTGGGAAGTGCTGCGCATCCAGAATCGGCCTCTTCTCCCATATGAGGACACACACCGACAGATAAGCCTGCCTGTCTAGTCATCCGTCGGACCGACGGGAGACTCCATCATCATCATATATATATATGTGTGTGTGTGTGTGTGTGTGTGTGTGTGTGTGTGTATCAGCTGTGTTGGGGACATTGAAAAAAAAAGATTAAAAGAAGCAAGGGAGCTAAAAATGTGTGCGCAGCATGAAAATTCAAAACGTTATGACTTCTTTTCATTGGTAAAGAGTCTATAGGCTACAATGTGACTGAGACACGTATGCATTAATTGTTTTCAGCACACACATACACACTCATACTGTGGGTGTGGAGAATGGGTGAGGGATTGAAGAGGTACGTGGGTGTGTGGGTGTGTGTGGGGGGGGGGAGGGTAATTCGGGGCAACAAGCCCAGTCGGGGTCAAACGCCCACCCCCAAAATATCGGAGATCGTGTGACACGGCGAACCAAAGGCATTTTTACCATTTCCGCCTGACAGCTGAAAAAATACACACCATCACGGAGGCCACTCAGAAATTAGCTATGTTTTACACATGCATTTGATTGATTTCACCTTGATTTCTGTAACACCTATGTTAATTGAAATTTGATGCCAGTGTCTGTTCTTCATTCAAAACAAAATTCGATAATATTTTTCTTTAAAAGGAATATGTCAGCTGGTGGATCGTAGCGTTGAAAACGATTTGTCTCATTTGGTTTTTCCTGGAAATTCTATCATCTGAGTGTATTCAAACTGGGGCAAAACGCCTACAAGGCGATGAGGCAAGATGCCAACTAGTGGGCCTTTTGCCCCTTCACTGGGTGTTTTGCCCCCTGTGATTTGGAAAAGATAGTGAACTCTTTCTTTGTGTTTCTTTCTGACTTCTTAAAGTGTTTTGCTTGATAAATGTTAAGCAGCATTGCTGTATTTGTGCATACATGCATACAAAATACAAAAAAGAAATATTCAGTCTTTACAGGCCATAAGACCCATGTAAACAAAGGGGTAGATAATAGCAGCCATAGAGTATTCAAAGTAATTATTTGATATTCAAGTACACACTACACATTTTTTCAAACTGCTGGAGGTAACCTTGCAGTTATGCATTTACGATCTTTCAGCACAAACTCCTAATTTAATAATCCTACCATCCGATGAGTGATCGGACCTTGAAATTTGAAGGGAATCTGTAATAATACAGGGGAATATATATTTTTATGCAAGGGTGTGTATCTTGGGCAGAACAAAAAATACATACGGTTTATATTTCGCATCTGTCACACTGGACACAGAATGGGTTCACGATTGGTTTCCCAAAGCAAGCTGTACTGTTCAAAGCCTGTGTGTTGCACCGTAAAGGGCAAAGTGCACTCATATTTGTGTGCGTGCGTGTGAGAGAGAGAAGCGCGGGGAGGAGGGGGGCACTGGGGGTGTCGAGGGGGGTTACGTGCAAATGCACCGCTTTCAGGACAATCTACAAGTGGCTGTCCTTTCCCATCACCACATGTAGCATCTGGGTTTTCATCGTATTCTAGTCAGCAGATCAGGGCCATTATTCATGACACATCTCCCCTCCAAAAGCTGACATTAAAAAGGACAGTGGGTACACAAAAAAGCAGAATCAGTGGCCATCATAACATCTCCACCTCACAAAGCAAACATTCTCGAGAAACAAGCAAATACGGCTAACTGGTGCCTTTCATCTCTTCTGGAGTGTAGGCCATCAACAACAGGCCTCCACAAACCCCTATCCTAGCGGTATCTTTGCCTCCGTCTGGCTCCAGGTCAGGCCTATCTTCTTGGTGTCTGCCTGGGCGTGTCTTCATTAAGTGTTGCTCATTCAGCCTTTTTTTTCTTCCTTGGGCGGTTCCATGTTAGGGCCCGTCTGGTGATGCTTGACGATGATTTTCATTGCATTTGCTTGATCCATCAGGTTCATCTCCCAGTTCCTTTCAGCTGACAACTCTGTCTTCTTCCATAAGTCGACGTTGCTGATTTTATGTGGCCAATGGATCTGGAGGATCTGGAGGACACTGTTGATGACTATCAGCACTTTGTTAAGTGTCTTTTTCATATTCCATCAATCAGTACCACACAGCAGCACTTACTTCACGTTGGAATTGAATAAAATAAGTTAGTTTGTTTTTATGGCACTCTGGAGTTCAAGATGTTCATGAGCTGTATTAAGACTACTCTGGCCTGGACAACCCTTGCTTAGACATATGCATCTGCGCCGCCCTGCTTTTCGATGGTGCTTCCAAGATAACTGAATGATTCCACTTCAATCAGCACCTTACCTTCCAGTGTGACTGGCTCAGCACTGGTTGCATTTGTTCTCATGATCTTCATCTTGTCCCTGTGGATGTTGAGGTCTACTTGTGATGAGGTGTCCGCTAGTACTGTGGTCTTGTCCTGCATCTACTGCTGGTTGTGGGACAGCGGGGAAGATCATCCGCAAAGTCGGTCATCCATCTGCTTCCATAGTGTCCACTGGACTCGGATCGTTTCTTCTCTGTTCTGTGAATGTTTTCAGAATCCAGTCAGTGACAATTAAGAAGAAAAACGTTAAGAGGCGGTTTTGCCTCTTCACCAGTCTTGACCTGAAACTGTCTTGTGAATTCTCCCCTGTGGATGACTCTGTAACTCATTCAGCAAAGAAGACTTCTTCCAGTAAAAAAAAAAAAAAGTCAGCTAAACAACAGAGCAGCACAAATGAGACCAAAAGAAAACTGGAAGAACCACCAAAAGAAAACTGGAAGAGGTGAATGGCGAAGAAGAGGATTAGTCCTGTTTAACGTGTTGTCAGCCGTACAGTCACACCAGTCCACTTCAGATTTGGGTGCAGCACCTAATATGCCTCCAACGGGAGGGGGGAGAGAATGAGAGAGAGGGAGGGAGAGAGATGGAGAGAAAGAGAGTTATAGATAAACCAGTAAGCATTGCCTTTACTGAATTAGGCTAACTGCAATCTAAATGAAATGCGATTTGTATCCTTTTGAGAACTAAGTGTGTAATTAGATCATGGGACAAAACGCCCAAAACATGGGGGAAAACGCCCACAATAGGTGTTTTGCCCCTACCGTGAAGGCGTTTTGCCCCACGTATGGGGCAAGAAGGCCAGAATTTCTCTTTTTTTTTTAGTTAAACAGCTCGTACGTATAACTGCTTGTTTCAGTCTTCGATTGCTTGGGATATGTTGTAGCGGGTCTTTATCGTTTGCACTTGATTACAAAGTGGTGTCGCTTCCACGAGAAGAGAAATCGGACTTCTTGCTTTAGGGGGGCCTCTTGCCCCGAATTACTATATATACCAAGGAGGTGAGAGAAAAAAAAGCCAACAATGGGTTGGTATGGGTTTCGGTGGAGGGTTCACAGAGGGATCATCGTGCAGTCATACTACCAATTTTTAAAAAAAAGCTATACCTGCCACAGAGTTACACAGGACCTAGGCAACTGATACTGCACATTGTTGAGAATCATACCAAACGCCTCAAGATTAAGGCTGGAGCCCTGTGACAGTTACAAGTTCAGTACTGGCATTGACTTCATGGCCCAGTGATGATGCGGGTTGCCTGGTTCTGCACCTTGCATGCTGACCCAATCAAAGCTGGACTTGGCTTTGGTTCCCCATGCTGTCACACCATACTCAAGCACTGACCTGACTCTTCCAATGTATAAAGCCTCCTGAGGGTCGTGGTGTCTGCGCCCCAAGTAGCTGACCATGTCCCTAAAGAAATCTAGATCCCTCGGTGTCGGGCCGTGCCTGCATGGGGAGAGGGAATACCCAGCCATGTTCAATCCACCATCCTTGGTGTTGGCCCCAGAGACTCTAACAGTGGCCCAGAGAAAAAGTCCCGTACCCTTCAGCGCCTTCAAAGCCACTGCCCAAAAGAGTCCTGGAGTCGTATGTTTACACCAATGGTTCTGCCGAGGAAGCTGTATGAAATGGTAGGGCAGGAATCTACATTCAGTAGGCAGAGAAGAAGAGATCTGCTTCTCTACCGGCATTTACTCCACCAACTGTAAGGCTGAGGCAGAAGTCTTGAAAACAGCAGCAGCCCCAGTCAAGGTCGGCGCTAATACTACACACAACGTAGTTTTCCTGACTGATGCCCTGTCCGTCCTGCAGGCCTTGCAGTCCAACAAAACACTGATCTAAACCATCTGTCCTCAGCTCTTGCCTCCCTCTGCAGGAGCCATATACTGTCGTCGTACAATGAATTCCCTCTCACTGCAATGTGCTGGGCAATGAGACTGCTGACTCCCTTGTAAAGGAAGGCACTACACAAGAGTAGGTGGATAGGTCCACCAGCTGGTGGTGGTGGTGGTGTGTCCATCGAGATCGATGATGACCATCGTTGTCATCCAGATGGGGGATGGGGGATGGGGGGAGGGTGGTGGTGTGGTGGGGGGGAAGGATGCTCATGAATCTATCTGTGAGTGCGCAGATGGCTGAACAGTCCAATCTGCGCACGAAATGTTCGCTGACAGTTGGGGCAGACAAAGACAGGCATATCATTGTCAGGGAGCTTGTTTGCCCGTGACTTTCTGGCCTGCCTCTTCTCAACAGCTGCAGCAGTCCTGTTGGCCTCGCACAACCTGGCGCCTTTGTGCACAGCAGCGCGCCATTTGTCACGGTCCACTGCAGATTCCTCCCAGGAGTCAGGGTTGATATCAAACGCTTTCAGAGAGACCTTCAGAGTATCTCTGAAGCGCTTCTTCTGACCTCCGTGTGATCTCTTCCCTTGTTGCAGCTCGCCATAGAAGAACCTTTTGGGCAGCCGATGGTCTGGCATGCGCGCCACGTGTCCAGCCCAGCGAAGCTGGGACTGCATCAGGATGGCGAAGATGCTGGGAAGGGGGGCTTTTGCGAGCACCTCTGTGTCTGGGGTCTTGTCTTGCCACTTGATGTTCAGTAGCTTCCTGAGGCATGTTGTGTGGAAGTGGTTCAGCTTCTTGGCATGTCGTTGGTACACTGTCCAAGTTTCGCAGGCGTACAGTAGTGTGGGGAGAACTACTGCTCTGTAGACCTTTAGCTTGGTCTCAAGACTAATGCCTCTTCTGTTCCAGACATTTGCATTGAGTCTACCAAAAGTTGCGCTTGCTCTTGCAATCCTGACGTTCACTTCATCGTCGATGGTCGCATTTCGTGACAGTGTGCTGCCAAGGTATGTGAACCGCTCCACCGCACTGAATCTCTGACCGTTGACTGTGATGTTGGGCTCAACGTAGGGTTTCCCTGGGGCTGGCTGATGGAGAACTTCAGTTTTCCTCCAGCTACTTAGAAGTAAAGATCCACATCACTAAAGGACAGACCCTTACTACCTGCTGACTAGGCGGGAACAGGTATCAGTGTTCAGACTCAGGACAGGCCACAACCACCTATCATCATTTATATCATTTACACATTGAATTCCACATTGGTCACTCAGCACGGTAGCCCTGTGGGACTGACAGCCAGACAACAGAACATCTGTTGCAGTACTGTCCCCTCCATGGGGTGCTCAGGAAGAGGTACTGGCCCCACCCAACTCCAGTGGCCCGGAAGCTGTATGGCTGTGTGGAGGACCTACAGTGTACAGCTGCCCTCATCACGGAGACTGGGGTGTCCATCTGACTAACGAGAAGAAGATACCAAACAGAGTGAATATCACCATAAGAGCATCTTGTGATGGAAAGGAATGTAAGAGAGTGTGTGTGTGGATGTGGGGAAGTCAGAAAAGGCTAGCCTAGAACGACCCCCCCCCCAACCCCCCATCCACCACCACCTTCCACAGAAAGGGGGATATTTCCAACTTGGGACAGCCGATTTTGACTTGCCATAATTAACTGACCCCATGAGTCATAGAGGCAAGCCCAGAATTACCCTGGGGTAAAATCCAGCATGGAGGTAGTCTGAGGCAGTTACACTGAAGTCAGCAGTCTACATGGAGCTAACAATGTTAGGCCATCCTGAGGCCACACTCCAGAGGAGATCCTGATCTGTTGAAAAGTCTTCTCTGTGGAGTTCCGTAGTTCATGTTTGATTCAACATGACACCACCTGTAACTGGCTGGCACGTGTAAACAAAGCAAGTCTGCTTAATAACCCTGATTCGGTTGTCTGTGTGTGTGTATGTGTTTGTGTGTGTGTGTGTATATGTGTGATACAGACGGTCTCGGACAAGAGAGTGAGGTCGACGGTGCGCAACTCCTCCTCACTATAAACAAAGTCATCACGCAAGTCATCAGTCATCCTTCATCCCATACCATCATTTTCCCCAAGCCCTATGGCGACAGGCGAGCGACGAAGCGACAGGTGTGGGTACACTGGCAGTCGTAGCCGCGGACCTGCACACAGGCGGCTCAGGCCATAGGGTCGTTTTTCACCGACTGCAGCAGCGGTGAAGATCGGCAGCCCCCTGAGCGACTGAGCAGCCCTCTTCAGGAGAGCACTGCTCACTTCCATGGCATGAGGAAGGGGCTAGAAAAGGTGCCCTAAACATTGCCTGCTCCACACCACCCTAGTCAGCATACCGCGGCTGACGGGGACCCTACTCAAGCGGTCGACACACAAAGGAAAGAAAGAAGAAAACAAGGAGCACCCCATTGACCATTGCCACATGGAACGTACGTACGCTTCTGGACAGAGGCGACACGGACAGACCACAGAGACGCACAGCACTCATTGCGAGTGAACTAGCCAGGTACAACATCGACATCGCTGCCTTAAGTGAGACCAAACTGGCAGAAGAAGGCGAACTCTGTGAGCGAGGCGCAGGCTACACCTTCTTTTGGAGTGGTCGCGGACCTAAAGAGAGACGTGAGGCTGGAATTGGCTTTGCAGTGAAGACAACCCTCGTTGGCAAGCTGGCTGGGCCCCCGAAAGGAGTGAACGATCGCCTGATGACGATGAAACTCCCTTTATGCAACGGGAAGAAGTTTACCACCATTGTCAGCACCTACACGCCCACCATGACCAACCCGGATGAGATCAAGGACAAGTTCTACGAGGACTTGAACGCTGTCATCACCACTGTTCCCAACGCAGACAAGCTCATCATTCTTGGTGACTTTAACGCTTTTGGCTCCTGGGAAGGCGTGATTGGGAAGCATGGGGTTGGCAACTGTAACAGCGATGGTCAACTACTTCTCCAGACATGTGCCGAGCACGACCTTCTTATCACAAAGACCGTCTTCTGCCTCCCTACCCGTAAAAGGACGTCATGGATGCATCCTCGCTCTGGGCATTGGCATCTCATCGACTTTGTCATCGTCAGGAAGAGGGACAGGCAGGACATACGAGTCACGAGGGCCATGTGCGGCGCTGAGTGCTGGACAGACCACCGCCTTATTGTCTCCAAACTCAACCTCCGCATCCAGCCCAAGAGACGGCCTCAGGGCATGAAAGCACCCAAACGCCTGAATGTCAACAAGCTGTAGCTAGGCAACATCAAGCAGAGCTTTGCTGACACCCTGGAGGAACGCCTTGAGTCCACTGTGCTGGACAACCAGAATGTGGAGGCAGCACGGGGCGCACTGCATGAGACGGTGTACAACACTGCCATGGAGTGCCTGGGGCCTTCTGTCAGGAAGCACAAAGACTGGTTTGATGAGAACTGCACTGAGATCAAGCAGCTGCTGGAAGACAAACGCCAAGCATACAGAGCCCACATTGAAGATCCCAAGTCACAGTCAAAGAAAGACATACTGAAGAGCGCACGCAGCACCATCCAGCTGAAGCTGCGGCAGATGCAGGATTCCTGGTTGAGCAACAAAGCTGATGAGATCCAGGGTTTTGCAGACAGGAACGACATGAAGAACTTCTATAACGGCCTGAAAGAAGTCTATGGTCCCATCACCTCCGGATCTGCTCCACTCCTCAGTGCTGATGGTTCTACCCTGATCACTGACAAGGACGGGATCCTTGAGAGATGGGCTGAACACTTTGACAGCGTACTGAACCGCCCTTCCACCATCAATGATAAAGCCATCGACCGACTCCCCCAGGTGCCAGTCAGTGAGTCGTTGGATGCCGTTCCAACTTTGGAGGAGACCCAGAAAGCTATCCGTCTGCTATCCAATGGCAAAGCCCCTGGCTCAGACTCCATTCCAGCTGAGGCCTACAAAGAAGGTGGTATGGCGCTGACTGAGAAGCTTCATCAGCTATTCCAGCTCATCTGGCAGCATGAGGCAGTTCCACAGGACTTCAAAGACGCTTCCATCATACACCTGTACAAGCGCAAAGGAAATCGTCAGGCCTGTGACAACCATCGTGGAATGTCCCTGCTGTCCGTCGCAGGCAAGACTCTGGCCAGAGTGCTACTCAACCGTCTCATAGTGCACCTTGAGCAAGGTCTCCTACCAGAGAGCCAGTGTGGCTTCCGGAAAGAACGCGGGACTATCGACATGGTGTTTGCTGCCAGGCAGCTCCAGGAGAAGTGTCAGGAACGGAACGCCAACCTTTACTCCACCTATGTCGATACTGTTAGCAGAGATGGCCTTTGGAGAATCATGGCAAAGTACGGATGTCCCAGAAAGTTCATCACCATCATACGGCAACTACACGATGGGATGCTGGCCCGAGTCCAAGACAACAGAGAGACTTCAGAACCTTTCCCGGTCTCCAACGGAGTCAAGCAAGGGTGTGTTCTTGCCCCCACCCTGTTCAGTCTCATGTTTTCAGCCATGCTGACAGATGCCTTCAGAGATGCTGACGTAGGCATTGGCATCAGGTACCGCACAGATGGCTCACTCTTTAACCTCGGGAGGCTTCAAGCAAAAACCAAGGTGAGGACAGACACCGTCAATGACTTCCTGTTTGCTGATGACTGCACTCTCAACGCTGCCTCCGAAGCTGACATGCAACACAGCGTCGACAAGTTCTCCGCTGCCTGTGACAACTTTGGCCTCACAATCAGCACAAACAAGACTGAGGTGATGCACCAGCCAGCTCCAGGAAAGCCTTACGTTGAACCAAACATTTCATCAACGGGCAACGACTGAATGCGGTGGACAAGTTCACATACCTGGGCAGTACACTCTCTTGCACAGTTGTCATCGACGACGAGGTGAATGCCAGACTCGCCAAAGCCAGCACTGCCTTCGGCAGACTCCGTAAGAACGTTTGGAACAGGAGAGGCATCACCCTGGAAACGAAGCTCAAAGTATACAAGGCCATAGTTGTCACCACACTGCTCTATGGATGTGAATCATGGACGGTCTACAAACGCCACGCCAAAAAGCTGAACCACTTCCACACCACCAACCTCAGAAAACTTCTCGGCGTAAAGTGGCAAGAGAAGATCCCTGACACAGAGGTGCTCACTCATGCAAACTTGCCCAGCATCTACACAATCTTGATGCAGGCCATGTAGTTCGCATGCCAGACCACCGGCTCCCCAAGAATCTGCTGTACAGCAAACTCCAACATGGCAAGCGCTCCCATGGAGGCCAAAAGAAGCGCTTCAAAGACACTCTGAAAGCTTCTCTGAAGGCCTTCAACATCAGCCACGACACATGGGAGCTGAATGCAATGGACAGACCAAAGTGGCGTTCAGCGGTCCACAAAGGCGCCAAATCCTGTGAGGCCAACAGAATCGCTGCAGCAGAGCAACGCAGACAGGCTAGGAAAAGCAGTGCCAGTAAGTCCCTGACAGCCACCACCATCCCCTGTCCACACTGCATCAGAACCTTCCGGGTGCGGATTGGCCTGACCAGTCATCTGCGGACCCACAGAGCCCAACCCACCCACCCCCAGGATGACTAGATGGTCCTCGTTGATTCTGACGGATGAACCACACATGTGTGTGTGTGTGTGTGTGTGTGTGTGGTTAACTTTAACAAATTCATTTTCTCCAGAAATATCAAAAAGATGACAGAGCCTCCCTTCCTGCTGTGCATGAAGATGATATGTTTTCCAGCATGAATATAATAAAATTGCTGAACTTCTCTTCTCATTTCCTATCAGAGGAAACTGATTAAAAAGAATTTCACACACGCAAACACACACACACACACACATGCACACACACACACCACTGAACAAACAAAAACACATTAAGCCTTTTCAAAACAGCTTTATTGAAAACCCAGTTTACTCCAGTAAATGTATAGACACATACCAGTCATTACACACCAAGCTATTATAAATAAAACATATAGCCCATCAAGTATCACCATCAGTCAATTATCATGTACGCGCACCTCTGCCCCCTCATTTAACACTGTCTTCTTATCCTTGACACCAAATAAATAAAATATAAAATCAAACAATGAGGACTTATTGTCTATCACTGCAGTATGCTTCCCCCTCATATTTTGGTCTCTGACTTCAAAACAAAAAATCTCAATGAAACAATGCGGGGAAAGAGTGGTAATTTGCACATGCATACTGAAGTATATTTAAACTAAAAATTTCTGTGACATGATGTGTCATAATTTTAAATGTCTCCATACTCCATACAAACCCTGCATATTCTGTTCTCAAGCCAGGTGTGTTGTGAACAGTGCTGCAGGTGGAAATCATGTGTTGTCGAAAACGACAAGGCCTGGACAAAGAACGATGAAGCAAACAAACATGGTCTATCCGACCTTTCACTGAATGTAAAAGTGGTCAGATGTCATTTAAATAATCATTCAAATATTTTATTCTATGAAAGTCATACATATTACTCCCAGTAGTAAACCCCAATGTGTGAAAAACTCACACAACATTGTGTATCATAACAAAACAGAGATGAATAACTCAATCAGTAACAAAGCCCGGTATGATTCACACAGCACTGCCTTCATGGACGGACGGACAACTCCACCACCAGAAAAAGTGGATTGTTGTTCATATCACAGCAACACTGAGGACAGTGCTGACAAACCAGTCAAACCTGGACACCATGACCACATGTAAAACACGTCACAACAGCCATGATGGGAAATCATGGGGGACGGGACAGAGAGACACAAAAGACAGACAGAGACAGTGCGAATAACTGAAGGTGAGTAGCCTCTCCCTGGACGCCAAACTCAACAAGCGGACTGGCAAAGCAGCTACAGCCATGGCCCGCCTGGCAGAGAGGGTCTGGGACAATCCCATGCTGACCATCAGCACCAAGATGCATGTGTACCAAGCCTGTGTGCTTAGCACTCTGCTCTACAGCAGCAAGACATGGACACTCTACTCTCCAAGAATGCAGACTCAACACATTTCACCTGCACAACCTCAGGAGAATTCTGGGCATCACTTGGCAAGACTGTGTACCAAATAAGAAAGCCCTTGACCAGGCAGGCATCTCCAGCATGTTTGCACTCTTGACCTGGTGCCATCTGCGGTGCCTCAACCATGTCAGACGAACGGATGATGGGTGAATCTCCAAGGGCATCCTTTATGGCGAGCTCGCCACTGGTTCCAGACCTGCAGGAAGACCTGTCCTACGCTACAGGGACGTCTGCAAATGAGACATAAGGGCAGGCGACATGGACCCAGCAGGCTGGGAGGTGGTGGCTGAAGACCACAACAGCTGGAGAAGGACTGTGAAGGCATGTGTCCAGAGGAGCAAGGAGAAGAAAGAACAGCACTGGGAAGAGGGAAGAGAATGCAGACAGCCAAGGGCAGAATCCGTACACTTTGAACCAGGCGCAACTTTCACCTGTGACAACTGCAAAAGAGCCTGCCGATCCAGAATCGGACTGTACAGCCACAGCAGGCGCTGCAACTCAACAACTTGAATGAACCAGGCGCAGAGTTCCATTGTCTCCCGAGACAGACAGACACCAACAATAGGGAGAATGTCCAGACAGACCAAAGACAGAGACAGGGAGAATAACTAGAAGTATATATGGTAGATCGTTTACAAAGGCAAGGTGATATAACTTTGTTGGTGAAAGGTTATAAAACAGGGATTATAATACAAATCAACACCAGTGCAGACACTCATTGTAGAGGGTGAAGACATGCCTGAACCACTCCAACAGGCTTCACACAGGGTGAGACAAAGTGAACAGGGGTGGGGTCATAAATCACCAACATGTGTGACCAGCTCTCAGGTGACAACTTTTCCCATCACACGACAAGCCAAGAAACTGCTCCACCTCACTTCACATCATGGAGACAACCATTCAGTTCAAAAGACGGCACAAAACATGTGTGTGTTGTTCGTGAAAATAGACTAGAAGCAGCTTGGATAAGATAATAAGTGGATTCATTCAACAACTTGAAACAATTTACCAATCTGACTTCATTTCAACCAAGTTAGTTGGAATGAGGGCCTTCATTTTCACACAATTAATCGGCAAAATCATGTATTTAGAAGTACATGTCAGAACATATAAGAGCACATAAATATTCTTGTACTGAATGTGTTTTTTTAAGGTCATACACTTATCAGAATGTTCAGAATGGTTTTCCAGAAGCCATATAGCTGTAACAATATACTGAATGGTTTTTCAGAAGGTATACCAGAATGCTAATACTTGTTTTTCAAAAGGCTGTAATGCACATAATGGCTTTTCAGAGGGTCATATAGCTAATAATGCTATCAGAGAGCTTGGAATTTGTTTTTCCAGAAGGCCATGCTGCTATTACAATGTTTAAAATGTTTTTTCCAGGTCATGTAGTTATAAGAAAGTCATATAGCTATCACAATGCTCAGATTAGTTTTTCTGACCATACATCTATCACAATTTTCAGAATGTTTTTTTCAGGTCATACAGCTATCACAATCCTCAGAATGGTTTTTCAGGCCATACAGCTATCACAAAGCTCAGAATGGTTTTTTTAAAAGGTCATTTAGCTATCAAAATGCTCAGAATGGTTTTTCATATGGTCATATAGTTATCACAATGCTAAGAATGTTTTTCCAAGTCATATAGCTATCACAATGCTCAGAATTGTTTTTTTAGAAGGCTGTATAGTTATCACAATGCTCAGAATGGTTTTTCAGAAGGTTGTATAGTTATCACAATGTTCATAATGTTTTTTTCAGAAAGCTATACAACCATCAGAATGTGACACGTGGAGAAGAGACAGCACACAGGGAGAGAACAAGTGAGAGCTGAACACATCCAGGGAACAGTTCCAACTGATAATACTGTGCAAGAAAAAACACCAATCATACCAGCGTGTACAAGTGTAAAAAGCTCAAAAACAATGAGTGAAAAAAAGAAAAGTGGCTTCCTCCAATCATTAAAAAAAGTCAGCAATTTTCGGCAAAGGTGATTCACTTTATATGGAACAGAGTACAATACTGCTCAGAACAATGCATAACAATTAGAGTACTTCAAACAAATACATCATCAGCATCAACACTTTGTACATGTGCTCAACCAGTTACATGCATCACTTCCCAATTCCCCCCTTACCCCCCCCCCCCCTCCACCCCCCACCTTCTCCTCACCCCATTACTCAGGTGTAGAAGAAATACTGCTGAGAAAACAGATGTGTGTGTAGTTCACAAGTCAAAATCACAACCGTATGGAAGAAATACTGTTCAAACTGTAACATTTTCAAAGAGTGTGTATATTAGTCATTCCAATCATTCAGCAAATCTGCTGTCCTGCATTATCCATGCACTGTACTGTTCCTTCAGAGTGGCAGTCAGGGAATGGATACAGGACTTTGCTTTGTTTGTTGGTGGTGTTTGGGGGGGTTCGTTTTTGTTCTTGTTGTGGTATGGTTGGTTTAGTTTTTTTGCTGTTGTAGTTTGTTTTGTTTTTGGGATGGGGATAAGTGGTGGGTACTCAGCTGATTGGCTTCTGCGGGGAAGTCTGTTTGGATTTGGGTCCCCTGTACTGAAATTCATATTCTCTCTTCAGCATTTTACCTCATCATCATGACAATAAGTCTTGAGTTTCAGTTTCAGTTTAAATTTCTCAAGAAGGCATTGTTGCATTCATACATGCTACACCACATCTGCTAAGCAGATGCCTGGCAAGCAGCATAAACCAACTCACTGGTCAGGCCTTGAGTGCATGCATATATATATTTGTGTAGCTATCAGAATGGATTCTTCTACAGAATGGGTTCTTTTTCCATGCGCCAACTGCACGCTGCATACCGGACCTCAGTTTATTATTGGATCCAATTGACTATACACTCAGTTTGACTTTCCAGTCAGACTTGAGAGAAAGGGCAAGACCAGGATTTGAACCCAGACCCTCACTGATATTGTATTGGCACATCAGCATCTTCACCTTTCTGCCACCTTCCTCCTTCAAAATTTTGATTTCATGCACAATGCACTGCAGATAATAATCACACAGACATCACTGTAGTAAAATGACTTTGATTAACAGCATTACATTGAGAAGTGGGCTCATAAGTATTTGAATTTTTCTTCTTTTATTTTATGTTGCTGTCTTCCTATATGACAAAACATTGTCCTTTCTGAATCTGTTCAGCAAGTTCTGCTTCAATGACGACTTAAAACTCATGTAGAGATTAAGCATTCACTACTCCTGATTCCATTTGTACCTTTACAGGCACTGCACTCCAGAACATTCCATTGTCAAGTGGAAAAATGTCATTGTGAAGTGGAAAAATGTCATTGTAAAGGGAAAAATGTCATTGCAAAGTGGAATAATTTCATTGCAAAATCATGGGATAATGCCATTGCAAAGTGGAATACATTTATTGCATAATGGGATAATTTCATCACAAAAAATGAATAATTTCATTGCATAATCGGATAATATCATTGCAAAAAGGAATAACAATGTCATTGAAAAATGGGATATTGTCATTATCAAGAAGTATATTTCCATAACAAAGAAGAATACTGTCAACTTTCCAGGGCTGAACGAACATCTGCAACATAGTGATTTACTTTACAGAGTGACGCAAATTAAAGAGTCCACTGTGAAATAATTAACCCTAACATCACCAGCTATGTTCAAGCTGCTAACATCTGTTAGCTGGCTAAGTCAGCTGCACAGTACAGTTGAAAACAGGCTGTGCAGCAGAGCAGCCAGTGGGAATGTGGGACGCTCGTTTTTTTCACTGCCATGTGGCATGAACTCTTCTCCACTGTCACTGTCAGCAGCAAAATCATTCTGCCAAATGACTTTTAATTAGACTTGCAGTTTGCTGTCCCATATGGCGTGGTCTAAACCAAGACTGCTAGTTACATTCTGCAAGTCGCCGAGCGGTGACTACAGCGACCAAAGGGTTAAACTGAGCATCAATACAGCAGTCCATTTTAAGTCACAAAAACCACTAAAAATAGTTCAAAGATGGCATATTTTGTTTTAATTTCTTTCTCTTCCTGAATAGTTTTCCAATTACAATGTGCATTACCTGAAGCCCAAGCTGTGTAATGTCTTGGCTGAAGAAGTTCTGAAATGTTTTCAGGAGAAGTAAAACGCAATGTTGTGAACCTGGGCTGAGTTGAAAGTTGACCTTAGCAGCGTTTAGTTTGCACTGCATTTTTACCAATTTCATAAAATCTATGCTAATTCCATACACTTAGGAAAATTCTTTACGCTAAACAAACTTAACATTACTAGGATCTTTCATTCAACCCAATCCTGAGCTAAAATACTAATGGCATAAAAGAAAAATGCTGGCTGCTGTTCACAGCAGCAGAACACACAGAAGCATATAATGAGACATGTGACACGTTCCTGTGTGAAACATGTCAGCTTTCTACAGAACAGTACAAAATAAATCACACAGCCAAATAAGTGCAGGGAGAGTGGACACAAACTGTGGAACTACTATTGTGCATAGTATTTTGATTGTTGATTGCCAGATTGAGTGAGCGCACGGCACGTCACTTGACCTGAGTATGGAAAACATAGGACACAACATGGTGGAGGTGAACAGTGTTGGCAGACAAACAGGAGGAGGAAAAACCTGCCCCCCAAAACACCATTCAACGGTGCTCACTAGATTCCTTCCACAGCAAAAACATTGCACAAAAAGATTTAATACTATAGATGCATAACTTACAAAAAATTACCTTCACCTTCTTTTTCAAACATGATCCAAAAAAATAACCCACAAAAAAAAGAATGAACCAAGTGATTTCCAGACATGACAATCTGAATAAATGACGTTTCATCCACAAACTTTGGGCAGAGCGATACACCAAAGGAAGACCCCAAAGATCCTGCAGTTCTAAAGAACTCTTTTACCTGACATGTAATCAAGGTCTGTCACAAGCAGAATCTAATCAATATTCAACAAGAGGAAAAAAACACCAAAAAGCCTGCAGAACTAGGGGTCCACTGGGCCTCTCTGCCACGCAACACCAGAAGACAATTGCACGAGTGATAGCAGCAGGGGAAATCATCAAAACGGCTCCAGGCCCCCTTTCTTCTTCTTCCCCTTCTTGCCCAAGGGAGCCACCGAGGGGAGAGCATCCAGGCGAGTCGGTTTCCGAACCCCATCCTCTGCCATCAGCTGGCCGTGCACCTGGGCCGCGCGGAGCCCGCTGCTCATGGCGTCATTATGGAAACCGTTGGTGGGGGTGGAGGAGGTGGACTGGCGGGGGGAGATGCCAAACGTGTCCCTCACCTCCCTCATGTCTGTAACACACACCATACCTCCCTCATGTCTGTAACACACACCATACCTCCCTCATGTCTGTAACACACACCATACCTCCCTCATGTCTGTAACACACACCATACCTCCCTCATGTCTGTAACACACACCATAACACACACCATACCTCCCTCATGTCTGTAACACACACCATACCTCCCTCATGTCTGTAACACACACCATAACACACCATACCTCCCTCATGTCTGTAACACACACCATACCTCCCTCATGTCTGTAACACACACCATAACACACACCATACCTCCCTCATGTCTGTAACACACACCATACCTCCCTCATGTCTGTAACACACACCATAACACACACCATACCTCCCTCATGTCTAACAACCACCATAACACACACCATACCTCCCTCATGTCTGTAACACACACCATACCTCCCCTCATGTCTGTAACACACACCATACCTCCCTCATGTCTGTAACACACACCATGTAACACACACCATACCTCCCTCATGTCTGTAACACACACCATACCTCCCTCATGTCTGTAACACACACCATAACACACACCACACCTCCCTCATGTCTGTAACACACACCATACCTCCCTCATGTCTGTAACACACATCATACCTCCCTCATGTCTGTAACACACACCATAACATACACCATACCTCCCTCATGTCTGTAACACACACCATACCTCCCCTCATGTCTGTAACACACACCATACCTCCCTCATGTCTGTAACACACACCATACCTCCCTCATGTCTGTAACACACACCATAACACACACCATACCTCCCTCATGTCTGTAACACACACCATACCTCCCTCATGTCTGTAACACACACCATGTAACACACACCATACCTCCCTCATGTCTGTAACACACACCATACCTCCCTCATGTCTGTAACACACACCATACCTCCCTCATGTCTGTAACACACACCATAACACACACCACACCTCCCTCATGTCTGTAACACACATCATACCTCCCTCATGTCTGTAACACACACCATAACACACACCATACCTCCCTCATGTCTGTAACACACACCATAACATACACCATACCTCCCTCATGTCTGTAACACACACCATACCTCCCCTCATGTCTGTAACACACACCATACCTCCCTCATGTCTGTAACACACACCATAACACACACCATACCTCCCTCATGTCTGTAACACACACCATACCTCCCTCATGTCTGTAACACACACCATATCTCCCTCATGTCTGTAACACACACCATACCTCCCTCATGTCTGTAACACACACCATATCTCCCTCATGTCTGTAACACACACCATAACACACACCATACCTCCCCTCATGTCTGTAACACACACCATATCTCCCTCATGTCTGTAACACACACCATACCTCCCCTCATGTCTGTAACACACACCATACCTCCCTCATGTCTGTAACACACACCATAACACACACCATACCTCCCCTCATGTCTGTAACACACACCATACCTCCCTCATGTCTGTAACACACACCATACCTCCCTCATGTCTGTAACACACACCATACCTCCCCTCATGTATGTAACACACACCATACCTCCTTTATGTCTGTAACACACTGACAGTCATTATGTTTCTGTCTCTCCCTCATGTCTGTAACACACTGACAGTCATTATGTTTCTGTCTCTCCCTCATGTCTGTAACACACTGACAGTCATTATGTTTCTGTCTCTCCCTCATGTCTGTAACACACTGACAGTCATTATGTTTCTGTCTCTCCCTCATGTCTGTAACACACTGACAGTCATTATGTTTCTGTCTCTCCCTCATGTCTGTAACACACTGACAGTCATTATGTTTCTGTCTCTCCCTCATGTCTGTAACACACACTGGCCGTCAGTTCTGGGTTTGTAAAGGATGGTGGTCATCAGCTTCATGTGATGTGACAAACTGTCAACCATTTCACTGGAAAACAATTTGATGTCTGTTTCATGTTTGCAAATGATATTTGTCAATGAAAGATGACCACTGTTCATATCTGCAATGCACATTTGTGTTCTTGATTTAACATTAATGCATTCTCACTGTCATTCAAATCACATACTAAGTTCTATAAACGATTGGTTCGCCCATTCAGGGCCTCAAACATTTATCCTGCATCCACTTACCTCCCAGCTTTCCATACAACATGCACTGAAGATGTGTTGTATTTGTTTTACACATGAACACATCTCCAAATGCACCACTATCCAAACAAGACCTTGCCATTGTGATGTCAGCATCTAACTCTTTCTTTGTGTTGAAAATCCAGCAACAGTCATCTGATTCAAAGCTGTGTGTACACCTCACAAAAATAGTATTGATACCTACATGGCAGGTTAAAAATTCACAAAAAACCCTGCTTGTACTATACAAGTGAGAGCTGCGCTGCTTCAGGTATATAAAACACTGAATGTCAACTAAGCAAATAAATTTGGTGATTTAACACGCAATTAAAAAAAAATTCGAACTGTCATTCCAACACAAGAAATTGGTGATAAAATAACTATAAGAACACATCACATATCAATCGTTCCCTTCTTTATCAATTCATCTCTCTCCGTTTCACACTGTCTACTTGTATGTCTGCCAGTCAGACCATATCTGCCTTTCAGACCGTGTACTTGTCTGTTCGTCTGTCTGTCTGCCTGTCAGTGTGTCCAGCAAAGCGTATGAATGAAGAGAGGTCAGCACTCACTGGTTCTGTTCATTGGTTCCCCCAGCAGCTGACTCTGTCGCTTGGTGGCAAAATAACTGTTGCTCATGTCCTCACTGCGACGTAGACGCTGGAAAAGACAACACACCATGGGCTTGTGAAGAGACATGTGGACATAATGCTCCCATAGCTGGCAGTATCAGTTCGCACACAAATGTACACAGTTCCAAATGCATGTTCATAGACAAATATATGTGATGACACATTATGCAGTATGTATCATAATAATGAGTTTGTCTATTTTGTTAGCAATGGTTGTACTCTGTAACAACAAATCACCATTATATGATTGTACTGTAATGCATCATGTTGCATCAAGTTGAGTAGCACTGTGCTGTGCTGCCTTACCAAGCCCTGCCCTGCATTCCGTTCCAATTTATTCCATACTATTCTATCACAACTGACTGTCTGTGTAAAATATGGGCTACTCTCTAAGGGGACATTAGGTCAACATTATCAGGAACAACTCTTCTTTTCCTATCTACATTTATCTATTTAAATATCAAAGTGAATTTTTCTTCAAATGATTTTGCAAAGGACAAGTATCTTAATATCAGTCCTGCATTATTTCATGTGCATAAAGTGCATTCTGCACATGGCACCTCAATTATCATGGAACCTTGAAGACAAGCAGTCAGACCAACACCCAGGGTGCACTATCCACTGGGCCACTAGCACAGTATGTGAAGAGAACAGCGCTGTGTGGACCACACGTTCATGAGTCAAGCAGACGGACAGGACAGGGGGACATGCCAGTCACCTACCTCCCTCAGCTTTTCATCACTGAAGTCATCATCCGGCACTCCCCCATCATCTGTGTCTCCGTTCATGGAGGGGGGGCCCCTGACTGCGTTGTGACCCGGCATGATGGTGCCTGCACACAGACCATTGTATTGCATTGTGACCCAGCATGATGGTGCCTGCACACAGACCATTGTATTGCATTGTGACCCAGCAACATGGTGCCTGCACACAGACCATTGTATTGCATTGTGACCCAGCATGATGGTGCCTGCACACAGACCATTGTATTGCATTGTGACCCGGCAACATGGTGCCTGCACACAGACCATTGTATTGCATTGTGACCCGGCAACATGGTGCCTGCACACAGACCATTGTATTGCATTGTGACCCAGCAACATGGTGCCTGCACACAGACCATTGTATTGCATTGTGACCCAGCAACATGGTGCCTGCACACAGACCATTGTATTGCATTGTGACCCAGCAACATGGTGCCTGCACACAGACCATTGTATTGCATTGTGACCCAGCAACATGGTGCCTGCACACAGACCATTGTATTGCATTGTGACCTGGCATGATGGTGCCTGCACACAGACCATTGTATTGCATTGTGACCCAGCATGATGGTGCCTGCACACAGACCATTGTATTGCATTGTGACCCAGCAACATGGTGCCTGCACACAGACCATTGTATTGCATTGTGACCCAGCATGATGGTGCCTGCACACAGACCATTGTATTGCATTGTGACCCAGCAACATGGTGCCTGCACACAGACCATTGTATTGCATTGTGACCCAGCATGATGGTGCCTGCACACAGACCATTGTATTGCATTGTGACCCAGCAACATGGTGCCTGCACACAGACCATTGTATTGCATTGTGACCCAGCATGATGGTGCCTGCACACAGACCATTGTATTGCATTGTGACCCAGCAACATGGTGCCTGCACACAGACCATTGTATTGCATTGTGACCCAGCAACATGGTGCCTGCACACAGACCATTGTATTGCATTGTGACCCAGCATGATGGTGCCTGCACACAGACCATTGTATTGCATTGTGACCCGGCATGATGGTGCCTACACACAGACCATTGTATTGCATTGTGACCCAGCAACATGGTGCCTACACACAGACCATTGTATTGCATTGTGACCCAGCAACATGGTGCCTACACACAGACCATTGTATTGCATTGTGACCCAGCAACATGGTGCCTGCACACAGACCATTGTATTGCATTGTGACCCAGCAACATGGTGCCTGCACACAGACCATTGTATTGCATTGTGACCCGGCATGATGGTGCCTACACACAGACCATTGTATTGCATTGTGACCCAGCAACATGGTGCCTACACACAGACCATTGTATTGCATTGTGACCCAGCAACATGGTGCCTGCACACAGACCATTGTATTGCATTGTGACCCAGCAACATGGTGCCTACACACAGACCATTGTATTGCATTGTGACCCAGCAACATGGTGCCTGCACACAGACCATTGTATTGCATTGTGACCCAGCAACATGGTGCCTGCACACAGACCATTGTATTGCATTGTGACCCAGCAACATGGTGCCTGCACACAGACCATTGTATTGCATTGTGACCCAGCATGATGGTGCCTGCACACAGACCATTGTATTGCATTGTGACCCAGCAACATGGTGCCTGCACACAGACCATTGTATTGCATTGTGACCCAGCAACATGGTGCCTGCACACAGACCATTGTATTGCATTGTGACCAGCATGATGGTGCCTGCACACAGACCATTGTATTGCATTGAAATGCACTGTATTGTACTGTACTGTGCTGAACTGCACTGCACTGCATTGGATTGTAGTGTAGTGTAGTGTAGTGTAGTGTAAGGTAGTGTAGTGTATAGTGTAGTGTAGTGTAGTGTAGTTTACTGTAGTGTTGTGTAGTTTACGCCACTGCACTGCACTGCACTGAACTGAACTGATCTTATTGTATTGTATTGTATTGTATTGTATTGTATTGTATTGTACTGTACTGTATTGTACTGTACTGTATTGTACAGAATAACAATTTGCCACAACAGATTTTTCTGCATGAAATTTTGGGCAGCTCTACCAGAGAAAGTGTGTCACCAGTGCAGTGTCACCCAAACATTTTTTTGTTTTTTGTTTTTTTGTTTTGTCTTTTTCTATCAAAGTGAATTTTCCAGTGACAACCCTTTTGTTGCTGTGAGTTCTTTAATGTGCACTGAGTGCATGCTGCAAACAGAACCTTGGTTTATTCTCTTATCAGAAGGACTAGCACCCAGACCACCACTCAAAGTCTAATGAAGTGGTGGGGAGTAAAACTCCTGGTTTTGTGTTTGACACTTGAACCTATGGACACTTGCTAGTAGTCAGATGCATCAACAGAAAGTGAATACTCCAGTTGACAGGTTAACTTAACCTTTCCCGTACGTTGCCTAAAATTTTGCACGCCATACGATGTGGGTGTACAGACACCCATGCTTTCTATGAAGGAAAGACTTCTCGCTGTACATCATGGGTGTACAGCAACCCATGGTCTTTGTACAGAACTGACCCCTTCCCATACGTCATGGGTGTACAGCAACCCATGGTCTCTGTATAGAACTGACCCCTTCCCGTACATCATGGGTGTACAGCAACCCATGGTCTCTGTATAGAACTGACCCCTTCCCGTACGTCATGGGTGTACAGCAACCCATGGTCTCTGTATAGAACTAATCTGTTGCCATATGTCAGGTGCGCAGCAACCCATGGTTTCTGTATAAAACTAATCTGTTGCTGTATGTCATGGGTGTACAGTAACCCATCAGTGCTTTCTATATAGGAAGTAATCCATTGCCGTACAATGTGCGTGTACAGTAACCCATAGCCACACTCTTTTCGTCTGTCCCCGCGACTGAAAAGAATGAAAGGCACTTTTCGGTCTGATCTGTTCTGTATGTGTTGATGGCAGCTCTCTTGTGCCAAACATTATGTATTACTTAGATCTGACTGAGAGTCAGTTCTGAGTCGTTTAGATGAAATTAAGCACACTTTGAATTAAAAGCAACAAACAAAGCAAAAGCACTTTTCATTCACAATGAACAAACAAACAAATAATGATTCACACCCGTGCTTTGGAGCATACCAATGTTCTCATGGCCTGGCAAGGCACACACACACACACACTGATATATGTGTGTACACTGACACCCCCACCCAACACAGACACACACACGCCGCCCATGCACATATACATGCACCTGCATACACACTGATGCAAACACATGCACGCATACACACATACATACATACACACGTGCGCGATCTCTGTCCCTGTCTAGTCACACTTTGTGGAACGAAGACCGCAACCTCGACAAATGATTTGTGTGTGTGTGTGTGTGTGTGTGTGTGTGTGCGTGTGTGTGTGTTTGTGTGATGAAACTACGTGAGCTGATGACGCAGTGATATATTTGGTGGCTGCAGCTTGTTGATGTTATTGGTGTGCATACGCACACACACCCCATCCTCTGCACACACACACACACACACACACACACATGAATGTCCATTCAATATGCCGTCAGAAAGGATTGTCAAAGTGCTGACACAAGTGTAAGTGATTCTTCTAGCCCTTCCCCTTCTTTCCCCCCTCCCCTCCTCCCTTGTCGCATGATGCCATGACAGACACAAGCACGGTGTGTTTACTGTATGGAGTTCCGAATTCAACTGATGCCGGCAGCATTGGTACCAGTCCCCTTCCCTTGACCGAGATGTCGGCATTTCTGGTGCCTTTTTTTTTTTTTCATAGGTGGGTTTCCTTTGTTTTGAACTAATTGGAATAAGAATATAATTTCTACATCAACTAGATTTACATCAATGGATTTCAGACTTACAGTAATATCTAGTTCTCAAAAAAGGTTTTTTTCCAACTAGATAAAAATAGCCGATACCAATCAGTTCTGATGAATTTTTTTTTTTTTTTTTTTTACAAGAATTCATTCAAAATTGTACCTAAATTAGTTCTTTTATCTAGTACAATAAATATCCATTTTTGAAATGAGTTAAACTTCAGAGTAAAATCGCAGACACTGACTTGAACCAGGATATGATGCACAACAGACAAAAAGGTAGCAGCAGACGGAACCGAATCTGGCCTGATCTGGGTAGCTCCAAATCTGAACGGTGGGCAAGAAGCATTTTCATACCAATGCCTCTCTCTCTCTAACAGTCCACTTACACGTGAAGGGATATGACTTTTCTGTTTTCATGAAGCAAATGTATGAATGTTTGTAATCATCTATATCACCTCCACCCCCACCACCCTGTCCACCAGCCACATGTATTGTGGCCAAAGGCCGATGTACATTAAACCTTCTGAGTTCTGAGTTCTGTAACAGGCATGAGTGACGTCACATAAACAAAGTACCGTGTGCAAGGCTTGTTCTTTGCAAGTGTGGGTGGCTCCACACCCATGACGTAGATCGCGCAAAATTTATCCTTTGAGAGTATGGGTGTGCACACACCCACAACGTACTGGGATGTTTATTGTATATTCATTTCTTTGTTTATGGACATAAAAAAAAATTTCAGTTGATATGTAGCATGATACATTAAAAACAAAATCATGAAATTCAATGGAAGTGGCTTCAAAATTACTTGAGTTACAGAGCAAGAACTATGTGAGTGGGTGTAAGCACACCCAAGACATATGGGAAAGGTTAAAACACTGAAAGAATCCCCTCATCTCTTTAAACCTCCACTTGAAGTGTGAACAGTAGATTTGAAACATTTCACTTTCATTCAGTAATACCAATACGACAACAATGACTGAGAATCCTTCACAACACGCCTGCATGCAGTCAGGCACCGCACACATATGCAAACACGCACTCACACACACACACATTAACATACACAGACACACAAACACAAACACACACACTCATCACACACACACACACACACACACACACACACACACACAGCATTACCGGTGTTGGGCAAAGAGGTCCTGTCGATGACCATCTTGGGGAGGACCCACCGCTCCAGGTCGTCGTTCCAGCGGCACTCCCCGCGCACCCTGTCCAGGTTGTAGTAGTTGCAGTCCCGACGCAGGCAGGGTTGGATCCGGGCGATGATGGCGTCCAGCAGCTGGATGTGCCGCTCCTGCTTCCGGATGGTGTCCAGGTAGTCGATGCGGTCAAACTCAAACTCTGCCTGGATGTCGATGATCTCCCTTTCCAGGCTCTCGATCTGCAAGGGGTAGACGCAACATGTCACGGTGACAGTGATGAACGTGACACGATGTGTCATGGTGACAGCAATGAACACGACATGTCATGGTGACAATGATGAACATGCTGTGTCATGCTGACATCAATGAACACAATGTGTCATGGTGACAGCAACGACGAAACTTGCAGGGTCTGTTCCCCACATCCCTACCTTCACGGCCATCCCATGTCATCAGGAAGATCAAAGGAGTGAACTCTTTTTGCCTGGTGCATGACTTTTCTGCGATGCTAAAGCAATACAGGAACAGCGTGGCGTTTGGATGTAAAGTGCACATCAACACAGCATAGCACCCACATTCTGTGACAATACACCACATGTCCACAGCACAGTCAAGAGTTTGATAATGATTATCATATTTCAATTCATGCAGCCCCTTTTTGTGTAAAATATGCTCAATTACGTTGTATAATGTAAAAATTCCATGAGTAAAATATGCATTTAAATGACACATAACCCTGCTCAGACATCCAACCAAACACTGACAGTAAAACACCAAAATGTCACACACAACATAACACTCAACATACATATCACACATCGCAATATCTAACTGATGCAGTCACAATCCCTAAACACTGACATCACAATACTTTAAAACCAATCCTAATACTTACTTAAAACCAATCTTATTCTTCTTCTGCGTTCGTGGGCTGCAACTCCCACACTCACTCATATGTACATGAGTGGGCTTTTACGTGTATGACCGATTTTACCCCGCCATGTAGGCAGCCATACTCCGTTTTCGGGGGTGTGCATGCTGGGTATGTTCTTGTTTCCATAACCCACCAAACGCTGACATGGATTACAGGATCTTTAATGTGAGTATTTGGTCTTCTGCTTGCGTATACACACGAAGGCAGTTCAGGCACTAGCAGGAGTGATGGCCTAGAGGTAACATGTCCACCTAGGAAGTGAGAGAAACAATGTGCTGGTTCGAATCATGGCTCAGCCGCCGATATTTTCTCCCCCTCCACTAGACCTTGAATGGTGGTCTGGACGCTATTCATTCGGATGAGATGATAAACCGAGGTCCCATGTGCGGCATGCACTTAGCACATGTAAAAGAACCCATGGCAACAAAAGGGTTGTTCCTGGCAAAATTTGTTGAAAAATCCACTTCGATACGAAAAACAAATAAAACTGCACACAGGAAAAAAAACAGAAAAAAAAGGTGGTGCTGTAGTGTAGCGGTGCGCTCTCCCTGTGGACAGCAGCCTGAATTTCACACAGAGAAATCTGTTTTGATAAAAAAGAAATACAAAATACAAATATATATTGACCTGGGAGATCAGAAAAATCCCCACCCTTTACCCACCAAGCGCCATCACTGAGATTGGAACCCGGGACCCTCAGATGGAAAGTCCAACTCTTTAACCAGTGGGCTATTGCACCCATCAAACAACAATACTTGACATCAGTCTCACCCTTCCATCCTCCTCACCACACAACACCTCAACAACATACACAGAAAACAGGAGGAAAAAACAAAAAAAAACACTCTCATCATCACAGGCATCAGGAGAAGTGAACATCAAAGAGGTATGTCTTTTAGTTCTTTCTGAAAGCTGAAAGGTCACTCTGACCTGTGTCTGTTTCTCCTTGACAGTCTCTGTCCTGTCTCTCAGCTCATCCTGAATGTCCTCATAGATCCCCACCATGATGCCGTCATCATCCAGCTTACGGTTGGCTCCTGAACACACACACACACACACACACACACATATGCACACACACACACACACATACATATGCACACACACACATACATATGCACACACACACATACGCACACACACACATGCATGCACATACACACACACATATGCACACACAAATACACACACATATGTACATATACACACACACACACACATGCATGCACACACACACACACACACACACACACACAAAAACACACACACATACACACACACACAAACACACACCATTTTGATCAAGAGACAGCAAAATACCTGGACATCCAGGTAAAAGTCAGCTGAGGAATATCCCCTCTCCCCACACACACCCTCCTTACTGACAGTTGCAACGGGAAATGGCCTCAGGTTTGATGACGATTCACAAGATTAGCCATGGAAAGCAATCAACGAGCTAAAGATCAAGATATTCCACCCAGACTGACCTCACAAACTCATCATAAGTTTTCACACTTCTGGTGGTTGCACACAGCAGTTTTGTTGTCTTTCATGGTTATATTTTTAATGACATGAGCAAGGTAACACTTTCAGACAAGCTGTGGCCTAAACAGTCAACTCAGCACCAAACTGTCTGTTTTACAACCAAGAATTTAGCCAGGGACAATAATCCTTAGTTGCTGTGGAATCTTTTAAGTGCTCCAAGTGCATGCTGCACACAGAACCTAGGTTTGTTCATAATCTCATCAGAATGACTTGTGCCCAGACCACCATTCAAAGTCCAGTGGAGGGTGGAGCGGTCAAAATCCCAGTCTGTATATGGAACTGGAACCTGAGTACACTCACTTCCTAGTCATGCGCATTGCCACTGGGCCAACTTCTCCACCAACACCAGAAACCATCAACTGACATTGGCTGAATCAATACAATGGCTGTATCAACACTATAGCTCTATCAATACAATGACTGCATCAACACTATGGCTGTATCAACACTATGGCTGTATCAATACAATGGCTGTATCAACACTATGGCTGTATCAACACTGTGGCTGTATCAACAGTATCAACACTATGGTGTATCAACACTATAGCTCTATCAATACAATGGCTGCATCAACACTATGGCTGTATCAACACTATGGCTGTATCAACTGTATCAACACTATGGCTGTATCAACACTGTGGCTGTATCAACAGTATCAACACTATGGCTGTATCAACACTATAGCTGTATCAACACTATGGCTGTATCAACACTATGGCTGTATCAACACTATGGCTGTATCAATGGTTGTATCAACACTATGACTGCATCAACACTATGGCTGTATCAACACTATAGCTGTATCAATACAATGGCTGCATCAATACTATGGCTGTACCAACACTATGGCTGTATCAACACTATGGCTGTACCAATACAATGGCTGTATCAATACAATGGCTGCATCAACACTATGGCTGCATCAACACTATGGCTGTATCAACACTATGGCTGTATCAATACAATGGCTGTATCAACACTATGGCTGTACCAACACTATGGCTGTATCAATACAATGGCTGCATCAACACTATGGCTGTATCAATACAATGACTGTATCAACATTATAGCTGTATCAACACTATGACTGTATCAACACTATGGCTGTACCAACACTATGGCTGTATCAGTACAATGGCTGTATCAACACTATGTCTGTATCAACACTATGGCTGTATCAATACAATGACTGTATCAATGGCTGTATCAACACTATGGCTGTATCAACACTATGGCTGTATCAACACTATGGCTGTATCAACACTATGGCTGTATCAACACTATAGCTGTATCAATACAATGGCTGCATCAACATTATGGCTGTATCAACACTATAGCTGTATCAATACAATGGCTGCATCAACACTATGGCTGTATCAACACTATAGCTGCATCAACACTATGACTGTATCAACACTATAGCTGTATCAATACAATGGCTGTATCAACACTATGGCTGTATCAATACAATGGCTGTATCAACACTATGGCTGTATCAACACTATGGCTGTATCAATACAATGACTACATCAATACTCTACAATGGCAATATCAATGCGATGACTTACGGATCAGCTGCCTCTTGCGTTCATCCTCAGCGTGTTTGAGGCGTTTCCTGTGTTTCTCCTGGATTTCCTCATTGCTGGCGTTCTCTCCTCCCACCATCTGCTGCTGCAGTGCCTGCAGTCTGCACACCACCACTCACTGTCACTTCACTCACTGCTTTTCTTGTTGTTTTTTGTTGTTGTTGTTTTCTAGCAAGAAATCACATTGAGTGGAGTGATGGCCTAGAGGTAACGCATCCACCTAGGAAGCGAGAGAATCTGAGCACGCTGGTTCAAATCACGGCTCAGCCGCCGATATTTTCTCCCCCTCCACTAGACCTTGAGTGGATGTCTGGACGCTAGTCATTCGGATGAGACGACAAACCGAGGTCCCGTGTGCAGCATGCACTTAGCGCACGTAAAAGAACCCATGGCAACAAAAGGGTTGTTCCTGGCAAAATTCTGTTTAAAAATCCACTTCGATAGGAAAAACAAATAAAAGTGCATGCAGGAAAAAATACAAAAAAAATGGGTGGCACTGTCGTATAGCGATGCACTCTCCCTGGGGAAAGCAGCCCGAATTTCACACAGAGAAATCTGTTGTGATAAAAAAAAAGAAATACATATATATATGTGAAATACAATATATATATATATATATATATATATGAGAAATACATACATATATATGAATATGGTTTGTTTGGAAGTGTTGTCTACTTGTAGCATGAAATCATTATAAACATAGTTTGTTTGGTGTGGGTTTGTTGTTGTTGTTGTTACATTCCAGTGACTACAGATTCTCCTTTTCCAAAAATGACAATGATGATGGTTGTTGTTGTTGTTGTTGTTATTGTCTTTTTTATATAATGATAATGATGATATTATTATTATCATTATTGTTGTTGTTATTATTGTTATCACTATCATCAATATCATAATTATTATTATTATTATTGTTAACAATAACAATAATATGAATTTATACAACACATAATCTCAAAACAAGGTTCTATGCACTTTACAAAGTCTTTCTCCATTCTTCGTAGCATAAAGAACATAATTACTTCCATTAAAACACACTCTTTCCCAATAAATTATTCCCCCCAAACATTTTCAGGTACTTTAATCCCTTTTTTCACTGAAGTTCTGAAAAGTTAGCCAACATCAAATACTCCAAGTGACAGTGAGAGTTATACAGATATGTCACTTTGATGAACAGCAGTACAATGCTCTTGATGCCACATCCCACAAAGCGGTCATACAGAAACCCTTCTGAAGGATGCAATAGCCAAGTTGTTAAAGCGTTGCACTTTCAATCTGAGGGTCCCGGGTTCGAATCTTGGTGACGGTGCCTGGTGGGTAAATGGTGGAGATTTTTCCGATCTCCCAGGTCAACATATGTGCAGACCTGCTAGTGCCTGAACCCCCTTTGTGTTTACACACAAGCAGATCAAAAACGCACGTTAAAGATCCTGTAATCCATGTCAGCGTTTGGCGAGTTATGGAAACAAGAACATACCCAGCATGCACACCCCCGAAAGCGGAGTATGGCTGCGTACACGGCAAGGTAAAACCGGTCATACACATAAAAGCCCACTGGTGTACATACGAGTGAACGTGGGAGTTGCAGTCCACAAACGAATAAGAAGATGAAGCAACCCTTCCTCAAAGTAAAAACATAAAAGATACCAGCAGCACATAGCTTGATCAACATAAGACATTTTACAACAGAAAGCAAGTACCATAAAGTTCGGTCTATAAGCTGCGACTTTTTCTCCCAGCTTCAACCTCTGCGCTTATACAATGATGCAGCTTATCTGAGGATTTTAAAGATCCCGGGAGTGTCACGTTCTCGTCTATTCTTAGCTGCCCTTCAACTCACCAAAATCATGATTTCTGTCCATGAATTTTTGGATGAGCTTCAGGTTAGTGTGCTAACTGTTCACATTTTAAAAATCAAATCCACACACATTAAAGACTTCAGATCAGCATTCAGTTCTACTCTGCTCAAGCGCACACCCTCATCATGCCGAAAACACGACGTAATGCCTATGATGCAGCCTTCAAATTGAAGACGATCAACCTAGCAGATGACAGTGCAAGCAATGAACCAGCAACAACCTCCACCTTGCATTCATGTTCATCAAGTGAAAGTGAGGCTGAAGTCAGTGACAAGATGGCGGAGGAAGCTGTGCTGTTTCTCTTCAACTCGGACACTGAAGACAAAGATTTCAGTGGATTCAGTGAACAGGACAACGTTGAATAAATTTGACTATCCCAAATTTATGGATCTTATTTTCGTTGTGCTTATTTTTTTTTGTGGCACTAGCAGTATTTTCGCTTGCTTTTCTTTGTGTTGTTTCTGCTTGTGTTTATTTCATAACCTACAGTTTTGACAGTTTTTCTGTAGTATGTGTTCCGGTACATAAGCCAGTGTGGCTTATGTGTGTATGAAGGTTAATTTTTTTCAAAATTTAGTGGGTGCAGCTTATATACCAGTGTGCTCAATAGACTGAACTTTATGGTACTTCAATTATTCCTAAATAAGTAGGTAACTGAGAAAAGCCTTCAATCTGTGGAACCATGATTTCAGCACCTTCATCTCATGATTTACAAATTCCTGAAAATTGTTCAAATTTCCCTCTTTTTTTATCAAGAGGCAACAAGATATGAAAAAATAAGGACATTTTTGCACTGCAGTGCGCAGACTCATGCATACACACTCACACACACACACATCACACACAAGCGCGCACACACACACTCTCAAGAAATTATAAGAAAACAAGAAAATATGCAGTGAAATGCTTGCATCACTGAAAGGAGCACGCAGGTTCAAGGTGAAATTGTTGTGCACAAAGAGCATCACACCGACATGTTACTTCTTGTGTTCAGTTGACAAAATTGTGTTTATGACAGTGTGTGTGTTTGTGTCTAAGGACAACCTCATCCAGATATTCATTACTCAGGACTACACAGTCACTCTGTCAAATTTGCCTGCAAGTGTGTTTGCATGTTTGTGTGTGTGTGTGTGTGTGTGTGTGTGTGTGTGTGTGTGTGTGAGAGAGAGAGAGAGAGAGAGAGAGAGAGAGAGAGAGAGAGAGTGCACATGTGTGTTTGTGTGTGTGAGAGTGTGAGTGTGTGTAAAAAAAACATATCCATTATATATATATATATATATATATATATATATATATATATATATATATATATATATTACTAAATAAGTAGGTAACTGAGAAAAGCCTATATATATATATATAATTATGAGATGTTAAGCATTCAAATGAGTTGTCCAAACAAAATTCAACCCAAAGAAGTTGTAATAATTTAGAAAATTATGTAAAATTCAAGCCAAAAAAAAAAACAACAACAAAAAAACAAACCAACCCCACAACAAACAAACAAAAATAAACAGAGTAATGATGGAAAATGGCAAAAAGATTCTTTATCACATTAATCAAAAATAAACTTACCAAAACACACACACACACACACACACCCGCATGTTCACTTGTCTGCATGCACATGCACACACAGATTTTCCTGCCTTTTCTCTTCTTTTTTTTTATTCAAAAGACAGAGTACATGAGGTGAGTGGAGGAACAAAATGGAAATGGAAGAGTCAAAGTGCAGTCACAAAGTTAACAAACACAAGAAGCGATGATCATCACACAGACAGAAACAGTACACTGCTCACCGGTTCACCATCAGGCTGAAAATCACCCCCACCAATCAACAGTTTCAGAAACTGCCAGGAAAAATCCATTTCCTAAACTAAGATGAAAAGAAAAATTGTGAACAACGAGAAGCTTTGTCACTGGATCCAGGGCAAGTGACTGACATCTCCACTCTAGACAACCCACCTCTGCCAGCCATGATCTCAATATTCTTCTTCTTCTTCATTCGTGGGCTGCAACTCCCGCATTCACTTGTACAGTATGTACATGAGTGGGCTTTTACGGACATGACCGTTTTTGCCCCGCCATGTATGCAGCCGTACTCTGTTTTCGGGGGCATGATCTCAATACAAAAGCAATGATTGCAAGTTCAAAATGTCAGTCTTCTTCTGCATTCATCGGCTGCAACTCCCAAGTTCACTGATATGCCCATTTCTGATTGTGAATGTTAACGTCTCCTCCATGAATGATGAAATCTGATTAAGGGCCTTCACCAGTTAAACTGATCTCACAAAGATCTACCATCCATGACAAACGTGAAACAAGCTTCCATCACCAAAGACCCTCAGGTCGATGTGTTGCTATGTGTGGTTCTTCAGCTGTTCTTACCGATCTTCCATCATGCTGCAATGTATACATGGGTTTTTATGCTCAGCAACAATCAGAATGCAACTTCCCTGTACACTGACTTTGGGTTTCTTTCAAAAGTTTCTATGTGTGTTTCATCTTAATACAGCTCATCCCAAGAAAATACATCTTATTTCGTTACAAGTGGTCCCCCAAATCCTCCCACCATTGACACATCTGTTCACAAACCACACCTCACTCCACACTGTCTTTGTCTTTTTTTTTTCCTCAGAAACAGTGAACCCAGAATAATCATCATGACATGAAATGAAATGAAATAAACCACAATCTGGCAGACCAGCACATTCCATCAACAAGCATCACTGGTCATTTACTTTTAACATCAAGGGAAAAATCACTGGTTTGATGAAAAATTAAATTTTTTGTATCTATTTCATGTATTATAAATAGACAGATATGCATATATATGCATACAGTACACAAACACTCACACAGATGCACATTTTCACACATTCTTGTGCACATGCTACCATAGACACACAGAGAACATGCATCATATCTATCTATCTATATCTATCTATATATATATCAAGAGAGAGAAGACAAGACAAAAATCTTTATTTTAGAAGATAATAGATAAGCACTGGTGTGGTTTTCTTTGTCGTCCTTACCCTTAATATAATCTATAGTACACAATACTGAATGATAAAGGCATAAAGAGAGAGAGAGAGAGAGAGGGAGAGAAATAAACATACATGTACTGATCTATGTCAACATACATTCACAAATACACACACATACATGATCTTTGTTCTTGTTGCTTATCGTCCAGCCGACCGCACAGGGCCATATCAGGACTGTATACATGATCCTTACACAGCACAGATACAATTCAACTTCCAAACACTCAATGTCCCCCCCCCCACCCCCTCCTGTTATCCCCCCTCTCCAACAACTCCTTCCCCAGCCCACCTGTCATCCCCCCTCTCCAACAACTCCTTCCCCAGCCCACCTGTCATCCCCCCTCTCCAACAACTCCTTCCCCAGCCCACCTGTCATCCCCCCTCTCCAACAACTCCTTCCCCAGCCCACCTGTCATCCCCCCTCTCCAACAACTCCTTCCCCAGCCCACCTGTCATCCCCCCTCTCCAACAACTGCTTCCCCAGCCCACCTGTCACCCCCCCTCTCCAACAACTCCTTCCCCAACCCACCTGTCATCCCCCCTCTCCAACAACTCCTTCCCCAGCCCACCTGTCATCCCCCCTCTCCAACAACTCCTTCCCCAGCCCACCTGTCATCCCCCCTCTCCAACAACTCCTTCCTTCCCCAGCCCACCTGTCATCCCCCCTCTCCAACAACTCCTTCCCCAGCCCACCTGTCATCCCCCCTCTCCAACAACTCCTTCCTTCCCCAGCCCACCTGTCATCCCCCCTCTCCAACAACTCCTTCCTTCCCCAGCCCACCTGTCATCCCCCCTCTCCAACAACTCCTTCCCCAGCCCACCTGTCATCCCCCCTCTCCAACAACTCCTTCCTTCCCCAGCCCACCTGTCATCCCCCCTCTCCAACAACTCCTTCCTTCCCCAGCCCACCTGTCATCCCCCCTCTCCAACAACTCCTTCCCCAGCCCACCTGTCATCCCCCCTCTGCAACAACTCCTTCCCCAGCCCACCTGTCATCCCCCCTCTCCAACAACTCCTTCCTTCCCCAGCCCACCTGTCATCCCCCCTCTCCAACAACTCCTTCCCCAGCCCACCTGTCATCCCCCCTCTCCAACAACTCCTTCCTTCCCCAGCCCACCTGTCATCCCCCCTCTCCAACAACTCCTTCCCCAGCCCACCTGTCATCCCCCCTCTCCAACAACTCCTTCCCCAGCCCACCTGTCATCCCCCCTCTCCAACAACTCCTTCCCCAGCCCACCTGTCATCCCCCCTCTCCAACAACTCCTTCCCCAGCCCACCTGTCATCCCCCCTCTCCAACAACTCCTTCCCCAGCCCACCTTTTCAGGGCCTCCTCCTGCTGCAGTTTGACGGCCACGGGGACGTGGGTGGGGGTGGCTCTGGGGGTGGTGGGTCCCTGTGCCCCTCCCTCCTCATCCTCCACCATCACTCCTGCCAGCTGCACGTCACCCTGTCCGCAAATCTCCACATGGTCATTGGAGAATCTCCACAAGTTCATATGACAAATCACAACACATTTATCTGACTAAATCTCCACACATCCAACCGACAAATCTCCACAAGTTCATCTGACAAATTTATACATCTATCCCACAAAATATCCATACATTCATCTGATGAAATCTCCATGTTCATCTGATAAATCCCCACATGTTTATCTGACAAAATCTCCACGTGTTCATCTGACAAAAATCTACACATGTTCATCTGACAAATCTCCATGTTCGTCTGATGATGCTGACTGTGGGTTATAGAGACTGAGACAGTGATGAACAGAAGGAATAATACTATGTGTGGCTGGGGCAGGTTTGGAGTGTATGTGTGTGCGGGAGGGGGACTTCTGGAGGAGGAATTGTGTGTGTGTGTGTGTGTGTGTGTGTGTGTGTGTGTGTGTGTGTGTGTGTGTGTGTGTGCATGCGTTTGTGGGTGGGTGGATGGGTTAGTTGGCTGGTGGGCTGAATGGTGGGTGGGTTGGTTGGTTGTTCATTTGGTTGGTTGGTGTGTTAAGCAGCATGGAGGTAAAGGGACAGATGGCAGGTGAGGTGAAAACTGACCTGCTGTATCTGCGGCAGTCCATCAGCACCCTGAATGACTGGCTGGGCCAGATCTGCCACACAGCCAAACACATCTCTCACCTGCTGCCTACACACCTTCACTCACCAGGTGACATACACAGTCATACCTCACAGAATGTGCTTACTTAACACACCTTACACAACACACCTCATACATGATATACCTGACATGCTACATATATCATCAAGTCTCACAAAACATGTCCACAAGCGTTCCACACCTAAACAACCTGATATCTGTCACACACATCACACAAACTACATGCTCTCTTATCAAGCACCTTACACAGGGCAATCCTCACACATTACACAAACTACATGCTCTCTTATCAAGCACCTTACACAGGGCAATCCTCACACATTACACACTTTTGTATTTCACAAAATTTCACACAACACAAATATTCATTTGTCACAGTTCTTTATACATTATGACAAAAACACCTTCATTGTTCATGCTGCATCTCACACATAACGTGACGTCACATTACATGCTTTCGCATGGCACCCATCTCACAAACACTGTGTGAATTTCCATCCCCACTAACACACCATGCCCCTGCTGTTTTGTCACATCCCGCCTGGTTGTGTTCAACAACACAGTGCACAAACACGTCATCACACACTGTGCCTTCTGTACAATAACAATATTAACAACAGTTTTGGAAAGAGGTAGGTTTTAGGGCCAGACTTGAAAGAGCTGAGTGCAAAGATTTTATACATTCATCCATTACTACAACATACCTCTTCACCCCTACACATCTACACACATCACTACATATCTCAACTGAAGCAAAGTGCACCTTTGAGTATCATTCAAACCTTACACATAAGCCCTGTGTATTCCACAAACAACATACTTTCACATCACACATCTGAAAGTGACACATCTCACGTATCACACACCTTCTTATACCATTTTCAGTGGAAAGATGATAAACTGAAGAACAATGCCTCACACATCCAACACACTACAAAAATGCTTTTGATTTATAGTACACATTCATTCCATCATTAGTAGTTCTGTCATAATAATCAGTGAAATCTGGGCAGGTCTGTAGCCAAGTCATTGCTGTATTCTCCAGTTCAACACACTGAGACAGAAAACACTCAGCCAGCCCTCTTTTTCTCTGCCTCCCACCTTACACCTAGTACTCTCTAGCACGCTCTCGCTCGCTCTCTCTCTCTCTCTCTCCCATTTTCTTCTGGATGAACCTGAGTGCTAAAATACCCATGAGTATGAGAAAATGATGATAAAACAAGCAGTGATAAAGCAAAAAATTAACCAATTCACAGACTAAGATTTTTCAATTCAGAAACTGACAAATGATCTCTTTCAACCACAGTAACTTTGAAAAAATCATTAAAAGAAGCAACCAAATCCCTCGCTACCACCCAGTCCATTTCCATCCTACGAAACCTTATCCAATTCTGAAGTCAACACAAGGTAGACAATATTCAATCACACAGTAGCTCAAAGAATTTAAAGCAAACACATCACTCTGAGCTGTTTGATACAAATATTATTTTCAACATGTAAAAAAAAAAAAGTTTCCAAATATTTATCAATGAAATAAAGTTTCCCAATATTGACTAGCACAGATGTTTGTCGTCAACCCTATCAGGACAGGTGAACACAACATGATGAAACACAACAAAACCCAAACCATTACCAACAACAAGCTTCAACATTCAAGGTAATGAAAATAATTAATAAAGATAGAAAGAAAAGAAGAATCAGAAAAACTGTCAAAGCGTTCAAGAAAGAATAATCAGGTCTGATTCAGGAAGAGCACTACAGATATGTAAGACTAAATTCTTTGAAATGAACTTTACAATGTTCAGTTTTAACGGTATTGCTCAGATCTAACATTAACTTCAGATGTATATTTCAAAAGCGCACTGTCAATATGTAAGTCGAACACTCTTTGCAATGAATTCTGGTATATCTATGATGATCGTTTTTCTTTCCCTCTCACACAAAACGAGTCACAAACAGTTGGTACTGGTGAGTAAGATTATTGTGAAGAATCACAGGACATCCTGCTAGTTCATGCTTTTATCACAAACTTCATGTAATAAGAAACAAGTTATGGGTATGATTCACGGCTGAAGAGGAACACAGTGGTGTTTCTGTTTCTTCTTCTTTTTCCTTTTCTTTCACACGGTTCAGGACTGGTGCACAAACCACTGGCTAATGAGGTCAAGGATTGCTTTTGTTTACTGGGTTTGCCTGTGATACACCAAGAAACAGTGCTGGACATATGATGCTGAAGACTTTGTTGCTCATAAACGACAGAATAAACTACTGCTGACAATGAAACAAGAATCACCACATATTTCTGCACTGCATTCCAACTGCCACTGAGGAAAATGACAATCCACTCACTGACAGAACACAACACGATATATCCCACTACTTCAAGACTGTGTGTCAGCTCACCCAAAACAAGGGAAGTAATCCACCAGGATTCTCCAGACAATAGCTGGAGAAAATATCAATACTTTTCTTCTTTCTTTTTCTTTTAAACTAACATGAAGTTGCAGCTGACGTTATTTTGCACTTCTTTGCATTCTAAGAAGGAACGTCAGTACAAATTCTACAAAGACGTTCCATTCCCTGAGCACATTCACACTGATGTGAGTGATGGTCAACATATATCTATTCATGGCTGTAACAGTCTACCAACCAAAGGAGAATCACATAATCACCCTCCCCCAACCTCCAAATAAATCCTCACACCAAAACCAGGATAACAATCATAAGCACAAAACACTTTTCACCAGCTATCCTGCAGTCCAGTACACAAGCGCAGGACACACAACACTCAGTGTCACACTTTCCCGTTCCTTGCACTCAGGATCACTTCATGCACACACTATGACAATGCTGCCAACCTCAAATGTCATGCACTAAAAACCAAAAAGAACCCAGAAAAAAAAACACTTTCCTACATTACGTAAAAAAATAGCAGAATTTGAAACAAGAAAATAAGTCAAGAGACAATCGAAACAAAATGAAGCAAAAGTTGAAAAGAACAGAAAGTAAATCCTGAAAGAAGCAACTAAAATTAAGAAAGAAAAATAAACAGAAACAAAATATAAAACACATTTCTAACAACATACACAATTAAGCCTCACATCAGGAAGCAGAAGTTAATGAAAACAGGAAACAATGGCCCACTCCCCTCCCTCTCATTACCACCCCTTCCCCAAAAAACAAAGAACACTTCAGGCTGGGAGAATTTCAGTCTTGATAAGTGTCCCTCCCAAAAGATAACCACAACATCCACAAGCAAGGCAAGCCCCACAATCACTGACCACAGTCACAAGAATCACTGCTCTGTACCTTCTGTGTCTCCTCCTGCTTTCTCTTCTTCATCCTCTGGAAGCAACACATCATTCCCCTTCACACCAGTTAGGTTAAAGGTTAAAGGTTTAAAGACCCATACCCTTTTACACCCACCAAGACAGTCAGTTCCTATCCACTGTGTGTACTGCTTGGCACAGGAAGGCAGTGAATTCCTATCCACCGTGTGTACTGCTTGGCACAGGAAGGCAGTGAATTCCTATCCACTGTGTCTACTGCTTGGCACAGGAAGGCAGTGAATTCCTGTCCACTGTGTGTACTGCTTGGCACAGGAAGGCAGTGAATTCCTATCCACTGTGTGTACTGCTTGGCACAGGAAGGCAGTGAATTCCTATCCAGTGTGTGTACTGCTTGGCACAGGAAGGCAGTGAATTCCTATCCACTGTGTCTACTGCTTGGCACAGGAAGGCAGTGAATTCCTATCCACTGTGTCTACTGCTTGGCACAGGAAGGCAGTGAATTCCTATCCACCGTGTCTACTGTTTGGCACAGGAAGGCAGTGAATTCCTATCCACTGTGTCGACTGCTTGGCATAGGAAGGCAGTGAATTCCTATTCAGTGTGTCTACTGCTTGGCAAAGGAAGGCAGTGAATTCCTATCCAGTGTGTGTACTGCTTGGCACAGGAAGGCAGTGAATTCCTATCCACTGTGTCTACTGCTTGGCAAAGGAAGGCAGTGAATGCCTATCCAGTGTGTGTACTGCTTGGCATAGGAAGGCAGTGAATTCCTATTCACTGTGTCTACTGCTTGGCACAGGAAGGCAGTGAATTCCTATCCACTGTGTGTACTGCTTGGCACAGGAAGGCAGTGAATTCCTATCCACTGTGTGTACTGCTTGGCACAGGAAGGCAGTGAATTCCTATCCAGTGTGTCTACTGCTTGGCACAGGAAGGCAGTGAATTCCTAACCAATGTGTCTACTGCTTGGCACAGGAAGGCAGTCTTCTTCTTCTTCTTCGTTTGCCTCCCGTTAGATGAGCAGCCCAGTGTCCTTGGTGAAGGCTGCCGTCCATTGCAGCTCCTCCAGGGTGCCGTACAGTTTGGCTTCCACTGCTGTCGGTGTTGGCCAGTACTTCCTCCTGGATGCTGCATGTGTCCTACAGTCTTGAAGGATGTGGTCGGTTGTCATTGGTCCCTCACCACAAGGGCACTCTTCACTCTGTCTAATGCCAAATTTTGTGTGCATGTGGTGGAGCAGGCAGTTGTGTCCAGTCCTCAGGCGAAGATCTGGACCTGTTCCCGTCGTTCCAGCAAATGGTATCTGTCTTCTGGGTTGTATTTGGGGTGCTGGAGGCGCCACTTTATCCCTTGCTGTGCCTTGATGATTGTCTTGATTTCATTGTATGACACCAGTTTGTTGGCCTGCTCCTTCTGTGCACCGTCTTTTGCCATAATGTCCGCTTTTTCGTTGCCTCTGATGACACAGTGTGCTGGTACCCATTGTATCACCACTTTCTCCACTGGCACTCAGGGCAACAAGAGCTGAATTGAGATGGTTCTGTTCTTTGCAGCGGGAGTTCTTGAGGGCTTGGAGCACAGAGAGAGCATCTGAGAACACCACCACCTGCCCTGTTGTTCTTGTGGAGTCCTGTGAGACTGTTGTGGCTGCCTCACAGAGGGCTTCTCGCTCAGCTCAGAAGTTGGTGGAGTATTTTCCTGTTGGGATTGCAATTTCTTTATCTCCGTCTTTGTATCGGAGGAAGATTCCAGCTCCACCATCCCTCGTTGCTTCTGTGGCGGAGCCATCTGTAAAGACATGGGTCCAGTCTTCCTGGGGGTACTGGTTGCACATGTACTCCATGGCCAGGGCCTTCCTTTAGGTGTCTGAGGAAGGCAGTGAATTCCTATCCACTGTGTGTACTGCTTGGCACAGTAAGGCAGTGAATTCCTATCCACTGTGTCTACTGCTTGGCACAGGAAGGCAGTGAATTCCTATCCACTGTGTCTACTGCTTGGCATAGGAAGGCAGTGAATTCCTATCCACTGTGTCTACTGCTTGGCACAGGAAGGCAGTGAATTCCTATCCACTGTGTCTACTGCTTGGCACAGGAAGGCAGTGAATTCCTATCCACTGTGTCTACTGCTTGGCACAGGAAGGCAGTGAATTCCTGTCCATTGTGTGTACTGCTTGGCACAGGAAGGCAGTGAATTCCTATCCACTGTGTCTACTGCTTGGCACAGGAAGGCAGTGAATTCCTATCCACTGTGTCTACTGCTTGACACAGGAAGGCAGGGCCCAACTTCTCCTTCCACTGCTCAAACCTTCCCCAACCAAAGTCAGGGACCCACTCACACTGAGAGGAGTGAGGAAAAAAGTAAAGAGCCTTTCCCAAGGACACATCACCGTGCTGAAACAGGGCCTCAAACCTCATCACTGGTCAACACTGGTCACAAGCTGAAACAGGGCCTCAAACCTCATCACTGGTCAATACTGGTCACAAGTTGAATGATGCTAACTGAATAAAGGAATGCATGCATATAAGTGGATCATGCAGTCAAACAGGCATCATTTGGGTGACAAAATATCAGTTCATCCTCACAGAAAACTGACTGACCATGCAGATCAAACCAGAAAAGTGACTCAAATAATCCACCACAGTGTGGTGCAGTATGGCGCATGCACACACACACACTCACACACACACACACTCACTTGGTCCCACCAGCATGGAGTCATCAACAGAAGCAGACTGCGGGATCTCCCCATCGCCCACTGCCCCTGCTCCCTCTCCGGCTCCCTCTCCAGCCCCCTCTCCCCCACTGGCCTGCTGGTTCCTCTCCTGACTTGCCTTCATCTTCTCCGCATCTTGTCGCACACACATTTTTCTCTGCTTTTATCATGACACAACGGTGTACAACTTTGTCATCACACACATACAGTCATTCCTCAGTCATCATAGCAAAACATCAATTTAGCATCTTGTCATCACACACATGTATTACTCCTCTGCTAAAACCAAGAACATCAGTGTAGTATTGTATGATTGCACATGTATATTTTTCCTCAGTTACGATATCTCAGTTTCGCGTCCTTCCATTGCACAAATACATTCTCCAAAGTCAACATCATTATGCATCAGTGTGGTATCTTACCACTGCAAACACACATTTTGCTCCTTTTCAATGATAACATGTCAACAGCTTACCATACATTCTCCTCTGTTATAATCAATCACAATATAGAAGTGAACTATCTTATATTCACTCACATAAATTCTCCTTAGTTATAAAAATAATACATCAATATAGCATCTTGCTATTACATACATGTACTCTCCATTTTATTCATAATATATCAGATTCAGTGTAGCATTTTGCCATCACACACACACATATATTCTCCCCAGTTATAATCACTGTGCATCAGTATAGTCATCACACACATATATTCTCAGTCATAAACATGATTAATCAATACAGTGTCTTACTATCACACATATACATTCTCTATTTAAAATCATAATAGATCAGCATAGCATCTTATCCTCACACACATACATTCTCCTCAGTAATAATCATAGTACTTCAGTATAGCATCTTATCATTGCACAACACACACACATATACATGTATATATTCTCCTCAGTCATTGTCATAATAAATCAGCAATACACATTCCACATACATACATACAAACTCTTTCATCAAAACACAAACGTTTTTGGCAGAATTGTTAGTAACATGCTTTGTTCCAACATCCACAATCCTCTAAAATGTAAAGGCAACAGCACACACACACACACACACACACACACACACACACACAGAGAATTGTGTGAATAAACACAGACACATCTTACTAAAATGCTTAAACCCAAAACAACCCAAAACAACTCCATGAAGTTAGAACATTTCACTGCAAAACAATTTTAAATCACCCAGATCACAAAGAAACACACAGGAAAGCCAACACACATGCACACACGCAAGCATGCATGCGCACATGCACACGTACACGCGCGCACACATACACACACACACACACACCCACGAAGGATCTAAATCAAACAGATCACACAAAAACACACAGGAAAGCCAACACACATGCACACACTCACACACACACACACACACACACACACACGCACATGCACACGCACGCACGCACACACAC
>NC_134902.1:11370103-11480103 GCF_041734735.1 Babylonia areolata | reverse complement strand
ACAACAACAACAACAAATATACATAGCATGCAAATACAAAATTCTCATCTTTGTGATATATCACTCATTATCAGTATGAAACTAAAGTTAGCAAAAACAACACAGATCAAACACACAGATATAGAGTTCTCCAGCTCATATCATCACTGACTATCAATATGAATCCAATCAAACATGTGATACACAGTAGCACTGTATGATCAAAACACAATTTACCTTTGGCAGCTATAGCAGCAAAACAAAGAAACAAATTACAAGGTGTTTTTTGTTGTTGTTTTTTCAGACAGCGAGCACTGTAATTTAATTGTATTTGTTGATGTCTTCACTGGAACATAAAGAAATCCACCACATCCATCCAAACCCCTCTCTTTCTCTCGCTCTCTTCCCCCTCCTATTTTTTCTCTCCCATTTAAAAAAAAAAAAAATTTAATCTATCTTTTTAACTGTGAATGTCCATAATTTACTTTCAAGTATAAGTGCTGTCTATTATCAGCCAGTTTAAAGTTCATCTCAGGTTGTTTTTTCATATGTGAATGTGAAGGGTTCCTTTTGTTAGGGGGCTGGGGGGGTCCTCAAAAAGGTCATTTTCTACTTGTGTTTCTCTGGGCCTGAAACTGGTCTTTTCAGTTTTCACTGAAAAATGTCTGTGTGTCTATCCATCCTTTATTCTCAACTCCTCCCCACCCTGCTTTTCTCCCCCATCCACATGTCCCTCCACTCTTTGTTCATGTCTTCTCCCCCATCCACATGTCACCCCGCTCTTTGTTCATGTCTTCTCCCCCATCCACATGTCACCCCACTCTTTGTTCATTCCTTCTCCCCCATCCACATGTCACCCCACTCTTTGTTCAGTCCTTCTCCCCCATCCACATGTCACCCCACTCTTTGTTCAGTCCTCCCCCATCCACATGTCACCCCACTCTTTGTTCAGTCCTTCTCCCCCATCCACATGTCCCCCCACTCTTTGTTCATGTCTTCTCCCCCATCCACATGTCACCCCGCTCTTTGTTCATGTCTTCTCCCCCATCCACATGTCACCCCACTCTTTGTTCATGTCTTCTCCCCCATCCACATGTCACCCCACTCTTTGTTCAGTCCTTCTCCTCCATCCACATGTCACCCCACTCTTTGTTCAGTCCTTCTCCCCCATCCACATGTCACCCCACTCTTTGTTCATGTCTTCTCCCCCATCCACATGTCACCCCACTCTTTGTTCATGTCTTCTCCCCCATCCACATGTCACCCCACTCTTTGTTCATGTCTTCTTCCCCATCCACATGTCACCCCACTCTTTGTTCATGTCTTCTCCCCCATCCACATGTCACCCCGCTCTTTGTTCAGTCCTTCTCCCCCATCCACATGTCACCCCACTCTTTGTTCATGTCTTCTCCCCCATCCACATGTCACCCCGCTCTTTGTTCAGTCCTTTCCCCCCATCCACATGTCACCCCACTCTTTGTTCATGTCTTCTCCCCCATCCACATGTCACCCCGCTCTTTGTTCAGTCCTTCTCCCGCATCCACATGTCACCCCACTCTTTGTTCAGTCCTTCTCCCCCATCCACATGTCACCCCGCTCTTTGTTCAGTCCTTCTCCCCCATCCACATGTCACCCCGCTCTTTGTTCAGTCCTTCTCCCCCATCCACATGTCACCCCGCTCTTTGTTCAGTCCTTCTCCCCCATCCACATGTCACCCCGCTCTTTGTTCAGTCCTTCTCCCCCATCCACATGTCACCCCACTCTTTGTTCAGTCCTTCTCCCCCATCCACATGTCACCCCGCTCTTTGTTCAGTCCTTCTCCCCCATCCACATGTCACCCCACTCTTTGTTCAGTCCTTCTCCCCCATCCACATGTCACCCCACTCTTTGTTCAGTCCTTCTCCCCCATCCGAGAATGCGAAATGTTTTATTCAGTTTAGGCCAAGGCCCCTTACTGAAGGGGGCAATCATACAACAGTAACACAAGTGCCTCTTATGATTAGAGAGAGAAAAAAAAAAGAAAAACAAAACCCACAAAAAACAGCAACAACAGAAAAACGATAACATAACAAATGATAGTGATCACAGATATTCATATCATTTCAGTTGTATAGTCTAAGTTGTGACCATACGAAATCGTTTCAAAGCTTTATAAACGTAAGACACCAGATTAGATAGTACAATCTCGTTTCTGGTGGACATAAGCAAATTATATCTAAAACAACATGGAATATGAAAATATTTGACCTAAATATATTTCATCTTTAAATCATACAGAGCAGGACAACAAAACAAGTAAATTTCATCTTCCTTGCAGTCATGACATAAACAACAAAGCATTGTCAACTCTTCTATCACTAACTCTATGACGATGAACAGCAATGTCTGAGACACCAAATCTTAGTTTTGTTAAAGCACATTTAATATATCTGATCTTTGTAATTTCAATATATGGTTAAACACGATTGGTCATTTTAAACATCCTGTATTCATTAAATCTGTTGCTATTCTGTGGTCATGTCAGTCCTGCCATCTGCAGTCAATAATTCTTTGTTTAAAACAATTTTAAAACCCGTTATATTTTCAAATCCCTGGTTATCCACACATATGCAAATCCATAAGAATATAAACAGCTTTGCATGCATGAAGCCCATGTCTTCTTTCCAATAGTATCTAAATTATATAGTCTTATACGCCTTGTAAGGTAACATATGGTTACCCATCCTAGCCAATAGCTAATACACTTTACATGGGAATTACAAAATATAGGGTACCTGCCAAGTTTTCCATGAATTAGATCATTTGGTGTCCGACTATCAATATTCAGAAAACGTTTCATTCCAAATAAACGTAAACTTTCAATATCCCTTCCATTTTCAAACGCCCATATTTAAGCACCAAACTGACTGTACCTGCGAATCAAACAGCTTTACAAAAGAGCTACAATCCAGTCTATACATGACACGTAAAATAATCATAACAGCTCTCTTAGCTCTGTTGACTAAATCTCTACATGCAAAAGTGAAACTAAGTCTAGTTGAAAAGAAAATTCCAAGATATTTATACACATTTACTACTCTTACCTTTTCGCTACCATATGTCCATTGTTCATATCTCAATAGGCATCCACCTTTACGAAACAAAATTATATTTGTTTTCTCCATATTTACTTTTAATTCCAATCTCATTGCAGCTGTATATAAACTGTTCAACTGTCTCTGCAGACCTATCACTGATATTGACAATAAAATGATATTATCAGCAAAAAGTAACATAAACAACTCAATAAAGTCAAAAGATAATCCGTGTCTTCCATTTCCAATAATTTCTAAGGAAAGCTCTTTGACAAACAGTGAAAATAAGACAGGACTGCATACATCACCTTGTTTAACCCCCCAGGTACAATTCACGAAATCAGATAATTTTGCTCCACTTCTAACCCTAGCCTTAACTTCACTATACATACTTTTAATACATCTATACAACTTACCTTTATTCCATTTTTCAACACAGGCCATAACAATTTCCTTGAAATTGAATCGAATGCTTTTTCAAAGTCCACAAATGCAACATATCACTTCTGATTATAAGCAAATTGTTTCTGAACAGCATAAAATATTTTGCATTCTCCCCCATCCACATGTCACCCCACTCTTTGTTCAGTCCTTCTCCCCCATCCACATGTCACCCCACTCTTTGTTCATGTCTTCTCCCCCATCCACATGTCACCCCACTCTTTGTTCAGTCCTTCTCCCCCATCCACATGTCACCCCACTCTTTGTTCAGTCCTTCTCCCCCATCCACATGTCACCCCGCTCTTTGTTCAGTCCTTCTCCCCCATCCACATGTCACCCCACTCTTTGTTCATGTCTTCTCCCCCATCCACATGTCACCCCACTCTTTGTTCATGTCTTCTCCCCCATCCACATGTCACCCCACTCTTTGTTCAGTCCTTCTCCCCCATCCACATGTCACCCCACTCTTTGTTCAGTCCTTCTCCCCCATCCACATGTCACCCCACTCTTTGTTCAGTCCTTCTCCCCCATCCACATGTCACCCCGCTCTTTTCATTTCTTCTCCCCAATGATCCACCTGAGTAACATCTTCTTATAAAGAAGACAACCCAAAAAGAACATCACAGATCCACAATAAATTATACCCTAGCATCTATACACTGATACACATGCAGCCTAATTTTCTACAAATAAAAGGAAACTGGTCACCTAGAAAAGCAACAACAATAAATATTGTACAAAAATATTAGTCAACTATCAATGTCATGATACTCATACTAAAAAAAATTCATAAAACTGTAGCTATGGAGAAACAAATGTAAATATGCTGACGACAGCATGAAATGTTTTCTTACAACAAGATTCTAAGAAGCATCATCTTTATGGCTGCTTCTGCTGCAATGCACACAGATGATTTATCATCAGACTACTGAAACACTGACCCATCCATCTGAACATGCATTCAGAAAAATACTGACACAGCCAAAAAATATTCCCTTTTCTTCACTTTGTGTGTGTGTGTGTGTGTGTGTGTGTGTGTGTGTGTGTGTGTGTGTGTGTTGGCTTTGTTGTTGTTGTTGTTTTCATTTCTAATGCTCCACTACCATCAATTCGCTGATGATTTTTACTGTGGTTGGTGCAAGCTGTATGTCTGTTATTTCCACAATCCACTGAACATTGTCAGGAATAACAGCATCTTTTACATGCGTAGTCAGTCTTGTGCATGCACAGACACATCTTCTAAGGGGGTTCAGGCACAAGCAGGTCTGCACATTTCAGTGACCTGAGAGATAACATTGGACTATAAATTAATGGGTCCTGGGTTTAATCCTGACATGGTAAAGGGCAGAGATTTTTCTGATCTCTACGGTCAACCATTTTGCTATATGCCCGTCTTTCCAACTTATTCTAAAAAATATGTTTCAGTAATGCACAGAAAATACATGCTTGCTCTGTCTCCTCTTGTGCCAAATTTCTTGAGGCTCAAACGAAATGGTTCACTCGACAATCATCATGTCTAAGATCTCACCACAATCTGCTTTTATCCACTCCATCTGTGGGCATGTGTGTGTGTGTGTGTGTGTGTGTGTGTGTGTGTGTGTGTGTGTGTGTGTGTGTGTGTGTGTGTGTGCTTGAATTCCCTGTGAAGTGTCAGAACAGAAGAAAAAAGAAAATCTATTCTTTCTCAAAACACAAACCGCCAACCTGAGATTTTCTTCCGTCACCTTTGTAATCTCACAACACCCCCCTCAAACCCCCCCAACACCTCCATCCCTGACACCCCAAACTCCCACCACATCCCCCCCCCCAAAAAAAAACCCTCTCTCACCCCTCCCCCCCTCTCCCCCCGCCCCCTCAAAACCCTCTCTCAACCCCCACTCCAAAAAACCCTACCCCCCCCTCTCTCACCCCCCCTCCGTGCCCCCCCTGCCCTCCCCCTCCCCACACACACACAGCCCCCAGTGGGTGTCTCACCTGCGGAGGTAGGGGGGAGGTCGGCCAGCTGCCCATCAACATGCTGCAGCTTGGAGTCATAGAAGGCACGCAGTTTGTCCATGTCCGACTGCAGCTTGTCTCGATTGCTGCGCTCTGTTTCCATCTCTTCCTTCATCGCCTGCATCTTTGCCTCATACTCCTGAATACATAGGTCACACAATGACTGACACATATTCCTCAACACCAGACCATTGGGTATATTTCCTTTGTTGTTTTTTTAGCACAGACATTCCTGAACATCTGAGCACTGGGTACAATACATTTGTTTTGGGGTTTTTACCACACATATTCCAACAATCTGTGCACAGTTTTGGGTGGTTGTTTTTTTTCCACACATATCCCTGGATGTCTATATGCTGGGTACATTTCAGTTGTTTGTTTTGTGTTTTGAATGCACACATGAAAAAAGAACACAAAAAATCAACAACAAAAAACGGATAATACATCAGAATAATTCATGCAGCAAGAACATAGTAAATCTTCAATTTACACACATCAGATTGATTCAAATAGCAGGAACATTATAAATCTTCATACAGCCAGCTCATCATAACTAATGAATATCAGCAAGACAGACGCACACTTATTCATAAATTTAACTTGTGTGTGTGTGCGTGTGAATGAGTGTGTGAGTCCATGTGTGAGTGCTAATAATTCCAACCTGCCGTATCCGTTCCTTCTCCTCCTCCAGGTCATGGCGTGTCTCCTCCAGGTCATGGCTTGTCTCCTCCACATCAGCAGCAGCTGGTTTGGCCTTGGGAGCTGCCGCCCCACTGTCCCCTGTCACAGGTGTGTCACACAGTCACTACATGAACCAACCAACTGGATTCATACAGGGCGCATCAAAATGTCCACACTTAGGCTGTGTTTTCAGCGCCACCCTCACACAACCACACAGAGACAGAAATGATAAGAAATAATCAAATGCAGGCACAGCAGACAACACACACACACACACACACACACACACACACACATGCACATACAGGTGCACATGCACACACATACACTGCAACTGATCAACAAAGTTAAAAAAAAAAAAAAAAGACATAATGAAAAAAATATTAATAATAATGAAATTTGAATCTGGCTAACATTGGAAGTAAAAAGTTTTTACTGCTTTCTTAAAGAGTGTGAGAGAAGATGTTTTTCTAATGTCTCAGACATCACTGAATTCCAAAAGGAATCAGTCAGTGCTTTGAGCACACCACATGATAATATCATACACACACTCTTCACACTCTACACAGATATCCATGACAATACTGTACTCAATACGGACAATTGTTTCAGAGAAAATTCTGAGCTATCTGAACTGTTGGATGGAATAAAGTATAAAACCATTACATATGTCTCAGTCCATCAGTATATTGTCAAGCTTTTAACTCACTCCAGACAATGGAACACAATAGCGTTCCTGATGTAAGGTAGTGTTCCGGAGGATGGAGTGCTATAGCGGTTTCGACAATTAAAACATTTTCCACGTTTTCCTCATGAGGTAGCATAACAATCACAGATACACCATGCATTGCAAACGTGTCAAGGGTTGAATGGAAAGTTTCCTTGTGAGATTTCATAACAACACACTTGCCAGCAAGCCTTTGAGTTTGGCACCCCACATGACAAGCTAATCTGCATATGTATCAAAAATGGCATCGGAAGCGATACATGTGGAAAGTTTTGGGGCAAACTAGAACACAACAGCCTTATTTTTTACTGCTACTGAAGTAACTGAAATGCTTCAAACTGAAGGTTTTGACATGGACGAGGATGATGAAGACATTGAATAAAGTATCTGCAGTGAAGAAAGCTACCAGCAAGAAGGTACTGACAGTGACAGCTTCTGAGGGCTGTGAAGGGAGGGAGGGGGGTGGGCGTACACAGGACGTGAGAAGAGGGGTCAGTGGATCAAGTTCAGGGAGTTTCATTCAGCTGCTCTGTGTTTTGTATTTTTTGTGGGTTTTTTCCTAACCCTAACAAATGGGCCATCTGCAGGGGAAAGCAAGGGAGAAAACTTCGTTATTTGAATTTTCTAATTTGCACTGATATTTCTCTGCAGTTTCAATGTATTAGTAATATTCCTCAGACATTTCACAGTAGCACAACTTTTTTTCTTTTACAGAAAAATTAATCAATGAATTCATTAATCAATCAATTAAACATTCAAAGAAAAAAACACCAATTTGTTTTCATTAACACAACACTGTAAGAGCTACTAGAAAACATGCAGCACAACATACAATAAAGCATTCAAAGGAAATCAGCAGGAAAACAAGAAGGAAAAAAACAGAAGGGAGCATGGCAGACATGAAGCAAAACCAACTCTATCCACAAACCCTTTTTCTTTCCCAAGCCTGTTCAAAAAAAGACACTTTTTCTCCATGTGTGCAGCTTCGCAAACTAACGTATTTCAACAAAGCCACATCCATACCTTACAACATACACATGTTTAGTCCCTTAAAGCCACATCCATACAACATACACATGTTTAACCCCTTAAAGCCACATCCATATCTTACAACATACACATGTTTAACCCCTTAAAGCCACATCCATATTTTACAACATACACATGTTTAACCCCTTAAAGCCACATCCATATTTTACAACATACACATGTTTAACCCCTTAAAGCCACATCCATATTTTACAACATACACATGTTTACCCCTTAAAGCCACATCCATACCTTACAACATACACATGTTTAGCCCTTAAAGCCACATCCATACCTTACAACATACACATGTTTAGCCCTTAAAGCCACATCCATACCTTACAACATACACATGTTTAACCCCTTAAAGCCACATCCATACCTTACAACATACACATGTTTACCCCTTAAAGCCACATCCATACCTTACAACATACACATGGTTAGCCCTTAAAGCCACATCCATACCTTACAACATACACATGTTTACCCCTTAAAGCCACATCCATACCCTACAACATACACATGTTTAGCCCTTAAAGCCACATCCATACCTTACAACATACACATGTTTAACCCCTTAAAGCCACATCCATATCTTACAACATACACATGTTTACCCCTTAAAACCACATCCATATCTTACAACATACACATGTTTACCCCTTAAAGCCACATCCATATCTTACAACATACACATGTTTAACCCCTTAAAGCCACATCCATATCTTACAACATACACATGTTTACCCCTTAAAGCCACATCCATATCTTACAACATACACATGTTTACCCCTTAAAGCCACATCCATATCTTACAACATACACATGTTTACCCCTTAAAGCCACATCCATATCTTACAACATACACATGTTTACCCCTTAAAGCCACATCCATACCTTACAACATACACATGTTTACCCCTTAAAGCCACATCCATATCTTACAACATACACATGTTTAACCCCTTAAAACCACATCCATATCTTACAACATACACATGTTTATCCCTTAAAATCACATCCATACCTTACAACATACACATGTTTATCTTCTTAAAACCACATCCATATCTTACAACATACACATGTTTAACCCCTTAAAACCACATCCATATTTTACAACATACACATGTTTAACCCCTTAAAGCCACATCCATATTTTACAACATACACATGTTTACCCCCTTAAAGCCACATCCATATATCATGACATACACAAGTTTAACCCCTTAAAGACACATCCATATTTTACAACATACACATGTTTAACCCCTTAAAGCCACATCCATATCTTACAACATACACATGTTTAACCCTTTAATTGCTGCGACTTGGTGAAATGAGACCAGTGCGTATGAATCTAAAATGCAATTATTATTTTTTGCACTTTGCATTGGAGTAAATCATTTTTCTAATACAGTCCAAAGAGAAGAAGTCCAAGTGAAAGAAGCAAGGAATCTGTAACATTTTTTTTTTTTAAGAAAGACAAGAAAGATCAGGAGACACAAAAGTGAACAAGTAAGGAAGGGTCATTAGTTTCCAACGAGTCCAAAGGAAGGGAGACAAGTGCATGTGGGGGACAACACGGTGAGGCAGCACATGGACTCTGACAAACATAGGAGTTGCAGCTCATGAACACAGAAAGAAGAGCAGAAAGCAAGCCCTCAGGTACAAAACAGAGCAAAGGAGACAGCACAGCACGCCCTGAGGAAGAACGACATCGTCTTGACAACAGGCCTTTGAGAGCCACATGAAAGCCCCCTTCAGGGACATGCATCTGGTCCACGAAAGAAAGCAGAAAAAAAATCTTTTTACCAATAATTATAATAGTAATAATACTATAAACTATGATCCTGACCACAGACCTTTGAGGGCGACATCAAACCCCCCTTCAGGGATAGGCATCTTGCCCATCAGCATGGCCTTCAGCTTCTCTATCTCCTCCTGGTACTGGCGAAGCAGAGCGTCCTTGGGATCCTCATTGATCTTGGGCTTGTTCTTGATGTTCTTGGCACGGTTGGCATAGCGCAGCGTGCTCAGTGTCTCATCGTAGTTGTTGTCGGCGGGGGACAGGCACGCCACCATCATCGTCTTGGTGTTGCCGCCCAGTGAGTCCTGTGAGCAAGGGTCACACAGAGGATAACAATAAATGATAGATAATAAATAAATGTATTCATATTCCACTGAATTGTGTGCAAATCAAAGTGCTTTAACTCCTGAATTTCACAAGCATGCATAACTCTGAACCAAAAGAATGAAAGACAACTTGTAACTACATGTAGATAGAAAGCTACAGAAACTAAGGACGGAAAGAGGGAGGGTAGGGAGGAGCTGTTTTGGAAAGAGGTAGGTTCTGAGGCCGGACTTGAAAGAGCTAAGTGCAGGGATGTGACAAAGAAAAAAATGAAGATCGTTTCAAACAAAAGGTCCAGAAACAGGGCAGAAATAGCAGCGGCCAACAGTGTCACACAACAGTGGTATCTGAGATGATACAACAATGAAAAGGCCATTTAACAATCTGCTCTTCATTCAGGCTGAGGTATGAAAGATGGAGCTTCACGGTCAGCAGTGTAAGAGTCAATACAGGTGAGGTGTGTACCATTTCACTCTATCCCTATTCTAGTTTTGCTTTGTTGAAAACCACCTACAGTCCATTTCGAATTGCTTATTATGAAGACATCCGTTACATGCTTAGGATGTACTTATATCAGGACAGAACCTTGTATAAGATTTTCTTCTTGTCCTCTTTATTTGTAACTGTGGTGTAATGTGAAATGTTCTAGATAAAAATACTGTTTCAACCAGATGCATACCTGCAGCAAGCGTGTCAGTTTGGAGTCACGGTAGGGGATGTGTTTGGACTTGCCGTCCACCAGGGCGGAGATCACGTTGCCCAAGGCGGACAGGGACAGGTTGATCTTGGTGGCCTCTTTCAGCCGGTCCCCCGTTGCCCCTGAACAACATGAACATGTCTCATCACACAGGCAAACAACAGGCAAAGACTTCATGGCTCACAAGTGATTCTTGATGAAAAAAATAACTGCAGGTATTAAACTGAGAACGCTGGTAGTTGGGGGATAGGGGTTGGGGAGATAGAAGAGATTGGGAGGCGAAGGTTCTGACACCAATACTTATATATATGGTCTATATATGCACATGTATGTGTGTATGTTATTTTTAAAAAAATTACTTTTATTATATTATACACGCATGCATGTGCATATATAGGCCAACTGATCCAAATCATGTATTTGCTCACCATCTGAAACAATTGTTTGTCGAACCACAAGTGCTGAAAACCAAACAATTCCATCTACTATAACTACAGATGCCCATGTCAAACAGCATTTAACTGTTTTATAATTGCAATACAGATCTTTTACATACCATACAGCAGCCATCACCTCACCTATTTTCACCTGTCTGTCACACACCACCAGTCACTGTTGTAGAATGACTTTCAGTATCTTCGTCATTGCACTTATTTACAGTTACCCATCTTGAAAAGTTATATTTGTTGTCTTGACAAAGATGCATGCCCATGGGAAGTAAATGATAACATCTACTGGAATCAGCTGATCAAACTCACAAGCTGACTGCTAGACTCCCTCCACTGACAGTCCACAACTAACCACTAACAAAGATATAGCAGCCACCACCCACCTGTTCTCATCTTTTGCCCAAACACCACCACCTCACCTGTTTTCACCTGTCTCTAACACACCACCACCTCACCTGTTTTCACCTGTCTCTAACACACCACCACCTCACCTGTTTTCACCTGTCTCTAACACACCACCACCTCACCTGTTTTCACCTGTCTCTAACACACCACCACCTCACCTGTTTTCCACTCATTCTAATAAACCACCACCTCACCTGTTTCTAACACACCACCACCTCACCTGTTTTCACCTGTCTCTAACACACCACCACCTCACCTGTTTTCCACTCATTCTAATAAACCACCACCTCACCTGTTTCTAACACACCACCACCTCAACTGTTTTCACCTGTTTCTAACACCACATCCCACTAGTTTTGACCTGTTACAGACGCACACCACCACCTCACCTGTTTTCACCTGTTTCTAACACACTAGTTTTCACCTGTTTCTAACACACCACCAGCTCACCTGTTTTTGCCTGTCTCTAACACACCACCACCTCACATTTTACATCTGTTTCTAACACACCACCACCTCACATTTTACATCTGTTTCTAACACACCACCACCTCACATGTCATCATCTGTTTCTAACACACCACCACCTAACATGTCATCATCTGTTTCTAACACACCACCACCTCACATGTCATCATCCGTTTCTAACACACCACCACCTCACATGTCATCATCTGTTTCTAACACACCACCACCTAACATGTTATCATCTGTTTCTAACACACCACCACCTCACATTTTACATCTGTTTCTAACACACCACCACCTAACATGTCATCATCTGTTTCTAACACACCACCACCTAACATGTCATCATCTGTTTCTAACACACCACCACCTAACATGTCATCATCTGTTTCTAACACACCACCACCTTACCTGTTTTCGCCTGTCTCTAACACACCACCACCTCACATTTTATGATCTGTTTCTAACACACCACCACCACACATTTTACCATCTGTTTCTAACACACCACCACCTCAATCATCTGTTTCTAACACACCACCACCTCACATATCATCATCTGTTTCTAACACACCACCACCTAACATGTTATCATCTGTTCCTAACACACCACCACCTTACCTGTTTTCACCTAACACACCACCACCTCACCTGTTTTCACCTGTGTCTAACACACCACCACCTCACCTGTCTCTAACACACCACCACCTCACCTGTTTTCGCCTGCCTCTCACTGCCAGCCAGATCGACCAGGTTCAGTTTTCCTGCCCGTATGTGCTCCTCGCCAGACTCATCGTCGCTGCTCATCTCCATGAAGATGGTGAAGATGGAGTGGCTGCGGCTGGAGTCCGCGTTCATCAGGGTGGCGCCCACAGACCGGTTCTTCCACCCCTTTTCCATGATGTGGTTACAGTCGTTGACGTTGTGCACAGGGTGCAATGACAGACCTGCACAGCCATGTAGGGGCATTAGATGAGGTCTGCTGGCGACTACCTCAAGGCCTGACATCAGACATCTACTTGTCTTTTTCTTTTTCTCTCTTTCTTTTTCTTCAAAGCAGATGTGGCGTAACGTATATGGATCAGTCTGCACACTTTGACACAAACTTGAGACTGGAACTCTCTTCATGTGCCTCATGATGGGCATACACATGTACACACCTGAATGGTAGTGTGGGTGCTATACTTTTGGATGAGATGATAAACTGGTCCCAAGTACAGAAGGCACATATGGCATGTAACAGAACCCAAGGCAACAAAGAGACTGTCCCTGGCAAAATTCTGCAGAAAAATCCACTCTGACAGTAAAATAAATACATTTGCACAGAGAGAGAGACACAGAGAGAGAGAGAGAGAGACAGAGAGAGAGACAGAGACAGAGAGAAACAAAGGGTGGTGCTGCACTGTGGTACTATCCACAGGTGTCAAGCAAAAAACAGGGATGACAGTGGATAAACACAAAGGGTCAGCTACTGACTACTTTTTAACCCTTTCACTGCCAGGAAAATAAGACTGAAGTGAAATCTGTTTGCCAGGGTTTTTTCCCAAAGAACGGGTATATATTTTTTTAAAAATTTTGTGCTCTTTGTTATTGGAGAAAGACCCATAAAAGTATATATTTTCTGAAAGGTAAATGAATAAAGAATACAAAACACATGATGTTTTCCCATCCAAGTGATAATATGGATGTGGGGCCATGCCCCCTCGGTCTCCACCCCTCTCCTTTTCACCCCTCTCATATAGTCACTTCATCCAGTTCTCACCAGACCGCGTTGGCTGAGTGCCAAGAAAATAGCTCACACTGTGTCCTGCTAATAATTCAGCCATTTTCTGTCATCTGCTACAGCTGTACAGTCAGCATCACTCACTGACTGTCGTATCTTGTCCAGTCTCTTCATTGCTCCTTTATTTTCTTTATCTAATCGTCCTATAAAAGTTCCCCACTGTCTTCTCCTTCGAATTTACGCTTCAATTCTTTCTGAGAATCAGCTAAAGAAAACAATCTCGGTTGATTTTGGGCAACACGATTGCATGTCTTGAGCATGGAGTCCGACATTTTGTTGAGCAAGCAAGGAGAGGAGCCAGGCAAACACTGCGGCGGTAACCAAACCAAAACATTCAAATAAAGGACTGCCTCATGACATAGATGAAGTTTCTAGCTATGAATAGAATCTAGAAAGATTCCCCAAGCTAAATCTATCAGTATTTTTGTCAACGAACTCAATGCAAACCAGGGAAAAGTCAGAATATTTCGATGACAAGTTATCTCGTCATTGTGGCAGTAAAGCGTACATGCTTGCGCTGACAAGTTATCTCGTCACATAGGCAGCCTAGGGGTTAATGTGAATCTAAAAGCTTGTGCACTGACCCGAGACATAGACACCTTTGTCTGGGTGTTCCTTCAGGTCCAGCTTGGCCTTGGCGTCCTTGCCCAGCAGGTCACGGATCTCCTCGTTGTAGATCTCCAGGTAGGACGCATGGATCAGGAACTTGCAGCTGGATGTCACCCCCACTGTCTCAAAGATGTGGTCAAATGCTCTGCAATGACAGACAGTGTGGGATTAAAACACTGCATGAAAAACAAACACTATGATATACACACTGGCTCTCCACAAGATCATAGTATCATTGACATCACCTCAACCACAATATGCCAATCAAACTGATCATAAATACTGTCCTTGTACTTAATAAACAAACTTGTTTTGTCCCAAATAATCGTCTTAATCAGTTCACTGTGCCCCATGTTATGTCTAGTTATAAATACAATTTTTGTCATTATAAACAAAGCATTCTGTGGCCCTTTATGCTCTGTCCTCGAACAGTCCAAAGTTATCATATTGGTTGTGGTTAAATCTGCCTGTCTACCTGTATGCCAAGGGCTGCAGCATCAGTGTGACTGCTTTAGAGAAAACAGCTGACAGCATTAATCAACACACACTGGACAAGCAACTCACTGACTGTTGTCATCAGATGGAGCTCAGTAGGCTGTGTCATGTACATGTTGGATCATAAAAATCTATAACAAACATCATGAAATCAGAACACCACTGAGGCAGCTCAGCAGCAGTGCAGGGTCTGATGTGGTGTGTGGCCTCCTGGCAACCTGACATTAACAGATTCCTGTGGATTGCTAGAGCCGAGACTAGGACAGACAAACCCAGACAAAGCCTGTGTATAGGGTGCTTGAAATGAGCAGCAATGGAGTAATGCCACCAAAACAGTGTGGATGATGAGGCAGCAAAAAAAAAAAAAAAAAAAAAAGAATGATCAAGTGATTCAGCAGCAGTGTGACGTTTCTTCTGGTGAGGAATATCATGACCGTCTGATATAAATAAATCCTGTGACTGATTGACATTTGCACTGATCGAGAATGAACCTTGGAGGTGTGAGGTCAGGCTCAGCAATGAAGGGTATATGCAGGTGGGTCATAGGGTTTGAGTCTTTCAGATGAGATGATAATGATGGGCGCAATAGCCAAGTGGTTAAAGCGCTGGACTTTCAATCTGAGGGTCCCGGGTTCGAATCTTGGTGACAGTGCCTGGTGAGTAAAGGGTGGAGATTTTTCTGATCTCCCAGGTCAGCATATGATGTGCGGACGTGCCAGTGCCTGAACCCCCTTCGTGTGTATATCCAAGCAGAAGATGAAATATGCATGTTAAAGATCCAGTGATTCATATCAGCGTTCAGTGGCTTATGGCAACAAGAACATACCTAGCATGCACAACCCCGAAAACACAGTATGGCAGCCTACATGGCAGGGTAAAAACAGTCATACACGTAAAAGACTACTCGTGTACATACGAGTGAACGTGCGAGTTGCAGCCCATGAACAAAGAAGAAGAGAAGAGATGACAAACCAAGGTCTTGTGTGCAGCATGCACTTAGTGTATGTAACAGAACCCACTGCAACAAAAGGATTGTTCCTCACTTCCTGGCAAAATTCTGTAGAAAAATCCACCTTGATATCAAAGCAATTAAATCTGCAGACAGAAAAAAGGCAAGTACTGTGACATAGATTAACATGCTGATCACCCCTTCTGTCTTAAAGATGTAATCAAATACTTCAAAACAGACAGCAAACTCATGAATTAAAAAAAGAAAAAGGAAATAAAACCGTGAGCCCCCAAAAGGGCAATATTCCAGATGAAGTAAACTAAGACAGTGTGTTACTGCAGATCAGAGACCTCACCTTGGAATAATGCCTCTCTGGGTGGCTGGGTCAGTGATACCCTGCATGGAGAAGGACTTGCCACACCCTGTCTGCCCATAGGCGAAAATGGTGCCATTGAACCCTGTCGTCACGCCCTGCCACACACACAAACTCCTTGTACCAGGAAGCACATGACACACACACATGTAACTGCCCAATTTACTCATCAACATGGGTGTGGGTTTCTCCTTTTTCTTCCCTGGCTGAACAGGGTCTGGGCTGCTGGTGTGGTGATGTTTTGGCGCTTGTTGCATGACACAACATGCTTTTAGTCCTGATATTGCACTACATTACCTTCTGTCACATCAGATTTCTCTGTGTGAAATTCAGGCTGCTCTCCCCAGGGACAGCTCATTGCCACAGTGCAGTGCCAACTTCTTTACTTTTCCTGTCTGCGTGTGTATCTGTTTTAGTATCAAAGTGGATTTTTCTGCAGAATTTTGCCAGGGACAACTCTTTTCTTCCTGCGGTTTCTTTTGTGTGGATCAAGTGCACGCTGTGCAAAGGATCTCAGTTTATCATCTAATGGCCCTCTGCAGACAGCTGGACTCAACTCTACTGAACTGAATTCAATAACCATCTCCCCACCTCTCCCCTCACATCCTGTCATGACCTGCCAAACTGCAGATATCATCAATAATATACAGTACTTTGAACAAGGAAACCAAATCACAGATACTATCAAAGATATATAGCACCTTGTACCAGGAAATACATTCACTGGCAAGAACAAAAAAATTGCTCAACATGCGACTGATAACAGAGATTGACATAAGCTTAGAGTTGGGCCAACAATAAAGTGAGAGCTGTATAATTAACTCTTTCACCACCATAGGCGACTTTTGTTGACCAGACAGTGCAACTTTTGTTGACATCAAGGGGTCATGTTGATAAGACCATTTTTCACATTGTAACAAAGCTCTGACAGCCGCAGCCAGTTTCCCACCAATAGAACAATGACTAACCTTTGTCCCTTGACCCAGTTTGAAGTGAAAAAGTCCATTGTGTTGTTTTGACATGAACCAAAGCCTGTGACTGAGAGCATCGTTTCTAACATATTTGGCACTGGGAGTATTTTTCATACAGAAACTTGGTGGTGAAAGAGTTAATGGTTACTCCACTGCAATGGGAATTCATTTACAGCTTAATCTTTGGTGAAGAATTATGACTCTCAAACCAGGAGGCGAGACTGCACTGGCTCATGTCATAGTGCTGCAGCCTTGGGAGCTGGCTGGCCTTTGGGGACCATCCCAACACCAGCTGTCCTGAATCCCTCTTGGCCACAACAGTGGGAATGTAACTCTGACAAGACACTCTCAACTTTTATCAGATTCTAGCCCAGATTGTTGGGACAACAGTTCTGATGGTTAAAATCATGACTGACTATCATACCTGCCCTTCTTCACCACATAAATAGGGTGTAAGTGGAATGAGTTCAGTTGACTACTTCCCTCTTCCTTTCAAAGTCTGTGTTCTGAAAGTATTTTCAGCTATTTCAGCCCATTCTCCCCACCCTCTTCATCTCAGTTTTTCTTCTTTTTAAAAAAAATCATTATGTTGATCATAGATAATGATAAGAAATTGATGAAACTGATGTAATAATTTTATTTTATTGTCTGCAGTTACCTCTCTATGTGACAAGAACTTATATTCAATTCATGATCATACTTTAGACAAGAAAGATGCACAAACACACACACGCACATGTGCACACACTTACATAAACACGCTCACACATGCACATACTCACATGCACGCACACACACATGCACTTTTCACACACACACACACAAATGCGTACTCTCTCTCTGTGTCACAAACACACAATACACTGATACAGTGTACACATTCACACAATTACACACACTCAACACATGCCCACACCCACATACAACATCCACCCACCAATAGCACCCATACACATACACACACAACACCCACCCACCAATAACACCCTCATACACATACACACACAACATCCACCCACCAATAGCACCCTCACACACATACACACACAACACCCACCCACCAATAACACCCTCATACACATACACACACAACATCCACCCACCAATAGCACCCTCACACACATACACACACAACACACACCCACCAATAGCACCCTCACACACATACACATACAACACACACCCACCAATAGCACCCACACACACATACACACACAACACCCACCCACCAATAGCACCCACACACACACATACACACACAACACCCACTCACCAATAGCACCCACACACACATACACACACAACACCCACCCGCCAATAGCACCCACACACACATACACACACAACACACACCCACCAATAGCACCCACACACACATACACACACAACACACACCCACCAATAGCACCCACACACACATACACACACAACACACACCCACCAATAGCACCCACACACACACACATACACACACAACACCCACCCACCAATAGCACCCACACACACATACACACACAACACCCACCCACCAATAGCACCCACCCACACACATACACACACAACACCCACCCGCCAATAGCACCCACACACACATACACACACAACACCCACCCACCAATAGCACCCACACACACATACACACACAACACCCACTCACCAATAGCACCACACACACACATACACACACAACACCCACCCACCAATAGCACCCACACACACACATACACACACAACACCCACCCACCAATAGCACCCACACACACACATACACACACAACACCCACTCACCAATAGCACTCACACACACACATACACACACAACACCCACCTCCACCAAGGGATAGGCAATGTCATTGTAGATGTTTTCGGTTGTGGAATCGGTGAAGTATGCACCGTCAAAGGTGAACATTTTGGGTGGTGCCTTGGGGTCTTCAGGGTTGGTGATGGTGCAGCTTCCCTTCTTGCCTGTCCATGCTCACCACACACTTGCAGCCCAGGTCCTTTTCTCGCCGGTTCATTGGCCGACACCGCACGATCACCTTGACACATTCACCCATGGTTCTGCTCTTCTACCTGCTGGGAGACAGAAGACAAGGGCACAGATACACACACACAAACAGAATAACTCAGGGACCTCCATCCCTTGCAGACTGTGTGTTACTGTTCACTCCATTCCTCAAATACTCTTCCACAGATGAATATTATGTGCACTGCATCAAACGCATGTAAAAGAACCCATGACAATGACAAAAGAGGTATCCATGGCAACTTTTTTTTTTTTAAATCCACTTTGACAGGAACCACCACAAAAGAAAGTGATGAGTACACCACACAAAGAAAACTCTGTAAAGTTAAACTCGGGTTATACCTTTCATAAAACACGACTCCTTTACAGTGTAACTGATATCCAACCAAACAGTAATAAAATCAATAGTGATTTGATTGACAGACTGATTAATCAGTTGGTTGAGAATTTACCCCCACCCTGCCCCCCTCCCAAAGTGCTCACTTTACTGACCTATCCAACAGCCACAAATACTCTGCTGACTATTGACAAAAATATAAAGCAAAGAACAAATCAGTCAATGTGGCAAATGAAACAGGAGTCAAACCACAGAAATGGTTGCTGTGTGCCCAGTGACTGTACACAGACCTATGAAAGCCTGACCTTAACCCCCTGTCTGCTACTGATTAGTATACTCATCAGTGAAGGGCTGTTTGCTGAGCTATATCAGTGTATAACTGAAGTGATAGACCAGGATGATATCAGTGTATAACTGAAGTGATAGACCAGGATGTCAGTCACCACTTGTTATTTCGACTCATTCCTATTGAAACTGATCTATTTTTCTTCAGCAAAATCAGCCATGCCCCTCCAACTACGCAAGAAGTAATTCTTGCAACATCAAATTCACACCACACTCCTTTGAACATTTCACCATGTACAGCAGTCAAGGTGTGAATAGAGTTCAGTGTGATTTCTCTTCCACAACAGTTAGCAGAGAAGCCTGACCATGTTGGTCCAGTGGGGTCAGTAAGGTGCTACTTTATTGAAACCTCTGCTGACTTCTATGTTTGAACACACTGTGCTTTCACATTCTGTGTGTGGCATGGGGTTGGGGTGTGTGTGTGAGCGTTGTAGGGAAGAGAGGTGGAGGGAGGACAGACGTGGGTTTGACTCTGTGTGTGTGTGTGTGTGTGTGTGTGTGTGTGTGTGTGTGTGTGTGTGTGTGTGTGTGTGTGTGTGATCTGTGACAGAGAAAGAAATGGAGAGAGAGAAATACAGATAGTGTGGTCACAATTCACAGTACACAAAGAGAGAGAGACAGAGAGAGAGAGAGAGAGAGAGAGAGAGAGAGAGAGACAGACAGACAGACAGACAGACAGACAGACAGACAGAGACAGAGAGAATTGCAGCAGAAAGTACTATTGCACAAGACCAACAAGTGATTTCCCACAACAGGCGCAGACCACACTGTGAGGCATGTTACAGACCATTCTGACAGGTATCCACACTACAATCACCCTGTAATCACCAACATCTATTCCAGCACACAACCACCTGCTTCTTCTCCCATGCTACCCTGCAATCAAAACCACTGGCCTCATCTTACTCTGCTATCAAAAGATCATTACTATGATGACTGTTGGTCATAATTAGTGCACTGCCAGTGTCTTGGGATTTTTAAGTATACATGATACAATCTACAAGCACTTGAATGCTATTCAAACAACATAGATTTTAACTCTCTTTTTTCACCTGTGAGCTTTACTTTTATATGCTGGTAACTAATCTTTTTCCTGTAAAACACATGATTCCTGTGACCATGCATTTTGAAATGTTAAGAATTACACACACACACACACACACACACACACACACACACACACACACACAATTTGCTTGAGGTTTATAATTCTTAAAACACTGCCATAACACATGACCAGAATGTGATAATCTCTTTTCTAATTGTTCACATATTCATGTATGTCAATAACAATTTTTTTTCCTAAAAGTTTAAAGCTTCATTCAAAATGATAATCATGTAAAAAAAATAAATAAATAAATAAATAAATAACACATATATGGTATACTTGATATGTTTCATTGCATTCTTTCTGTTTTGATTTTTTTCTTCTTCAGATTTTAACATAGTAAACACATCAAGGCCAAAAATACAACTGGTATATAGCAAATACCAAACAAAAAGAAACAAACACCATGCAGCTGTTAAACTGAAAACTGATATCAGCATGTATTGTACACAATAATGATGGGCACAATAGCCAAATGGTTAAAGCATTGGACTTTCAATCTGAGGGTTCCGGGTTCGAATCTTGGTGACGGTGTCTGGTGGGTAAAGGGTGGAGATTTTTTCCGACCTCCCAGGTCAACATATGTGCAGACCTGCTTGTACCTGAACCCTCTTCATGTGTATTCGCAAGCAGAAGATCAAATACGCACGTTAAAAATTCTGTAATCCATGTCAGCGTTTGGTGGGTTATGGAAACAAGAATATACCCTGCATGCACACCCCACAAAAGTGGAGTATGGCTGCCTACATGGCGGGGTAAAAATGGTCATATACGTAAAAGCCCACTCATGTACATACGACTGAATGTGGGAGTTGCAGCCCATGAATGAAGTAGAAGAAGAAGAAGTAATAATAATAATAATAATGGATACTTATATAGCACACTATCCAGAAATCTGCTCTAGGTGCTTTACAAAAACGCTTTTGTTAATATAAAACATCATATCTATGTTACATACACACACCAAAATGTGACTACACACACACACACACACACACACACACACACACGCTGCATACATACATTTTAACATACATGTGTATCTAACAGCTACCCTAACACATACGCAAACATAGGCAGGCACAAACTTACATAAACACACGCACACGCACACACAATACACATTCATATACATGCATGTAGTTATGTACACATACATGTGTATACACACATAGTCAAGCACAGCCAACGCAAAGGAAGTGGACCTGCCACGATTGAACTTATTGCTGAGGGAAAAGGTGAGTTTTGAGACGAGATTTAAAAGATACGAGGGAATCAGAATGACGGAGGTTATCAGGGAGCTTGTTCCACGTCTTTGGCGATTGAAAAGAAAATGATCTGTGTCCATAGGTCTTACTTCTGACGTGAGGTATCCTGAGAAGTCGAGTATCAGAGGAAGAACGGAGTACACAAAACTGAATTCATATCTGACAGGCTTTAGACATGAATGAGAATTAAGTGAGTATATATATATAATCATTCATTTAGTCTTGGCCCAGGTCATTATTCTTCAAATTTGAGTAGATCATCCAGTTCAAAGTACATCACTGGAAAAATATTTAGATACCAAGCACTTATCCTGATCACTTAAAAAGTAGTGTTCAGGCTCTAAAGTGCATTCAGACATCTCCACATCTCCAGCATCCACAGTGTGTATGATGTGGGCATAATTCATTGGAGAACATGATCCAAGAGCTGTCACAGTCTCAGTGCCTGACTGCCTCTCATTCACACTGTCTTATTGTATGCATGTGCTTTAGAACATATATGCACACACACACACTGTACACACACACACACACACACACACACACACACACACACACACACACACACACATGCACACATACACAAACGCATGTGTTTGAAAACACATATACCTCTGTCTTCCCCCAAGAGACTAAACAGAGTGACCAAGAAACCACATCACACAAAAAACAACAACACTGCAAGTCCTAGCAACCAAGCAGAAACCCCACCCACTTCCCCACCCCACCCTCCCCTCCCACTGGCTCCAGCTTGTGCAGGCAGACTGCCAGCCCTGCAGTGCACTGACTCCCATCAGGACAGAAATCAATAATACAGTCAACAGGATGATGGGGCACAGAGGGGATCTGAATGCACTGGATGAAGCACCCATGTTGACAGGCTGTACTAAGCATCCCCCTCCCCCCACACCCCCAACCGCCCCAGACCTGATCCACACTGTGTGTGTGTGTGTGTGTGTGTGTGTGTGTGTGTGTGTGTGTGTGTGTTTATGTATGTGGAGGGTAAGTATGGGGGGCATTTATATTTGTGTGTGTGTGTGTGTGGTGTGTATGTGGAGGGTAAGTGTGGGGGGCATTTATATTTGTATGTGTGTGTGTGTGTGTGTGTGTGTGTGTGTGTGTGTGTGTGTGTGTGTGTGTGTGTGTGTGTGTGTGGTGTGTATGTGGAGGGTAAGTGTGGGGGGCATTTATATTTGTATGTGTTAATGTGTGTGTTAATGTGTGAGTGTGTGTGTGTTTGTGTTTGTGTGTTTGTATATATGTGGAGGGTAAGTGTGGGGGGCATTTATATTTGTATGCATTAATATATGTGTGTGTGTGTGTGTGTGTTAATGTGTGTGTGTGTGTGTGTGTGTGTGTGTGTGTGTGTGTGTGTGTGTGTGTGTGTACAGATGTGTGTGTGTTTGTGTATATGTGAGTGAGTGTATGCACATGCACTCACAAAAGGAGTATATTAATCATTATAATTACATTATTGTGTATGATTTTTGAAGGGCCAAAGAAAAAAGAAAGAAAAAAGAAAGAGAATAACTGAGACTGTAAGAGACACAGTACATACATTACATGTTTATGTGTGTGCATGTGTGACTGAAACCTTATTGAATGACACAGGAAATGAATGATGAGTGCCCAGCGTCAACTGTTAGATGGCTCAACCCATGTAGGCAGTCTGTTGTGCAAATGACTTCTTGTTTGTAAAGCGATTATAGCATGGTCTCTGATCAAGGATTGGCACTTCTTTAGTACCCATATCATATCAGGTTTGGGTTTTGTTTTTGTTTTTTGTTGGGTTTTTTTTGGGGGGAGAAGTGGGATATGACTCTATCTCAAGTCTTTGTCTTTCCCTCATGTACTGCTACACTGCCTTTAAAATAAATCATCTTCTGCTCTTCCCTATGTACTAGCCTTGATAATATGATACAGACTATAGAGATTATCCAACTCAGTGAACAGCCCATCTCTTGGACAGTGCACCAGCATTAAACTGTATTGAGGCCATTAATTAAAATGTTTGCCCAATCTACCATAGTGAACAACAGAAAACAGATTAAGAACTGACGAAGACAGAAAGCTGAGACAGTCTGAAAGTACCACTCTCTCACCCAGCAAAACTATCCCTGTTGATGACAGTCTGTCAAAATGTAGATCTATGTTCACTGTCATATGTGTCTGCATTGGAAAGACTGGCTGAGAATAGCACACTCCACTGTACTTCTCATCAGAGGACCTTTTTTTTTCTTTTTTTCTTTTTTAAAAAGGCTATTTGTATGACAAAATAAAATCATATATAAAATAGTCCCCCCAGCTATATGTATGTATGTATGTATGTGTATATATATATAAAGAGAAAAACAAAAAAACGGACACATCAATCTGTCAAATATTCCAAATTTTTGGAATGATCAAACATGTTCCTACCTCAAGGGATAATATATACATACATAGATACATACATACATGATACATACATACATACAAACATGTAGTGATATACAATCGGTAAAATCTGCCCAAAACAGTTACTAGGTTCTTAAATACCATTTCACAAATCCAGGATGATAAAATATGTTTAAGAATTACTTTTTCTCATATGTTTTGCTCCTTTGTATAATAGTTCTATTAGGTCCTGGTTTACCCTCTTAGGTACTGAAAATAAGTTGCCAGTTCCTTTTCTTCTTCTTCTTTTTTCCCCTCCCTCTTTCATCTAATATGGATTTCCTTTACCTGTTCAAATCATTTCAACAAATGTAATTTTAACACAGTTTATTTTGATTTATTTGCTGAGTAATTTAATCAATTACTTGTTTGAACTTACCCAACCAAGCATAATGCCACAGTTCTATATGAATGAAAATATTGTGTGTATGTCTGTGAACTGATATTAAAACAACCAATAAACAACCTTACCCGTCTGATTCTCAAAACACTGTGCTGACCGACGACGATGAAGTTCACAAGCGAGCGTGCGTTGTTTAGGAAAACAGGTCTGTGGTTTTCAGTTTACTACAAAGTCCCGGCAGTCGTCTTGGATACTGGATTTTCAAATAACATTCTATGGACTGGAAACATTCGCTGTGACACAAACAACAGTTACTGTGGAAACTGTCATACACTAGAGCTACAATGTTGTGCTGCCGTCGTTTAAGTCCAACATTTCAGCCAAAGACCTGTCAGCTGTTTCAAGACGACGGCAGCCGCTCTCCCTTGGCGTCTGTGGATTCCGGAAGTTGATCTCACATGTAGTTGGGTGCCACATATACGTCATCATAAATTGTGCAAAATCCCTTGTAGAAACATCGCTGCATGGCTTCTGACGTCACTTTAATCTGGGCTGTGAAATCGGGTTGCGTTTTGTAATGGGAGACAAACAATTAACTTTGTCGACTTCTTTGTTCATGTGAATAAAGGATAGGTCTTCAATCTTCAAATTGGAAGGTCAGCCGTCATTACTGACTATTAATGACTCTCAGCTCTCTCTCTCTCTCTCTCTCTCTCTCTCTCTCTCTCTCTCTCTCTCTGTGTGACTTGACTTGATTTGACTTCATTTATTGTCATAAAATCACGAAGGATTAATAGACACAACAAAGAAATAAACGGTCATCTAATACGCATGCAATGAAATACATAGTTGGCGAGTGTTTTTTGACAGTCATCGCAGTTGAATAAATCACTTGGTTTTAGGATATTGTTTTGTATTTTTCTCGTGATCACATTTGATTGATGATCATACTGCTGTACAGCTGTTTCAGTTTCAGTTTCAGTAGCTCAAGGAGGCGTCACTGCGTTCGGACAAATCCATATACGCTACACCACATCTGCCAAGCAGATGCCTGACCAGCAGAGTAACCCAACGCGCTTAGTCAGGCCCTGAGGAGAAAAATAAAGAAAGAAAAAAAGGTGAATAAATAATAGATAAGCTTACATAAATAAATAAATAATAATTATAATATAGAAAAAGGTAGTAGTAGTAGTAGTAGTAGTAGTAGTAATAATAATAAAATAAATAAATAAATAAGACAACAATGATGATAAATTAGCAAATAAATGTAAAACATGAAGACACATATTCACACATACACCCACACATGCATAACAGATATGCACCAAACATGCAGTTTCACAGATATGAAAGCACAGTCAAATGCATATAAACGTACATGAGCTCCAACACACACACTGACACACACACACACACACACACACACACACATTACCCTGCACCTTCTCTACCCCCCTCCTCCACACACTCATTTCTAGTCTACGTATCGCAGCTTCCACGGCACACACACACACACACACACACACACACACACACACACACACACACACACACACACACACACACACACACACACACACACACACACACAGAGAGAGAGAGAGAGAGATGAACGCTTACTTGTACAAGCACACACACAGAAGGCTGATGTACTATTGTCATAAAAATAAGATTATCCCAATTAACCAAGCGGGCTTTCAGAGAGGTAGATCTGCAATTGATAATTTGGTAAAACTTACAACACATGTAAAACAACAATTCACTAGAAGGAAAAACGTTCTTGCAACTTTTTTTGATGTGAAGAAAGCCTATGATCAAGTTTGGCATGCAAAGTTACTCTTTAAACTGAAATCTGTTGGCTTTTCAGGACATCTCTATGATTATATTAAAGATTTCCTGAGTGAAAGAAGTATACAGGTACGGGTCGGGAATACGTACTCAAATCCTAAAACTCTTCACATGGGATTACCCCAAGGTTCTGTTCTTGCCCCTGTTCTATTTAATATCTTGTTGAACGACTTACCCAAACACTTATCAAATTATGTGATCCTAGTGCAATACACAGATGATATATGTATGTGGATGAATGTAACTATGAAACGGAATACATCCAAAAGGGCTTTAAACTATACCAAGAAAATATACCAAAGAGAAATAGATAGATTAAATAGATATATTGCTGATAATGGTCTTACATTATCATCAGAAAAAACACACATTATGCTTTTTAACAATGGTACAAACCCAACATTTAAGATTGAAAATGAGACAATTCAGTATAAATGTGACGGGGTGGTAAGGTGGTGTTGGAGAAGGTGAAGACAGGTAGAAGGTGTTAGCAGAAGAGAGCTGCAGCCAGGCAAGGTAGACTCGGGAAGGCAGTGCGCTGGTTTTCTTCTTTTATTCTTTCATTCTTCCAGGCCAGGAGAGTTCTGAATTTGTCTGGCACTCACTCACTCCTTATATTCAGTTCCGCCGAACCGCAAAGCCAGCGCCGTGAAGCGACTCACGAAACCGGCCCTCCGCGAGCCTTGAGGGGCCAAGCTTGTGTTTGTTTGACCAAATTTAGCGGCTTCTGACTTTCGGCTCGGGGAACTAACATAGACATATTATATATCACACAAAACTACAAGAGACGAGCATTTTCTTAAGCTAAACCATTTTCTACAAAAATAATGTAGTTAAAAACTGTAAATAAAAAGAGTCACTGAATGAACGACCTTTTAACGAGTTCATGTATCATTTTTGTACATTACAACAATTAATACGTCGCGATATGTAATATAATTGTAACAATTAAGTAACTGAATATCCTGAATTTCCAACTAAATAAAAATCATCTATAAAATCTGCTTCTAGAGTAAAAATATTTTACATAAAAATTCAAGAGAAAACTCAACGGACAGCCCCCGTGTCGGCACCGCTTGGCGGTGCTTTTGGCACTTGTGATCGACAATGAAATACTTCGTTTAAACCAACTACAACACAACTATACATGTATGATACGAATCAGATTGATAACAGAAATGCAAACATCTGCAAGACACGCTATAAAAATGTCTAGGTATTGTAAAAACGTATTTTGTTCAAAACGCGAGCCGCCGCCTTCGTCCCACAGAAAAGAACAAAGCTAACTACTCCAGCATGAAACTAGAGTTCCTGGCGATGAAGTGGGCCATTTCTGAAAAATTCAGGGACTATCTCCTCGGTGCCAAATTCACAGTCCTGACAGACAACAACCCCCTTGTCTACTTCCGCAGTGCTGCCCTTGGGGCACTGGAACAAAGATGGGCCGCACAGCTGGCACAGTTCAACTTCGAAGTACAGTACCGACCAGGGAAGACCAACCCAGCAGATGCTCTCTCCAGACTCCCTTCGTGTCCACCAACCACACCAGTCTCTACATCCCTTCCTCCACAGCTCGCGATGGCACAGGAGACCATCTGCCAAAGACAGGCCCTGGCTGAACCTGACCCCATTGCCCCAAACGAAGTCCACCCCAAGGTCCAGTCTGACCCTACCTATCCTTCCAAGTCCCTTCCAGAAATTCATCTCTTCCAGAAGCAAGACTCTGTCATTGGCCCAGTCCTGGACCACTGGCCAGCCAAACCCCCTACTGGTAGAAACCGTAAGCTGAAGGCGCTGTGTGACCAGTACCCTCGCCTTTCCTGCAAAGAAGGTGTCCTATATCGCCGCATCCAAGACCCTCAGCAAGGACCCATAGAGCAGTTGGTTCTACCCAGCACCATGAGACCTGATGTCCTGGCATCACTCCACAACCAGATGGGCCACCAAGGTTTTGAACGCACCCTCAGTCTTTTGCAGTCCAGAGTCTACTGGCCAGGTATGCACCAGGACACCAAGAACTACATCAGCTCCTGCCAGAGGTGCATGATGGGGCGTCGGCCGACCCTCAACACCACTTCTGGCCACCTCCTTGCTTCCCGACCACTGGAGGTCCTGGCCATTGACTTCACCAAGCTGGATCCAGCCAGTGATGGCAGAGAGAACGTCCTCGTTATGACAGACGTTTTCACCAAATTTACACAAGCAGTACCAACCAGAAACCAAGAGGCAGTGACTGTCGCCAAGGTCCTGGTGCATGAATGGTTCCAGCGGTATGGGGTCCCAGAGAGAATCCACAGTGACCAGGGCAGGGACTTTGAGTCACGCCTGATCCAAGAATTGTGCTCCATCTACAGCATAAAGAAGTCCCACACCACACCCTACCATCCACAAGGGAACGGCCAGTGCGAGAGATTCAACCGCTCCATGCACGACCTCCTGCGCACGCTGCCCCCAGAGGAGAAGCCCAGGTGGCCTGTACACCTGCCAGAGCTCGTGCAGGCCTACAACAACACCCCTCATGCGTCAACAGGCTTCGCCCCGCATTTCCTGCTGTTCGGCCAGGAACCAAGGCTCCCCGTCGACAGCCTCCTTGGACACACCACCTCTGTAGCTGCTGGCACTGTAGACTGGGTCCACCAGCATCGCCTCCGCCTGCAAGAAGCCCACCAGAAGGCCTACAACCAGCTGAAACAAGCTGCAGTGAAGAGAGACAAGCTTTCAGATAAGAGGGCCTCTGACCACCCTCTGCAAGTGGGTGACCACGTCTACCTACGTAACCGGGGTGTGGGCCGCAGAAAGATCCAAGACTTCTGGAGACCTGACCTTCACCGTGTGACTTCAAGACCATTTGAGGGCCTGCATGTTTACTTAGTGCAGCCCCTGGCAGGGGGTCCTGAACGAGCAGTCAACCGGAAAGACCTGCTGCCAGCCAGTGCCCCCTTGGACCTGCAGGATGGTTGTCAGTCAGAGGCACCATCTCCAGCCACCTCTGACTCTGACTCAGACAGTGAAGACGAACTGATCTGTGGCCCACCGCGCAGACAGATGGCTCCTCTACTGGAGCCAGGGAGGGCTGACCACTACGGGCCAACTGCAGCCCCAAACCCAGCACAAGCTGTCACTCCACCCACGCCAGCGCCACGGCGATCTCTGCGTCTGGCGACGAAGCCAGTAACACGGTACACATCTGGTGTTCCATACGTTGGTCAGTGACTTTGCTTAGTTGCCGTCTCACTAGAAATTTGAGGAGACATGATAGGTTAATGATGGACAATGTGTGGGATTATTCTTTTGTTTTTTTTGTCATTGAGCAGTTGAAATTTTTCAAAGATTGACTTTTCCCCCCAAGCAAAGCTGTTGAATGCTCACTCATTTTGTTTGATCAAAGATTGATTTTTCCCCCAAGCAAAGCTGTTGAATGCTCACTCATTTTTGGTTGATAATTGCATCAAATTGTATTGTTGAAATTGTCCACTGAATTGCAAATATGTTTTATTGGTGCTAATGAGTTGGTCAAAAAGAAGAGAGAGACAGAGAAAAAATGACTCAAAGGAAACGTTTGTTAAAAAATGACAACTCCTTTCTAGTCTTCGTTGGGCCCGCGCTTCAGGTACTTCATCTTGAGGAATTTTGTTTCAGGTTCTCTCTAGTCAATACGGATGTGAAGCTGATGAAAAGGAATTATATGTTTATACAACTATTTTCCCACAGTCAGTGTATAACATGCCGATATACATTTCAGACAATTAACATTGTTGGGGCTTATTTTGTTATATTGGGAACACTGTTAATACAACAGCTCCCCTTATAACCTGTACTGGTTTTGGCTTTGGGGGTTTGCATTTTAAATAACGCCCCTCAAGAGCATTTGACTAGAGTCTACCCACTGGATTGCCGTGTGCATTTTAAACACATACTGAACTTTAAGGGCTACATTTAAAATGATGCCCCTTTAAGAATTCAGTGTGGGCAAACCGTTTTGCCCTGACGTGGGTTATACATTTTGTGAAAATCTGACTCTGAGGGCTCACGCTCAAGATAACGTTCCTCGAGGGTTACTGATTATTGTTTGAGATTTTAATGGATTTTGCATTTTTCCGATTTTTGGAACTCAGTGTCTTGGGATTTGCACTTAAGATAATGTTTTGTGTGTTCGTTGGTTTGAATGGATGTATTAGTGCATGATTTAGGCCCCCTTTTATGTAGTCATGAAAAGTGCCAGCGAGGACGCTGGTTGTAACAGAGTAGGGGGGGATGTAGCCGGGTTGGCTACGATCTTCGTTGGGCCAGCTTAGCAGACGATTTTTGTGACTCGCCGAAGGTTACCAAGGAAGTTGTAAATCGGTCACAAGTTATCTCCCTTTACAGGGAACCGTATGATGATTTTCATCAATTTCTTAAATTATAAACACTTCCTTATAGATGAGATTATAGTTTTGTGTTATGGAACTTCAGAACGATCATACTTCTCAACTGTAATGATATCATTTGGCCAGAAAGCCTATAACTTTTTTAAACTAATATTTATGTGAATGAGTTTTGGCGCGATCTTCGAAATCCACTCAGTTGAAACATACAAAATACTTTCGTTTTCTATAAATCGATATAGTTGCCGTGGAATTTAGAATTTGCATTAAAATGTAAATGATTAAGCCTTCTTCTCGTGTACTGCTTTCCGTGTACACCTAAGTTATAGGCATGCGATGGTACGAAATGTCTGACGGCATTTCGGCGCCACAAAACTATCTCTTCTTCAGCCATTGGAATTCGTCAGTGCCGATTTGAGCAAAATACGTTTTTACAATACCTAGACATTTTTATAGCGTGTCTTGCAGATGTTTGCATTTCTGTTATCAATCTGATTCGTATCATACATGTATAGTTGTGTTGTAGTTGGTTTAAACGAAGTATTTCATTGTCGATCACAAGTGCCAAAAGCACCGCCAAGCGGTGCCGACACGGGGGCTGTCCGTTGAGTTTTCTCTTGAATTTTTATGTAAAATATTTTTACTCTAGAAGCAGATTTTATAGATGATTTTTATTTAGTTGGAAATTCAGGATATTCAGTTACTTAATTGTTACAATTATATTACATATCGCGACGTATTAATTGTTGTAATGTACAAAAATGATACATGAACTCGTTAAAAGCTCGTTCATTCAGTGAGGAGGAAGGTGGCAGAATGGTTAAGACGCTCAGCTGCCAATACAGAGAGTCCGTGAGGGTGTGGGTTCGATTCCCGCTCTCGCCCTTTCTCCTAAGTTTGACTGGAAAATCAAACTGAGCGTCTAGTCTTTCGGATGAGACGATAAACCGAGGTCCCGTGTGCAGCACGCACTTGGCGCACTGAAAAAGAACCCATGGCAACGAGAGTGTTGTCCTCTGGCGAAATTACGTAAAATGAAATCCCCTTTCATAGGTACACAAATATGTAAGCATGCACTCAAGGCCTGTCTAAGCGCGTTGGGTTATGCTGCTGGTCAGGCATCTGCTCAACAGATGTGGTGTAGCGTGTATGGATTTGTCCGAACGCAGTGACGCCTCCTTGAGAAAGTGAAACTGAAACTGAAACTCATTCAGTGACTCTTTTTATTTACAGTTTTTAACTACATTATTTTTGTAGAAAATGGTTTAGCTTAAGAAAATGCTCGTATCTTGTAGTTTTGTGTGATATATAATATGTCTATGTTAGTTCCCCGAGCCGAAAGTCAGAAGCCGCTAAATTTGGTCAAACAAACACAAGCTTGGCCCCTCAAGGCTCGCGGAGGGCCGGTTTCGTGAGTCGCTTCACGGCGCTGGCTTTGCGGTTCGGCGGAACTGAATATAAGGAGTGAGTGAGTGCCAGACAAATTCAGAACTCTCCTGGCCTGGAAGAATGAAAGAATAAAAGAAGAAAACCAGCGCACTGCCTTCCCGAGTCTACCTTGCCTGGCTGCAGCTCTCTTCTGCTAACACCTTCTACCTGTCTTCACCTTCTCCAACACCACCTTACCACCCCGTCACATAAAGATACTGTTAAATTTTTAGGATTGATACTTACTTCAAAACTAACCTGGAACAGCCATATTGAATATATATTAACAAAAGCAAGAAAATCTTTAAACTTACTCAAAATTGTGAGTAAACAATGCTGGGGACAAGATACAACGATTTTGAAACATTTATCATCATCACTTATTCGATCCAAACTATCCTATGGACAAGAAGTCTTTTTCAATGCTCCAAAATATTTGCTAAAGAAACTTCAAAGCATAGACTGTAAAGCATATAGACTTGCCCTTGGCGTACCTTTCCATGCATCGACCCTCGGAACATACAAAGAAATAGGAGTACTACCTTTAGATGAATACCGAAACCTCGCATGTGCTAAATACGTACTGAGAAGCTCAACAACTGAAAATTATACATCAGAGGAAGTAAAAATTACATCCGAAAACAACTTCCCCAAAAGAGCTAAAAACATATCTTATTTAACACCCATTGGCACGTTTGTGTCAAACCTGTTCGAAAAATCTGAAATTAATTCAGATGACGTAGACACACAGAAGACCGTAAGTCCATACCCCATCTGGGAGATGAATAAAGCACATTTTGATGTTAATCATACTGACATTAAAAAGAATGAAAATCCAAATATCATGGCAACGGAAGTCCGAGTACACCTTCAAAATAGATACTGTGATCATTTACAGATCTACACAGATGGCTCACTATTAGACAATGGCCAAGCAGGTTCAGCTTTCGTTATACCAGAACTGAAAACGGAAAGATCATACTATATTGGTAAAAATCGTTCAATATTCACTGCTGAACTTATTGCTGTTCTTATGGCTCTAAATCATATTCTTGATCTTCCAATTTGCCTTCTACAAGTCTTGTTTTGCGTTGATTCCAAATCTGTATTATGTGCTTTAACTTGCTCACCAAGTTGTAAGAACAAATCTAAAATCATACTAGAAATCAGCCATATTTTACATCTTTTAAGCTTGAAAGGAACACATATTACGTTTTTCTGGGTTCCTTCACATCTTGGTATTCTCTACAATGAATGGGCTGACAGGACTGCAAGAAAAGGTGCAAAGAACGAACAGGGAACTATAGAACTTTATGTGCCTCTGTCTGTACAAGAGGGTTATCGAATACTAGAAAAAACATCGTGGAACAAAGTCAGAGAATTATACCAGGAAAACGGCAAAGCTTTAAACCATAGTGTAATTAATGTTCAACAACCGGGAACTATCAATCAGTCAAATACATACAGTAATTCAATAAGATTAAGGCAGATTCAGACATTATCAAACAGGATAAAACTGAACGCTTTTATAACAAAGTTCAGCAAAGATGTCAGATGCATATGTGGAGAACATATTTCTAGCAACCATGTAATATTCGAATGTCAGAATGTAAAATGTTTTTTGCCAGACTTCACCAAAAGTTCTTTTGAATGTGTTATTAACAATTCCAATATGTTATTTGTTATTGCAGAAGGTTTGCTGCATAGTCCTATAGGACATTTGTTATAGATGTTATAGTCGTTTGATGTTGGCGTTTATAACGTTTCCATTTTTCCTAGCGTTATCTTTCCCTATTCACCCTCCACACATACACACACTTTTACCCCCCCCCCCCCCCCCCTCACAGGCCCTACCCCCAAGGTGTTTTTTGTTTTTTGTTTTTTTGGGTTTTTTTGTTTTGTTGTTGTTTTTGTTTTGTTTTTTCGTTTAATATCACTTCAAGTGGAAAGACGTTAAACTGAAGACAACAACACACATACGCCCATATCTCCCACCCCCAACCCCACACACATATATACAAAGATATATATATATATACGTTCCAATATCCTGTTGCTCCCACAGTGTAGGCATGCACACACTCACTGCATACCTCACCTCCCCCCCTCGCACCCCCACCTCCCCCTCACACACACACACACACACACACACACGTACGCACGTGCACAGAACTCTCCTGACACTTGTGTACACTTACACTCTCGCGCATGCACAAACGCACTCAAAAGCACAGACTCACACATACACACAAACACACACATACACACACGCACAAAGGCTGCCACTGGCTGCAAGAGGGATGGGAAAAGATCTCTGATGCCAAGAACGTGGCGTCTAGTGTGTTGCTCAGTCTATTGTATTTGGAAAAGCCCACAGAGACTGTGTTCCGTTTTGAAGAAATTTGCGAAATGTTGGTTTGGAAATGATGCCGATATTTGTTTGATTTGCAAAGCATCGTGCTTTACCTTTCATGTTAGACTTACGGCCGCTCCCTCTCTCTGCTTTTATTTCTTTGAGGCGATCGATGGTGTGATGGCCTTGCACGTGTTCTTTTTTATATTCTTTGACTTTTCTGAGGATTTCCGATTTTCCTAGATGTAGGCCGCTCGTTGGTGTTGCGTTACCAGCAAGTCTGTCAGCTCGCTCATTTCCCTGAACACCTGCATGTCCCGGGCAGTATGACCATGTGAGTTTTTTAATCTGAAAGTTGCGCATTGTCTTATGCCACTCTGGGCTTCCCATTCCGTTTTCAATTTTCTGTATGAGGTTCTTTGAGTCGGTTAGAATCATGGTTTCCGGGCGTATGGATGGATGATAGCTACTGGAGGGCATGTGTCGCAGCTTCAACTTCCATCGTTAGGCTGGAGGTTGTGACTTTGTAGGCAGCATTCTCTTCCCAAATTGTTTTTCCATTTTGTTTCGCAGTGAATCCCCAACCGGACTGGTCGTTGGTGACTGAGCCATCTGTGTATATGATGATGTCCTCTTCTTTACTGTTTTATTCTATGAGTAGCTTCACTTCCGCATCAGTTTTGCCCTCCGGCCATTCCCGACAATGTCTTCCTAGAGTGGGTGAAATGGCTGTGTTGATGGTTGAGGTTTTCGGGGTTTTTCTCCCATTCTTTTGTTTCTTTCAGGTCTTGTAGTCGGCATACTAGCTGGATTGTGTCTTCTGCTTGCCCCATCCATGATCTTCCTCGTCCTAGACGGCTGCCTTTTGGTTCTTTGACTGCGTCATGCAGTGGGTTTTGAGGGTTTTCTAATGCTTTGAAGTAGGTCTTGACCTGTTCTAACTTGTTTCTGGCCTGCACTGAAAGAAGGTCAAGCAGGTATCGCATGGTTTCTGTGGGCGTGTCTTTTGTTGTTCCAAGGATCAGCCTCATAGCTTCATTTTGAAATCTTTCTAATTTTAGGAGGTTGCTTTGAGACGGTGTTGTTAGCCCAAGTCCGTAGTCGATCACACTGAGGACGAGTGATTGGTATAGCATGAAGAGGTGGCGTTGTTCAATACCTTTGGTTGCCATTGCTTTTAAGGCTGAAAGGCCCTTTTTGCATTTGAGAACAGTATTTTCCGTATGTTTTCTGAAGGTCAGCATCCTGTCGAAGTGTATTCCTAGGTAGCGTAGGCATTCAGTTTTCTCGATCTGAATCCCATCGAATGACACAGAAGGTGGTGATTTGCTCGCGGTTCTGTTGTTGAGGGTGCACAGCAACGTTTGGGCTTTCGCTGGATTGATGGAAGATCCTGTGTCTTTGCACCATTGAGCAATATTGTTTAGTTGTTTCTGGACGGCTTTAGTTCTTTCCTGAGCATCTTTCGAAGTTTTAAAGACCAGGCCATCATCCGCAAGAGTAAGCACCCGAGCTATTCCGTTGTTGTTTAAGTCTGCAAGGCCCTTCATGTAGACATTGTAGAGGACAGGAGAGAGCGGAGACCCTTGTAGCAGTCCCATGGATAGTTTAGAAGGTGCAGACATCCAATTTCCGAGGCGTAGGACGACGGTTCTTTCCTGAAGCACTGCTGCTATCCATCTTGTCAGTGTCAAACTTACTCCATACCTTAGTAGCAGCTGCATGAGGTGCGCAAACTGGTCTTTATTGTAGGCATCTTCAAGGTCGATTGCTACTGCTAGTGTTTCTTCTTTTCTTTGAAATCCTTCATACACCTCATATGCAAAAGCAGCTGCATTTTCCCATGTAGACTTGCCTGTTCTGTAACCACCTTGATTTGAAGGGAGAATGTGCCTGTGTTCAAGATCCCTTGCAAGTTTCCTGGCTATCATGCGTTCCATGAGCTTTCCAGCAATGTTTTGCATGGTTAGGATCTGGTAGCCGCTTACCTGACGATGGTCCTTTCCTGGTTTTGGTATGGGTTTTAAGAAGCTGTGTGTCCAGTCCTCCGGCACATGTCCATTATGGAAACTGTTTTGATATAGATTGAAAAGTTTGCTTCTGTCTTCTTCCGATAGTTCCTTGATGTCTGAGTAGCGAACTTTGTCTGGGCCAGGAGCCGATTCTTTCTTGCATTTAGCTAATGCTTCGTTTAGATCATCTATTGTCAAGTCATCATCGGGTCCAGTCTGCATAAGGGTTTGGTTTAACTCCTCAACATTTCTTTTTCTCATCTAAGTTTCTTTGATCGCTTTATTGTATGAAACGTTTGAGCAGGGCAGATCCATTTTCTTCGTTTGTCTTAAGCTTGGTTCCGTCAGTGTCTAACATGTCTGGGGTTGTTGTTGTGCACGTTTTCCCTTCCATGCGACGATAAAATTGCCAGAACTCTGTCAATGTTGTGTCATAACTGAGTGCCTCGCAAAACTGTTTCCACTTGTCATTTTTGGCCTCTTGAGCAATGACTTCAAACTGTTTAGTTTTTTCTTTCATTTTTTTTCAATATCTTTGTCCGGAGATGGTTTTGTTTTTTTCTTTTTGCCAAAGTTTGACAGCCGCATGTTTTTCTATCCAGACTCTCTGTGTGTCGGTATTCCACCATGGGGGCTGAATAGTTTGCTTCCTGTTCAGTGCCGTTCTTTTGTTTCTTCTGCGTCTTAATTTTTCGATGACGGTTGTCTCTTTGGTTTCATACTGAAATGGATCACGCGGTTTCATACAGGGTTTATCTGACAGTTTCTGTAGACTGAAAACTACCGGCTCTGAATTTTGGAGATGTTAGAGCGATGTCGATCACACTGTCGCTGTCCCCTTGTCTTGTTCCAAGGCGAGTTGGGGATGTGGTTGTTAAAGGGCTAAGAAGAATTTCCCCTATCATTCCTTCAAGTGCGAGTCCTTGTGGGTTGGTGTTCCGCTGGTCCCATAACTTTGATCTTGCATTAAGGTCTCCACAGATAATGACTGAGTCTCCAAGTTCGTTCTCTATTTCCTCTAAAAAGGCCCAATCCTCTTTTGTTATGCAGGTTCCTGGGTGAACATAGGCATTGATGAGCACGATGTTATTGTGAATTCCGTCAGGTTTTTCAAGACGCACCCCCACTAATTCACATGAGTTGCTACACCATTTCTCTAGATTTATGGTGGAAACTTTGTTTTTTAGGGTTTTGTTCAGTATGATTGCTACCCCTCTTCCTTCATTCCTTTGAAAGACTGTGAAATTCTCAAAATGTATTGGTCTGTCTGCACTTGTCCTGGTCTCTTGGAGACATAGAATGTCAAAATCATATGCCAATTTCTCAATTGTTGAGATTCTCATTCTCGCGCTGGAACAATTCCAACTGCCGATTCTAAAGAATTTCTTTGACAGCCGCTCTGCTTTTGTCATTCTGCTACCTAAGCACAATCTTTTCCCACCTCTTTTGCCACGCCTGTTTTGGGGTTTTGGGGATCTGAATTTATGTCTCGTGCTATGCAGCTGATCCCCGAGGTGCACGCGAGACAGGGTTTTGTTAGTATCCATAGAAGGGTGTTCTATGTGGTGAGGGAAAATATTCGGTTGCCCTGACAGAGCCTCTTATCAGGGAAGGGCAATGGATGTCCATCTGTGTGGAGTCCGTTAGCCTGGTGTCGCCCTAAGGCCAGACTACATACAGTTAGTGACTGTTTAACCCAACAGCCATTCATCCCATTGGTACTGTATGAAAGCCGTGGGATTGGGGATTTTTGTCGGGTTGTCTCCTCTTAGCCAGTGGAAGGGTGCATCTGGGTATTGTTGCATAGCAGATTCTATTTTGCAGAAGAAAAAAAAAGGAGTTTACTAATAATTCAACCACGCTGTACAGTTGTGATTAGATGGATTCGCAAATTATGAAATAAGATACACATATCTAAGAAATGTAATTCATCTTCAACAACTTCACATATATCACATAACCTCTCTTCTCTGGGAATGTTTGCATATCTCCCTCGTTCGATATTTAAATAATGTGCACTTATTCTGAGTTGACAAAGAGCTTGTTTGTGAGCAGAATCGATTTTATCATTCTCAGTTTGAACATCGTTTCTTTTAATTTTGTTGTAGAAGCCTAATGTGTTGTATTCAGTTTTCCTCTGTTTCCAGAATTGTATATATCTATTTCTTAGTTGTTGACGTAATGTGAATTTCTTCTTCTTCTTTCCCTTGACTACCGCCTTCATCATTGTGAAGATTCTGTAGACTATAAGGGGGGTTTGCGTGTTTTTGAGGTTTCCTGAGGTAGAGGATGGGGGAGGGGGGGGGAGGTATGGGGGGGAGGTGATCAGATTCGGGATTTGAAGCCTTCCAGGGTTGGGCTGAGGGCAATCTCAGCAGGAAGGCTGTTCCAGTTTGTTATGGTTCGGGGAAAGAAAGATTTTTGTCTGTACAGCGTCCTGCAGTTGGAGAGGTGGTATGCTGCTGGATGCGATCCTCGGGTCCCCGTGGATGCTGAAGGATTTTGAGAGGGCTTGTGGCATGTGTTGATGATAAGACTGCCGCTATGGAAGTGTCTTGCCTTTCTCCTTCGCTCTTTGAGGAGGGACCACTGAAGAGTCTCCATCATGTCTTGCACACTGGATGTTTTCCTGTATCGATGGGTCACCCAGCGAGCAGCCCGGCGTTGTACTGCCTCAAGTTTCTTATTGTCCTTCTCTGTATAGGGGTCCCACACAGAGCTGGCATACTCCACGGTTGGGTGGACCAGTGTTTAGTAGGCTTGCTGTTTGATGCGCTTGGAGCCTACTTTCAGGTTCCGTCTGAGTAGGCCTAAGGTCTTGTTGGCTCGGTTGGTGACATTGGAGATGTGGGGGATCCATCTAAGATCAGAAGTGATGGTGATGCCGAGGTATTTTGATTTGCTGACTACATCAAGGGTGTGGCCACGAAAGGTGTACTCTGATGGTAGGGGGTCTCTCTTCCGGCTCACTCGCAGTGTCTGACATTTGTCTGGATGGAAGCTCATAAGCCACTTCTGCTCCCATTCTGCGAGGCAATCGAGATCTTTCTGTAGGGCTTGCTGGTCGCTGGTAGATGAGATGGTTTTGTGGCACAGAGTATCATCAGCAAAGAGACGAGCAGTGGAGGACAGTCCAGTCGGCATGTCGTTGATGTAGAGCAGGAACAGGCAAGGCCCAAAAACAGTCTTGGGGGACTCCAGATTCTACAGGAACAGGACTGGAAGTGGCTCCATCCACAACTACAGACTGCTGTCTGTCTGATAGGAACTTCCTGATCCAGGTGTGTACTTTCTCTGTGACGCCAATGGAGTGGATCTTGTGGAGCAGGAGGGAGTGGCAGACTTTGTCGAACGCTTTGGAAAAGTCCATGATGTGAGCGTCTGTCTGTTTTCCGGCTTCAAGGTTTGCTGAGAGCTCGTCTACAAGTCTCGGATGAGCTGGCCTTCACAGGATCGCTGGCGTCTGAAACCGTGCTGTGCTTCGGTGATGATCCCATTCTTTTCTGCAAAGTTCATAACAGAGCTTGTGATGATGTGCTCCATTATTTTGCATGGTATGCTGGTCAGGGAAATAGGGCGGTAGTTTTCTGGGCGGTAGCGCTCGCCTTTCTTGAAGACTGGGGTGACGTTGGCCATTCTCCAGTTTCTCGGAACTACTCCGGTGTTGAAGGAGCACTGGTACAGGAGTGTGAAAGCAGGAGCCAGTTCTTCGGCAAGCTGACGTAGCAGTCTCGGGCTGATGTCATCGGGGCCAGGAGCTTTGCTGAGGTTTAAATCCTTGAAGAGGTTGGTAACTCCTGCTACTGAAATCTCTATGTTGCTTAAGGTAGGAGGGTCTGATGGTAGACCAGTTCTGTCGGTGAACTCCTCTTTGCTGCAGATGATTTTCGCGCTGAAGGCGGAGTGAAATTGCTTGTTTTGCATTTCTGCTCGCTCTTTTGCACCTGAGATAAGCCTCTGTACGTACTGCCTTAATGTATGCCCAGAATTTCTTGTTCGTCACTGGTCTTTCACTCGTGCTGTCTTTGAACATGTTCTCAGTGTATCTCCAGTAAGAACGGCGCAGGTTTCTTTGGACATTGCTTCAGCTTCTTCAGTTCTGCGCGCACTTCCTGGCTTCCGGTCTTTTTCCACCGTTTGTACAGCCTGTTCCGTCGTCGGATCATCCTCAGAGTGGCATAGTCTACCCAGGGCTTGTTGTTTTTTCCGCCTATGGTTTTCTTGGGGATATGTTTCTCTGTCATGGAGGCGATACCTTCTTTCAGTGTGTGCCACAGTTGTTCTGCATCACTGTTTGTATCAAAGGTTTCCAGCACTGTATCAGAGAGTTCCGTTGAACAGGATTTCAGTGAAGGCCAGTCCGCTTTGGAGAATTGGGGGACTGTGCGTTTTGATGAGCGTTGATACGCTGGGTTGGTGTTAAACTCCAGGTAGACAACATCATGGTCAGAGAGTCCAGGGAGGGGCTCAATCCGCGGCACTAGGGATGGATGGCTCGTGAGGAAGAGGTCTAGGGTATTCTCTCCTCTTGTGGGGAATGTGACGAGCTGTTCGTATCCAGCGTCATTGATCAGGTCAAGGAACTGGTTGTAGATTTCTACACATCTGGCTGGGCTTTTCAGTGTCTTGGTGGGCCAATCAAAGGAAGGGAAATTGAAGTCACCTCCAATGATGACAGTAGCGTTTGTTGATTGACCCGTTGGATGGAGGTCTCAAACTTCATTAGGCTGATCACGTCACTAGTTTTGGGCCTATCGTAGGCGGCTACTAGGAGTTGCTTTCTTCCTTTCAGCTTGATCTTCACCCAGAGCAGTTCACATCCATCCACTGACAGCTCCTCCACTTCTTGGCATGGTAGCCACAGCTATCAGTACTCCCCCACCAAGCCGATCCCTGTCCTCCTGAAGGTGGTGAAGTGAGAAGGGAAGAGCTCACTGGAACAGACATCTGAATCGAACCATGTTTCGGTGCCTATTACAATATCAGGCTTTGTACTGTCAATCAGATTCTGTAGTTCTGCTTTCTTGCCTCGACTGCACTGGAAGTTGATGTTCAGAAGTCTTAGAGGCCGGTTAAACTGTTTGTTTTGACTGGTAGCTCGGGAGGGTGTGGATGAGTGGATGGGCTTAAAGTCCGCCGATGAGAGTGACGTTTCCGAGGGACTTTGCAAAGAGGAGACGTCTCCTCCCTGGATAGCACTTGGTGCTGCTGCATCAAGTCCAAACAGGTCGAAGGCAACTGTGCTGTAGTTTGCATTGTCACACACTACACATCTCCATACAATATCACTTTCGCCCAGTTTTTCTATACTCCTCTGAGTTAGATGGTATGCTTTGGCAGACAAGATGAAACCACTGGCCACAAGTATTACATTCGACACGATCGTTCTGACCAGAAGACAGTGCGATCACATGTACCACAGGGGAACTTAGATTCTTCGGATTTTGTCTGAGAGGGTGCTCCTTGGGAGGAGATACTGCTGGATTTCTGGGGCTGTGTGGGCATTTCGTGTCTAGAAGGCACTGTGGAGCTCAGGAGCAGTCCTACTCCTACTCCTAAGAAGGTCAGTACGAGCGAAAATAGAAGTTCTAGAACTAGAACTTGATATGTTGTTGGTTGGGGAGTCACATTGTTCCGGGAAAGTTTTAAATTTAAGTCTGCTGTTACTAAATGTCAACTGATTATTCCAAACATGACTTAATACTGCATTGTGAAGAATATTCTTTACAAATAGTATCCAGGGGTCTTCAGTTGTGTCTGGTTGGTTCATCATGATATGGCTATCATCTTGTGCATCCAGAATATGAGTCCAGTGGCCAAGAACTCTGCATGCAATATGAATTCCAATTGGAAACCTGCCAGAGTTGGCAGATCCATTGTTTTAGAATGTACCCCTAGAAGCAGTTTGCAAAATTTTATATGCATTTGTTTGTGTGTGTGTGTGTGTGTGTGTGTGTGTGTGGGTGTGTGTGTGTGTGTGTGTGTGGCTGGCTGTGTCTGTGTGTCCGTCTGTGTGTCTGTGTGAATAGAATAGAATGGAGTACTGTCAAATTGAAAACAGCATGTCAAAAAATCCAATATCAGAGGAAAACTCACTTATTTCAGTTTATGCTCAATGTGGCCTCCATCTTCCTCCACAACTAAACGAAGCCGTTTCTTCCAAGCAGAAATGCTTTTACGTATTTCTTCCACCGATATCTCCTCCCATGACATAATTATCCTGCCCTTTAACGCCTGCTCGGCAATTTGTCTCTCACTCCCCGGTAAACTTTCTCCTTCAGAGAGTCCCTTATGGCATAATCCATTGGATTACAGTCAGGACTTTGTGAAGGCCATTCATCCTTCTTGGTGAATTCTGGTGTAGCCTCCTCGATCCAGATGGGCCTGGGTTACCCTATTTGTGTGTGAAGGAGCCCCATCTTGCTGAAACACGTATATAGTTGTATCTAGGATAAAGACGCCTACAATTCGGGAAAAGATTGTCATTCAATAATTGAATGTAGCTTCCACTATTAACCTTGGCTCTACTATCAGTGTCAATAAAATTAATGTTTGTTTTTTCCTTTCCAGGATACTCCAGCTGAAACCTAGTTTAGAATTTAGAAGACTGCGTGGTGATTCAGTAATAGAGATGTATAAAATGACTCATTGATTATAATACAGCAGAACTATAAACTCTTTGTTTACACTGAACGAGAACACTGCTACAAGAGGCCATTCCTACAAACTGTTAAAAGTTTCAGTAAAAACTTCCAGATTTGCACATTTCTTTACTAACAGAGTAACAAATGATTGGAAAATTTGTCACAAGACGTTTTTTCCTCAGGAACAGTGAATACATTTAAAAATCATCTTGACATTCATTTACAGAATTTTAAATACAAAACTCATCTTGATATTTCTTGATTTTCAAGCATTGCGCATTCAATGTTGAAAAATGCACCAGTCATATGTGGGGACTCTCTTTTTCTTCCCCACTTCAAGTGGGCAAAAGGCCTTGTCAGGCCTGCACGCCTTGATATTGATATGATATGATATGATATGACTTGACACTCAAACAGGTTATTTTTAGACTGACACTGATTGACAGATGCCAACACCTGGCAGCTGGCATAAACATGATGAAGGTCACATTGCACAGCTCTGATACTGGATTTTTTGACATGCTGTTTTGAATTTGACAATACTCGCATAATTTGCGTCCGAACTTTTAGATATTTTGCAGACTTGTAGATGATACCCTGAGGTTACTGTGTGAAAATTTTCAATGAATTCGGTTTCTCTATCAATGAGAAAATACTTGTCAAAAAGCGGTTCACTTTTTTTTGGGGGGGCACCCGATATATATATATATATAATTTCTTGCAGCTTCAAGGATCTCAGCGCCTCGCTTGGTAGTTGATCTCCAGCTGTCTCTGTCTCTGGCAATGTTTTCCCATCCCTTTTCTAAGATGCCAGTTGGATTTAGTAGTCACTTCAGTCGACCTTTGTAGCATTTTCATGGGACTTGTCACGTTTGCCCTGACAAAGCTCACCATAGAAAAGGGCTTTGGGCATTCATGATAATTTTATTTTATTATGCCCTCCACTGATGCGTGATGATAGACAGCCAACAGAGGGGGGTTTACATGATTGTATGAGATTGTATGATTGTATGGGTGTGAGAGTGTGAATGTATGTGCAAATGACTTATTAATCTATTCTTTATCTTTACAACAAAAAGCTGGTTGAAGAAAAATAAACCTGTGTCTCAGTGTTTTCACAGAATCAACATACAAGCCAAGCCTTACAATTACTGCTGCTGTGTGCAGTGGCCATGTCAAATTAAGAAATTTGAGTTTGATACAGAAAATCTGCTCATGCCTGTCTGATGGTACTGTATTCAAAATTTAGTATTCTATTGATTTTTTTTCTTATCTAATCTTTTATACTCACATCTTTGCAAAAAATTGTGATTGCTGCTGGTGCATTGTTGTTACCAGTGTTTCCTGATGTGAATGTGTGTAGTGGGGTAGGTGCATGGACTGGGTGTGTATGTGAGTTATCTTTTTATTTATCTATCATAAATTTATATTCTATTTTTTCCATGTGTACGTGAACTATTTATTCAGTCATCTGATGGGCGCAGTAGCCGAATGGTTAAAGTGTTGGACTTTCAACCTGAGGGTCCTGGGTTTGAATCTCGGTATCAGCGCCTGGTGGGTAATGGGTGGAGATTTTTCCCATCTCCCACGTCAACATATGTACAGACCTGCCAGTGCCTGAACCCCCTTCATGTGTATACACAAGCACAAGATCAAATGCGCACATTGAAGATCCTGTAATCCATGTCAGCATTCAGTGGGTTATGGAAACAAGAACATACCCAGCATGCACACCCTAAAAAAATGGAGTATGGCTGCATACATGGCAGGTACCTTATTCTATTTATTTCTGTACATATCTATTTACTGTGATATGGGACATGGTTTCTTAATGGAAGAGCAATGAGGCTAGGAGAGCAAAGGATTAACAAACAACAAAGAGTGGTGACTCACTTCATTCACAAGGTACACAACTTTAAGTCAATGCTAAAAGGTACTTTGGAACAAATCTATTTTTCTTATGTGGTCTACATTAATTTAATTCTTTGACTGGGTGTGCATATGAGTTGGTGAGTTATTATTATTTATTCAATCAGTGTGTTACATGACATGTTTTCTAATAAGGTCTACATTATATTCACAAAGCTATTGTAGTGCATAATTATCTTCTTAAATGTTTGTAATTGTGCTGTAAATGTATAATTAAGCCTACATTACTTTCTAGTGTCAATGACATACTGGTTTACTGGTTACTGGTTTGTGTCCATGTTGAAGCTCTTGGAGCTTGTTCACAGGTCTTCTCACTAATACAACTGGAAATGCAATACGTGGTGCAAGATGTCGACAGCGACTAATAATAGCAATCTGGGTCAAATTTTGCAGGTAGTTCCTTCCAGTGTGCGTCGAGCCTGTTCTTGAAAGCACTGACTGATGGGGCTGTGACCACACTGTCTGGCAGGCTGTTCCAGGTGGCGGTTACGCACTGAACAAAGAAACTGCTTCTGATGTTGAGTCTGCAGTGTGATCTGTCCAACTTCAGGCTGTGCCCTCTGGTATCTCTGCCTTGGAAGTAGCTGATGTGGGGGCGGCTGGTCAAGTACAGGCCATGCGTGTATTTGTACATGTCGATCATATCCCCCATGAGGCGGCGGTGCTCAAGACTGGGCAGGTTCAGTGCAGCAAGGCGCTCTGGATACGGCTTGTCCTTCAGTGATGCAATGAGCTTGGTGGCACGCCTCTGTACATCCTCTAGTTCGCAGCACAGTGTCTTGTGTCGAGGTTGCCATGCTGTGGGTCCATACTCGAGAATCGGGCGAACTAGAGACTTGTATAGCTGGATGAAGACTGCGGGGGTGAGAAAGTCGAAAGATCTTCGGATGACTCCAAGAAATCTGTTTGCTTTTGTAGTCGTTTGGTTGATGTGGTTCTTGAAGGTCAGACATGTTGTTTTTCATACCGAGTCAACATTAATTCTGCTACTTTAGTTATTGTGTTGCATATATCTATGAATGTTCATGTTCTAAAAGCAGTTGTGCTTGATGCGTTTAAATGTTATATACCAAAAGACAAATTTCTGCCAATTTACAGACAATAAAGTTGTATCTTATCTTATCTCATCTCCTATGTTTGAGTACATCAGCTGAAGATCAAATACACACATAAAATATCATGTAATCCATGTTAGCAATACACACATAAAATATCATGTAATCCATGTCAGCAGTCTGTGGGTTATGGAAACAGGGACATACCCAACACAACCCTGAACATGGAGTATGGCTGTCTAATTTCAGGAGGAATGCAGTCACACCTGGTAAAGCCCACTCATACGTATAAGCGATCATGGAAGTGGTAGTCTGTGCATGCAGAGAATGATTCAAGCACTAGAGAAAGGAAAGAAACTAACAAGAAATCTGCCAACAATGTGTATTTAACCACACAAATGCCAATCAGTTCATTTTCTTTTAATGAAATACAATAAGATTTTGAATCATATAGATAAGCAACAGTTTATAAAACTATACAATCGACGAAAAACACAACAAAAACTATAACATTGGTAAAAAAAAAGAAAAAAAGTATGTACTCAAAACACCGTGATAAAAACTTTGATGAGATGAAAATATTGATTTCTTAACTTAATCACAAGAGGATTATTGCATTTTATAACACTGTTCAACAATAAAATTGTGCAACTAAAACAAAACAGTTATCAAAAAAGTTAAGTTTACCATTTATGAAACCTATTCACAAAACCAGACGTTACCGAAATTTTATGAGAGAAAAATAAAACAGGAATCAGTTACTTCCAAAATGTTTCAGTGAGCAATAGAATGGTTAAGTAGCATTCCATGCTTTACAGAAAAAAAAAAAATTCAGAAATTCAAAGTATGGCTGCCTACATGGCAAGGTATAAATGGTCATACATGTAAAAGCCCACTCATGTACATACGATTGAACGTGGGAGTTGCAGCCCATGAACAGTGAAGAAGAAGTACCTTCCAATGCATTGAAATCCATAAAGTACCAAGCAACAAGTCACAAAAAGCACACACACCCAAACAACTGTTTAAACCAAGATCCCAAACAACTGTCATATCCCTGTTTAAAGCACACATCCCAAACAACATCTCCCTGTCTATAGCACCCCCCACACCACCCCCAAACAAATGACATATCCCTGTTTAAAACACACACCTCCAAACAACATCTCCCTGTCTATAGCACCCCCCACACCACCCCCAAACAAATGACATATCCCTGTTTAAAACACACACCTCCAAACAACTGTCCTCTCACTGTTTAACTCTTTCACTGTGACTGCAACTTTAGCTGACAAGACAGTGCACCACCATAGGCAACTTTAGTCAACATCAAGGGTCATGTTAACAAGACCATTTTTCACATTGTAACAAAGCTTGACAGCAGCAGCCAGTTTCCCTGCCATAAAACAATGACTAACCTTTTCCCCCTGACCATGTTTGTAGTGAACACGTCCATTGGGTTGTTTCAACTTGAACAGAAGTCTGTGACTTAGAGCATTGTATCTAAAATATTTGGCACAGAAACGTGGCAGTGAAAGAGTTAAAGCACACACCCTAAACAACTGTCCTCTCCCTGTCTACAGCACATACCCTAAACTGTCCTCTCCCTGTCTACAGCACATACCCTAAACAACTGTCCTTTCCCTGTCTACAGCACATACCCTAAACTGTCCTTTCCCTGTCTACAGCACATACCCTAAACTGTCCTTTCCCTGTCTACAGCACACACCCTAAACAACTGTCCTCTCCCTGTCTACAGCACATACCCTAAACAACTGTCCTTTCCCTGTCTACAGCACATACCCTAAACAACTGTCCTCTCCCTGTCTACAGCACATACCCTAAACAACTGTCCTCTCCCTGTCTACAGCACATACCCTAAACTGTCCTCTCCCTGTCTACAGCACACACCCTAAACAACTGTCCTCTCCCTGTCTACAGCACATACCCTAAACTGTCCTTTCCCTGTCTACAGCACATACCCTAAACAACTGTCCTCTCCCTGTCTACAGCACATACCCTAAACAACTGTCCTCTCCCTGTCTACAGCACATACCCTAAACAACTGTCCTTTCCCTGTCTACAGCACATACCCTAAACAACTGTCCTTAACCTGTCTACAGCACATACCCTAAACAACTGTCCTTTCCCTGTCTACAGCACACACCCTAAACAACTGTCCTCTCCCGGTCTACAGCACATACCCTAAACAACTGTCCTCTCCCTGTTTAAAGCACACACCCCCAAAAAACCTTCCTTTCCCTGTTTACTCCCCCCACCCCCCGAACAACTGTTCTATCCTTATCTAAAGCACACTAAAGAGACACTGCTGACATCCCGGAGAGACCACTGTAAGATAAGATCTATTAAATGTAAGTTTTGGAGATGCCATTTCTGTACACTATATTGCATAGAAGGCTCAGGGCCACAAGGATATGACATGCAAAACCACCCTGCTTGACAGTCATGACTGTAAAGTTAAACACACAAAAAATGCATGCATTCATCTCCTGAGCAAAAAACATAAACAATCTCAAGCACAGAAAAAAAAGATTGTTATTAATCTAAAGATTTAAAAGAAAATGAAAAAAAGCAGACTAGAAGACAAAAATCTAATCTCAAACTCTGGTTAAGGAAAGAAAAAGCGAAATGTATGAGTCTCGGTGCCAACAGCCCATAGGTTGCTATCAGTCAGGTCGCCATGAAGCCACTGACCAGAGGAGACCATGCACAGCTTTGTGTTACTTCAGTGGTAACTGTTCTGATTCAGCATACTTTGTGCACCAGCCACAAAGTCTATATCAGTCACAACAATCATTTATCACTGAACAAGACTGTGTGGGTGCCCTACCAGAGTGGATGTCACACCACATGTCTCCAGAAACAGTGCCCAGTCTGGGAGGGGAGAGTGGGGGGCAGAAACTGGGGTACAGCAAAGCCCTGATGAAGGCAGCAGGATGAGTTAACAATCTAATTAACTGTGTCAGAAACTGGGTCACTGGATAACAGGTGAGTATGGTGATGCTGCTGCTGGTGAGATTCACTCCGGCGTGAGGCTTGATGACAGGGATATACTCCATGTCTTCTCAGTATATTATCAAGAATGGTAAATTTTTTTTTTAAATCATCAAGAGAATGTCACACATTCAATGGGAAGATTTCTTTAGCAAAGTGGTTATTCAAAGCAAACAAATGCAAAGTGGATATATCTGGTTTTGAATCTTAGCCCAAAAGACACTGACTAACAATTGTCGGCAAGCAAAGGCTTTTCATAGATTTTAACACCAAGAAAATGAATTTAATTGATTCACCTGCATTTGTACCTGGCTTCAAGAGGGAGCATGTGTGAAACAGACATCAGGCAGCATGGAGAATGTAGAAGCACGTTGGCTCACAAGACTGACTCAGAGCAACTGAAGCCACGGTACTCCAGAGAGACTGGGGGAGAGTTTTCCCTTTGCTGATGGTTAATCCATGTGATGACTGGCTCATGACATTGTTCAGCTCTGAGTAGGACTGTGACCTCAGAGTAATGTATTTCACTATCAGTCAAAGTTCTCAAGGCTTTACGCCTCATTGCATGACAAAATGACATCAGAATGTAGATTTTATGGCATGCATCAACAGTGACGCAGTGAATAACCCACTGATTAACTAATGCTAATTATCCAATCTGGAAAGTCTTCACAACTTGAAACAAACTAAAATCTAACTTGTGTGCCAAAGAGCATTTAAATTAGGAGGCTGATCCATGCAGCACTTTTGACTGAGTAAAGGAGTAAAACATACCATGTTTACACATCACTTGGCCATTTGGCATACATACATCACATCACCAGTAATTTTAATGACAAGATGGATTCAGATTGCACACTCTGGTAATGGGACACAATATGGATAAGCAGTGAACCAACCACAAAACCAGAATAACACCCTTATTTCTCATTTCACATGCTGGAAAATAGCAGAGAAAGTATTATATATATATATATATATATATATATATATATATATATATATATATATATACATACATACATACATACATATATATATATATATATCAATCAACAAGACCACATATGACCAAACACACACAAAAAAAATCATTCATATTCTTTGAGTGTACTTTTCAGACAATGTGGTCAGCATTAGATACTTTGCTGAAATCAAAACAATTAACAATTTGTGATGAAGAAAATGCTAGTATATATCAACAGAAATTTCCCCTGTTAAGAATGTTATTCTTCAGTCTGGAACAAGTACACTTTTGTAGCTAAGCGCAATTGTTAACACTGTTACTGTTGTACTGAAACACACACCTATACTCCCATCCTCCTTCTACACCTCCCTTCCTTTTTTTATTAACTGAATGTTACTGATGGTGAAAAGACTTAAAATCAAATCAATCAAAATCCTTAGTCTACAGAAGTAGGTCATGCTTTACCCTGAATACAAATCTACCCTGTATTAAACAATGCTGAGCACAAAATCCACATTTTCATTTTCAGCTCTATTCCTATTTCTTCTTCTTTTTTTTTTTTTCTTTTTTTTTTGAGGGTGCAAAGGGAGATTAAAGCATTATTGCTTGTGTGATAATAATCATCAATCATCAATATTGGTTTTTTTGGGTTTTTTCAAGAAGAATCTCTCTCCCTGCTTCTCTCTCTCTCTCTCTTTGAGATTCAATATGAAGTTCATACACTGACAATCAAGCTTTTAAATCAATCAACATACAAGCATGAAACACTGTGCAACTGTCACATTGGTCCAAAAACATATCCATACATCTGTCATGTATACTTTTCCACCTGTATGTAACGTGTGGTGTATTTGGGTCAACAGACACAGCACAGCACACCACCTGCAGTCTGATGTCACTTTCTCTCCATCCATGCTGCACTCACTTTGTCCAAATCTTTGTCTTTCGTTCTTCTTGCTGGGTACAGATACTAGTGTCCGTTTAAAAAATACAAACAAATGCTCTAGTTACTTTATCATCCATACATTCTATCGACTTTCCAACACCCACTCTGAAAATGATGGTACATTTCCAGCACTCAATTCACCTTCCTGCACTCTATCCAACAGAAGCATTCATTAGCATGATTGATGCAAAAGCAATGAGCGTGTCATAAATAAGATACAAAATAACGTATGCATAATAAATAAGATATGATCATCACCCATGAGCAGCAATACAGACATATTTAACAGATTAATACTCATTAATTTTTTGTATCCCTGACAAGCACTGTATGCCTATATACACACACCATTTCAACAGCAGAAAGAAAGAACACATTAATGACATTAACAGTTCCACATCGTTACAACACAAACATGCTGCCATAACCTCAAATTCAAGCGTTACCAGCCACTTTGTGTATCAAAATACTGATTACACAAGCCAACATAAAGAAATGATTAAAATATTTAGTAAAAAAAAAACCATTACCCCAACTTTTCTAAATGCATGTTAAAATAAAACTTCTCTGACATATTTAAGAAAATAAAACTCTACATACAATTTTTAAAATAGTTTTTCTGAAAAATACTTTGAACTGCTTCATGTTCCAATACAAAATAAAGTATAACTTATTTCAATATATTAGTTAAAAGACACACTGGCTTTAATCTTCAAAAAATGCAATGGCAGGCAAAAAGGCAGAGATTAGTGCAGCCCACTCTTCTGCTGAAACAATTTCATGATGCCTGGGAATGTGTATGGCAGTGACTGCCCTAACAGTCAATGACTCTGCCCTAACAGTCGATGACTCTATCCTAACAGTTGATGACTCTGCCCTAACAGTCAATGACTCTGTCCTAACAGACAAAACAGTGACTCTGTCCTAACAGTCAATGACTCTATCCTAACAGTCAATGACTCTGTCCTAACAGACAAAACAGTGACTCTGTCCTAACAGTCAATGACTCTGTCCTAACAGTCAATGACTCTGTCCTAACAGTCGATGACTCTGTCCTAACAGACAAAACAGTGACTCTGTCCTAACAGTCAATGACTCTATCCTAACAGTCAATGACTCTGTCCTAACAGTCAATGACTCTGTCCTAACAGTCAATGACTCTGTCCTAACAGACAAAACAGTGACTCTGTCCTAACAGTCAATGACTCTGTCCTAACAGTCAATGACTCTGTCCTAACAGTCAATGACTCTGTCCTAACAGACAAAACAGTGACTCTGTCCTAACAGTCAATGACTCTGTCCTAACAGTCAATGACTCTGTCCTAACAATCAATGACTCTGTCCTAACAGACAAAACAGTGACTCTGTCCTAACAGTCAATGACTCTATCCTAACAGTCAATGACTCTGTCCTAACAGTCGATGACTCTGTCCTAACAGTCAATGACTCTGTCCTAACAGACAAAACAGTGACTCTGTCCTAACAGTCTATGACTCTGTCCTAACAGTCAAAATAGTGACTCTGTCCTAACGGTCGATGACTCTGTCCTAACAGACAAAATAGTGACTCTGTCCTAACGGTCGATGACTCTGATGACTCTGTCCTAACAGTCAATGACTCTGTCCTAAGAATAGTGACTCTGTCCTAACGGTCGATGTCTCTGTCCTAACAGACAAAATAGTGACTCTGTCCTAACGGTCGATGACTCTGTCCTAACAGACAAAACAGTGACTCTATACTAACAGTCAATGACTCTATCCTAACAGTCAATGACTCTATCCTAACTGTCGATGTCTCTGTCCTAACAGACAAAACAGTGACTCTATCCTAACAGTCAATGACTCTATCCTAACAGTCAATGACTCTATCCTAACTGTCGATGTCTCTGTCCTAACAGACAAAACAGTGACTCTATCCTAACAGTCGATGACTCTGTCCTAACAGACAAAACAGTGACTCTGTCCTAACAGTCAATGACTCTATCCTAACAGTCGATGACTCTGTCCTAACAGTCAATGACTCTGTCCTAACAGTCAAAACAGTGACTCTGTCCTGACAGTCAAAACAGTGACTCTGTCCTGACAGTCAATGACTCTGTCCTGACAGTCAAAACAGTGACTCTGTCCTGACAGTCAATGACTCTGTCCTGACAGTCAAAACAGTGACTCTGTCCTGACAGTCAAAACAGTGACTCTGTCCCGACAGTCAAAACAGTGACTCTGTCCTAACAGTCAATGACTTTGTCCTGACAGTCAAAACAGTGACTCTGTCCTCACAGTCAAAACAGTGACTCTGTCCTGACAGTCAAAACAGTGACTCTGTCCTGACAGTCAAAACAGTGACTCTGTCCCGACAGTCAAAACTTCTGCTGATCTCCCATGTGATCAGCTCTGCAGGAACCTCATGAAGTCCTCTTTGTTTTCGTGGGTGGTGCGTGTGGGTCGACCCAGGTCAGAGCGGGAGCCGATGCAGATCTTCACCTCCATCAGAACGGGTCCCGGCTGGTCCATCAGGCGCTGCATGCCTTCCTCAATCTCATCAGCGGTGCTCACGCAGAATGCCTGAGTGAGAGAAGAAGCAAAGTCAGGTGTGTGGAGTCCGACATGAAGCGGTGTGTTGGTAATCAACAGTACTGTGCTGGTGTGTTGTAGTACAGTGTTGTGTTGATTGTTATGCTGTGCTGTGTTATGCTATGCTGTGCTGTGTTGTGTTGCACTGTGCTGTGTTGTGATGTGCCACACGAGTTGTACTGTGACTCTGTTCTATCTCATGTATTATTTCAGTCTACCTCTTACCGAGTTATATTGTGTTGTACTGTGCTGTTTTGTGTCGCCATGTTGTTATGTTGTACCATGCTCTGCACTGCCAAGCCAAGCCATGCTGTACTGTATTGTGTAGTGTTGAGTTGTTAAAACTGTTTCAAGAAATGAAACTTTTCTATTACTAGATTACATTTTTGATACTATTAAACTAGAAAGCAGGTTACGCCCTTCACTGCTGAGCCTTCGTGAAATGAGATCAGAGTGGCATGAACGGGCGCAACAGCCTAATGGTTAAAGCATTGGACTTTCAATCTGAGAGTCCCAGGTTCGAAACTCGGTATCAGCGCCTGGTGGGTAAAGGGTGGAGATTTTTCCTATCTCCCACATCAACATATGTGCAGACCTGCCAGTGCCTGAACCCCCTTCCTGTGTATACGCACGCATAAGATCAAATACGCACATTAAAGATCCTGTAATCCATGTCAGCGTTCAGTGGGTTATGGAAACAAGAACATACTCAGCATGCACACCCCTGAAAATGGAGTATGGCTGCCTACATAGCGGGGGGAAAATAAATAAAAACGGTCATACATGTAAAATGTTAAATGTTACATGTTTGTCTGAGTGCGCATGTGTGCGTGCATGAAATCTGATTGAATGACACGGGAAACGAATGATGAACGCCCAATGGCAGCAGTCAGTCAGCTCTACCCAGGTAGGCAGCCTGTTGTGTAAATAACCCCGTGTTTGTAAAGCGCTTACAGCTTGGTCTCTGACCAAGGATAGGCACTATTTAAGTATCCATATCAATCAATCAATCAGAAGCACAATCATTACTTTCTGTGTGCTTTTAAGTAGTGAATTTGATTCTGCTTAACAGAAGTGATGGCATCCTAAGAGAAGTCCATATTAAGACTGGTGACCAAAATCCTGACTCTAAAGCTCAAGTTTATTATGATGAGATCACAGCCTTGACTGATGAGTATAGTGGTCAGCATCAGTCAAGGGGTCAATGAAAGTAACGATGTAGTACTCACCTGCCTGTAGCTACAGGCCAGTCATGTCTGTGATGGAGAAACTGTAACGACGGAGTACTGACCTGTCTGTAGCCACAGGCCAGAGTCATGTCTGTGATGGAGAAACTGTAACGACGGAGTACTGACCTGTCTGTAGCCACAGGCCAGAGTCATGTCTGTGATGGAGAAACTGTAACGACGGAGTACTGACCTGCCTGTAGCCACAGGCCAGAGCCATGTCTGTGATGGAGAAACTGTCATGGCGCCCAGCCTCTGTCGGCTGCCCCCCCACGGAGTCGTGGGTGCCGTTGTTGAAGACGATGTGCCGGAAGTTGGGAGGGCCGCGCTGACCGATGGTGGCCAGGGATCCCATGTGCATCAACAGCGCCCCGTCACCATCCAGAGCAAAAATCTGCCACATTTCTTACAGGTTAAAGGTCTCAGCATTTTATCAGGGCAGAGAATTCACATCCACTGTGTCCAGGGCCTGGTGTATAATAAGGCAGGACCCAATCCTGCCCTTCCACCACTGGAACCGTTCCCGGTTAAAGTCAGGTACCCATTGGAGTACCCAGGTGGAGTGAGGAAAATCACAGTAAAAATGCCTTTCCCCAAGGACACATCATCAATGAAATGAGACCTTCAACCCTGACAACTGGTGAACACTGGATCAGGAGTCTGATGCCAAACTGAGTCTGCCACAGCACCTCCATGCCGCAGTTTTACCAGCAGTCAACATCAAATCAAATCAACCAGCAGTCAACATCAATTCAAATCAACCAGCAGTCAACATCAAATTAACCAGCAGTCAACATCAGCTGTCAACATCTTGTTCTCTCCCCTTCCCTTTCTCTCTCACCCCCCCCCCCTCCCTGCCCCATCTCTCTCCACCAGTCTCCCCGCTCTCTCTCTCTCTCCCCTCTCTCCCATTCTCCCTAACCCTTTCTCTCTCACCCCCCGCCCCTCCCTGCCCCATCTCTCTCCACCAGTCTCCCTGCTCTCTCTCTTTCCCCTCTCTCCCATTCTCCCTAACCCTTTCTCTCTCACTCCCCACCCCCCTCTTTTCTCCCCCAGTCTCCCCGCTCTCTCTCTCTCTCTCTCTCTCCCAACCCCTTTCTCTCTTACTCCCCTCACTTTTCTCCCCCAGTCTCCCCGCTCTCTCTCTCTCTCCCAACCCCTTTCTCTCTTACTCCCCTCACTTTTCTCCCCCAGTCTCCCCGCTCTCTCTCTCTCTCTCCCCTCTCCCAACCCCTTTCTCTCTTACTCCCCTCACTTTTCTCCCCCAGTCTCCCCGCTCTCTCTCTCTCTCTCCCCTCTCCCAACCCCTTTCTCTCTTACTCCCCTCACTTTTCTCCCCCAGTCTCCCCGCTCTCTCTCTCTCTCTCCCCTCTCCCAACCCCTTTCTCTCTTACTCCCCCACCCCCATCTCTCTCCCCCCTCTTCCATTCTCCCTACCCCTTTCTCTCTCACTCCCCCCCCCCCCCCCCCATCTCTCTCCCCCCAGTCTCCCCCCTCTCTCTCCTCCCTCTCTCCCATTCTTCTCATTCTCTCCCCTCCCCTTTCTCACTCACTCCACCCCCCCCCCTCATCTCTCTCCCCCAGTCTCCCTGCTCTCTCTCCCCCCCCCCCCATCTCTCTGTGTACCATCTCTCTGTGTTTTTCTCTTCCCCGTCCTCATCCCCCACCCTCTTTTTCTGTACCATCTCTCTCTGTTTTTCTCTTCCACATCACCCCTCCCCCGCTCTCTCCCCCACACCCCCCACCCTGACTGCAAAGTAACCATTTCAGGGCTGGTCACCTGTCAGGTCTAACATCAACATGATTAAAATCTGCCTAAAAGTCAGAAGACAGAAGAAAAGGTCAATTCATTTCAGCAAAGTGTATTCTGAGCCCCTTGTGTGATTCATGTCAGTGATGCTGATAAACCCACAGCTTTTTTCTTCCATGTGTGTATGTGCATGCGTGATGGGTACATGTGTGTGTGTGTGCACATGAGTGTATATAATGATCTGTATGCATGTGTTTATACAGTGAAACAGGAATTCCAAGAGCCAATGAAAGAGAAGGAAGGCACGGAGAGGCCAGTGACTGCCATCAGTTCAGTGAGGTGTACACACCCGCCTGTTGGGTTTGTTGAGGGCGATGGTGAAGGCAATGCAGCTGGCATGGCCCATTGCCCCCACTGTCAGGAACTCACGCTCATGGCCCATCTTGTTCATCACTCTGTCCACACACAGAAAACACACCTCCACTCTGCACACCTCATCTTCACACCACGTCTCCCACACCTCATCTCTCAGAGAAAACACACCTCATCTCTCACAGCATCCATTGGCTATACATGCACAGTTGGTCTTTATGGTGTTCATACACACTCAGGGATTAGTGAATTGGTATTACAACAATGTGTTGATACACATGTATGGAACACTGTGTCAGTATACTACAGCATTACAAAATGGTCAAACTATAAAAATAAGACCAAATTATTACAACAAAAGCCATGAATGAATCTTTACATTAAGAATTATCATAAAATTGTCAAACTATAAATCCCACCCCCACCCCACCCCCAAAACAACACTTTGTTACAACAACTACACCAAATAGCAGAAGAATGCAGTCTATAGTCGGGAAGAGATTGGGAAATTGTGATTGAGTGTGAAAGGTGGGGGCCCTGAAGCTGAAGGTTTTTCTCAGATTCAAACCATAAGATCTGCACTTGAGGGCCACCAATGCCTAGTGGGTATTCCAACCCATAGAAACCAAAAATCAGTCCAATTCTTCCTAAACTGAAGAGTTTTTGCTTTCAAACCTGTAAAAATCAGCCTTGGGGACATGATTTTCAACATCTTGTCTCATGTGTGTGTGTGTTTGTGTTATCAATGCAACTCTCTGTGTGTATGTGAGAAAGAGAGAGAGAGACGGACAGAGAAAGAGAGACAGACAGACAGAGAGATAGGGAAGGGGGTGGGGTGGGTGACATGGGAGGAAAGAGTAAAAGTTCGTGTGTGTGCATGTATGCGCACTGCTTTACTACTTGTGTGTGTGTGTGTGTGTGTGTGTGAGGCTGGGGAATTGTCCAGGAGAGTTTCCTCTGAAAATCGGCTGGGGTCCAGGGGGGGCAAAGCCCCATGGCCAAAAATGAAATTAGTGATTTTTAAGAGGTTTGGGGGGCCTGTGTCTCTGTGTGTGTGTGTGTGTGTGTGTGTGTGTGTGTGTGTGTGTGTGTGTACAAATGCTCTGTACAAATATAACTGACAATCTGGTCTCTACAGCTGCAGTCTCTGTTACACTGACAGGCATGTGTGTTGGTTGAGGAAAGAAATGGGGAAGGGGAATGACTGACTGCAAGGAGAAGGGGGTGGGTTTGTGACTAGTTATATCACTTTCAGCAGTCAGGGATTCTCAGCCAGAGCTAGTGGACAGTGTCCTAGCTCAATGCCAAAGTTGCTACAGTCACTGACAGTGGTTTTATCCCCCCCCCCCTCCACCACCACCCTCCCTCACCACTGGTGGGAAAGACTCAGAGAGAGGGGAGGGAAACCTCAGCAAATCATGAAAGAGAAGTCTGCAGTTGGGAGGGTGGGGGTTCAGGGGGAGGGGGGAGGATGGTGGTGGGGGGGGGGGAAGTGATTATTTTCCCTCTGAAATCAACTGCTATTCTGCTGAAAATAGCGGATCCCATCCGCTGAGAGTTCCCCAGCCTGGTTCACCTGTGTGTGTGTGTGTGTGTGTGTGTGTGTGTGTGTTCAACTAAACTCTGTGTATGAGGGAGAAAGAAAGAGAGAGAGAGAGCAAGCAAGAGAGTGTGTACACGCGCACACGTGTGTATGGGTGATTTCAAATCAACTGTGTGTAAACAAGAGAGAGAGAGGCAGACAGAGAACACTGAACACTGAACACTTTAATGTCAATAGCTTTACAGCCCTAATGACATGGGGGTTCATAATACAAATAACAACATGCATCAATAGTACTAATATTGATGAAAACCAAAGCCAAAACGAAATCAATCAACCTGTGCAACAAAGTGCAGTTCGACCATCCATTCAAAGTAATGGCATGTAGTGAGAAATAAAAACAAAAAACAAAAAACAAGAGAAAGAGAGAGAGGTGGGAAGGTGAGAGGAAAGAATGCAAGTTGTGTTTGTGCATGTGTATACACTGCTTTCAAATTCAATAGATCTATCTCTTGGTGTGTGGGTGTGTGTGTGTGTGTGCGTGTGTGTGTGTGTGTGTGTGTGCGTGTGTATGTGTGTGTGTGTGTGTGTCTGTGAGTGTTTTCAATACAACACTGTGTGTATATGCCAGAACGAGAGAGAGAGAGACAGGGAAAGACAGAAAGAGGGAGAGAGGGACAGACAAAGATACAGAGGGGAAGGTGGGAGGAAAAAGTGCAAGTTTGTATGTGTGCATGTATGTGCATTGCTTTAAATACAATTCTCTGAGTGTGTGTGTGTGTGTTTTCTTTTTCTTTTCTTTTTTTTCTTTTTTTTTTTTTTGATGCCCCATCATCTGTACTGTTTCAGTGGCATTACTCCCACGCCGTTCATTTAGATTCCCCCATACACAGCCACACCTGGGTTCGTCCTTCGCAGTTCCAGCGTCAGCAGTCCACAGGGAACCATCGATGTTAGGTCACCAGGAGGCCACACACCAGAAGAGACCAGGCACTGCTGCTGAGTCACTTCGGTGGTGTTCAGTGGTGCCTGTTCTGATTTAACGTACTTAGGACACCACCTACTAAGCCCCCTACTAACGACAATAATGGCTTAGTCACGGAGCCAGACTGAGTGAGCGTCCCTCCCAGAGTGGAGACCACCACCACGTCCCTCAAACAACAGCCCCCATGAATCTGCCGACACTGAAGACACTGACAGGACTCACCCCAAGCACGGAAGTGGAGGGGTATCGAAACTGAGGTCACCATGAGAGCAGGGCATGAAAGGCCACAGACTTTGAGACTATTTTGTTTATAATTTATATTGATGACGATGAAGGAGGAGGAGGAGGATGATGATGACGATGTTGCTATGGAGGTCCATTTTGGTTTGGGACTGCGTGACAAGGCTGTACTCTACGCTTCCTGTCATAATGATATCCCGGCGTTAACCAGGCCCGAGAGATACAGACACTTGCAGTGTTGGTCAGGTAATTAGAGCAACACACCCAAAGACGCATCCTTGAACTGACTCTTGCCATGAACTGTCTACCGCAGCATCGGCTGTGTCAGAAAAAGCACTGAGGTCAATTGCTGCAAAGTTTGTTTCAATCGCAACAATGTTACTTGTGCATAAAGTGGCAGACCTTTGCAGCTTTTGCTGAATGAACAGAGGGTCAAGCAGATGTACCCACAGCCCTAGGGGCTTGACATGGATGGAGGCCACGCGCACTGGCGTTTACGTTTACGTGTATTTTGCGTGCGCACATGTGTGTGTGTGTGTGTGTGTGTGTGTGTGTGTGCGTGCCTTGCCCACAGCGACGATTTTGTGAATGGTGCCTACTGTTTTCACGGTTTCATCTTGCCAGGCCCAGTTCCACTCATTTTTCACTCCTTTATCGATCTCTGCTGCAAAAATCTTCTTTTCCTTTGTGAGTTTTCTCATTTTGTCAATGATTGTAGACTACCAACGAAATCAGCTATCTCCATGAAGCCCACGAGCGGAAGTTGTTTAATCACGACCGAATATGGATAAGCTAACTAATGACAGGAGCAATGGAACACTTATTCTAAATTGGTTCTCTTATCAAAACATGAGGCATTTTGGCAAACACTGTGGGTCTGTCTTGTCGATGGGTCAGACAACAATCATGCAACCTTCATCAGTCGGAAAAACCTCACCCCCCCCCCCCCCCCCACCCCCACCCCCACCCCTTCGAGTTTCTCAACGGATTTACATGAATCTCAAAAATGACCTCTGGAGCCAATTTTCGGTCGGAAATCCTACTTTAGTCGGAAAAATCTCATGCCTGATAGTCTGAAGAAAAAGCAGAACAAGAACAAGCAGAACAAAGAAGAACAAGGGAAAAATCTCATGCCTGATAGTCTGAAGAAAAAGCAGAACAAGAACAAGCAGAACAAAGAAGAACAAGAACAAGAAGAACGAGTGCTGCCATGTCTGTACCTGTATTCAAACAGCTCACGGGACAGCATGCCAGTAGAGCTGACGATGGCGTCCTTGGGTGCCAGACAGCCGACCACCTTCGACAGCGCCTCTTCACGCCGCAGGGGGTAACTGCCAGCCCATAATGCACCTCTCTCATTTCTCTTTTTCTAATATCATGTGGTGTATTTGGAGATGGAAGTACAAATACAAACTGAAAATTGTTACTAGTTACAGGTATGTGCACATACATGCACATACCAAAGACCAGTTATTTTCATTGACTAACACCAGACTTTACGAATTGATATTTTCTGACACAGGAAAACACACACACATATGAATACTGTGTATAATTATACACACACAACCCACTCACATATGTGAAAAGTGTCTTTTTTTCCCTCCTGAGCATTTTCTCCCCATTCCTCTCATCGTCTTATATCACTGACAGTGAAAAGATATCAAAGTAAACAATGGGCATACACAGAGAAAAAACAGGCTTCAGGCATACTACTTGAAGTTTCCTTTTATTCAATAAGCTCCTAATGCACAATTTACAGGTTATAAACCACTCCACTATTTAAGCCAAATGACTTGATTTCACACACACACACACACAAACACACACACACACACACACAATTTGCTACGAGCAGACTTTTGTCCACAAGAAAAAGATGATAGCAGTGGTAAACAAAAAACTGAAGAAAGGTGTATGAAATCACTGGCTGTAACATCGCAACTGATGAAATGGAAGCTTTGCCAAGTTCTTGATTTCACACATTGAACAGCACATCTTTGCTGGGTTGCACAGGCGATCTTCAATATCAAGTTTACTTAATATCAAGAAATTTCCTCAGTTTGTGTCAACTCCACAAATCTGGAAAATTCTTAACGCTAAACAAACTGAACCCTGCTAACATTCCAGTGGCCTAGCAGTAGCGTCAACAGGTTCCAGTCTAACACTGGATGAAGATTTCTACTCTCCCCTCCACTGGACCTTGAGTGGTGGTCTGGGTGCTAGTGTATCACATAAGATGATAAACCAACGTCCTGAGTTCAGCATGCAGTTAGTGCAGTAAAAGAACCCACAGCAATAAAGGGTCTGTCTCTGTCAAAATTCTGTGGAAAATTCCATTTTGATAGCAAAATAAATACACAAGAAGACAATAAAAAGTAAAACAAATACACAAGTAGTCACTAAAAAGTAAAACAAATACACAAGTAGTCACTAAAAAGTAAAACAAATACACAAGTAGTCACTAAAAAGTAAAACAAATACACAAGAAGTCACTAGAAAGTAAAACAAATACACAAGTAGTCACAAAAAAAGAAAAAAAAAAAAGAGGACAGAACAGCACAGGAGCAACATGCTCTCCCAGGGAATACAGTTGCTTTTGCAACCCAGAATTGCTTCCCATCTAGCCTGGCCTGAATGCAACAAGTGAACCACAACTCCTGTTTTCTGGCCGTGTTGGTGTGTGTGGGTGGGCCACATGCTGGCACATAATGTAAAGACCGTGGCAGACAGAAAGTCTCACAGCGGAGGTTCTGAAGGCAGCTTGCAGGAGGAGAAAGTCTTGCTCTTCACCAACAAAGCGTATGGCGCTTTCTTCTCCGCAAAGTGTTGTTTGGCTTCCAGAAGGACCTGCATGCAGACCACCCACACTGCAGTCACACTGGTCATGAGTGATGCAGATGGTGATGATGATGACAATGGCGATGACAACAATAACAATGAAGATGATGGCTGATGACACCAACTACTAAGGCGATGACAATGATGATGATGGTGGTGACGGTAATGATGATGTCAATGATGATAACTGACAAAGGTTGAATGCAGTGTGGTGACAGTGGCAGTGCTGCTGCCAGCATTGATGATGACGATGCTGTAATTCCTGTCAGTAGGTCAGTGGAATGGAGGGGTGAAGACAGGGAAGAAGACTGCAGAAGAACTGGGATGTGGGGTGGAGGGGTGAGGAATTAAATTTATTTCTGTTATTCAACTCACTACAACATGAAGGATATCATATTGTTGTGACTGTTTGTCACTTCAAAGCCCAGGTTCAGCAGAAGGGAGTAAGACTGTCACATAGACATCTCTAGGCACACAAAGCCCAATTTCTTTCTGGCATTGATGATCCACTTTCCCCTCTTCATCACATGCCTCCCCTTCATTTTCCATCTGTCAGCTGTATTGTTCTTCCTTTCTTTGTGCCTGCAAAGACATCCTTTACATAGTTAGTGTGTGTGTATGTACATCACTAGAGAGCTCAAAGTGTACCTGCAAAGACATCCTTTACATAGTTAGTGTGTGTGTATGTACATCACTAGAGAGCTCAAAGTGTACCTGCAAAGACATCCTTTACATAGTTAATGTGTGTGTATGTACATCACTAGAGAGCTCAAAGTGTACCTGCACATTCATCCTTCACATAGTTAATGTGTGTGTATGTACATCACGAGCGGGCTTAAAGTAGGACTTTTTTCTGGCCCTGTTGAATTCATTGTACTGTGACATTTTGAAAGACAACACTGTTAAAACCAAATGACTGTGGGCTGGGTGCAGGCGTGGTGATGTCAGATGCTGCAGGAAGAAGTGGGGGGATGGTACATGCCACAGTTTGCTTGTTCTACTTCAGGAACTGATTTATATTGAGTCAGTATGTTATTTCTTCAGAACAAATCATTTGAGGCTTTTCCCTGTCTTTCTTTTTGTTTAGTTCTGGAATGTTTATCAGTTTATTCTCCAGTAAAAAAAAAATTAAAAAAAAAAGAAAGAAAACAGAAAAGAAAAGAAAAGGCCAGCCAGGATGTGTCAGCTTGGATCAAAGAGACAGGTACTGACTGGTCTGTCAGTCTGCACTGTTAGAGTGGGAGATCAAGAACGCGTCCACTCCACCTATCATCATTTTGCTGAAAGAACTGGGCTTGTCTGGACTGAATATCCTGTATATTATACCCAAAAATGTGGTTGGCCATCTTGTTACAATTTATCAAAGCCAAAAATTTGTGATGAAGACAGAGAAAGTTTGACAGATCTATCTATATCATGATCATAAAATAAATGAAATACCAAATGATGTGGCAAGCTAAAGCTAGAGTAGCCACTTTTCCAGTAAACATTCAACACTCATTTCTGATGGTAAGCAAAAAATATGATTTTGATCATTATGTATATACCTCCCAGTTCTGTTATTGTATACAGGAATACTGTGTAAGCCTTGAAGGCTTTCCTCTGGGGTTTTTTCACAGCTGCGCTTTCATACACAGAAGCACCTTTTAGGCCAAAACTGACAGTAAGAAAAAGGTTTCTACTTCCCAAGCTAATTCCAAACTTTGAGAGCTTCAGGGTATTTTATCTGTAGAAGTGCTCTTTAGTCAGACAACTTCATGGCGTCCATGTGTGTGTGTGTGCACATGACTGAAGCCTGCTTGAATGACAGAAAACAAATGATCAGCGCCTAAAGGCAGCTGTCAGTTGGTTCGACACAGCTGCTGTGCAAATGACTGTTTGTGAAGTGCTTAGAGTTTGGTGTCTGGCATGCTGACGGGCACAATAGCCGAGTGGTTAAAGCGTTGGACTTTCAATCTGAGGGTCCCGAGTTTGAATCACGGTAACGGCGCCTGGTGGGTTAAGGGTGGAGATTTTTCCGATCTCCTAGGTCAACATATGTGCAGACCTGCTAGTGCCTGAACCCCCTTCATGTGTATATGCAAGCAGAAGATCAAATATGCACGTTAAAGATCCTGTAATCCATGTCAGCGTTTGGTGGGTTATGGAAACAAGAACATACCCAGCATGCACACCCCCGAAAGCGGAGTATGGCTGCCTACATGGCGAGGTAAAAACGGTCATACATGTAAAATCCCACTCATGTGTATACGAGTGAACTTGGGAGTTGCAGCCCACGATCGCAGAAGAAGAAGAAGGTGTCTGGCAGAAGATAGGCACATTATTAGTATCAATAAAAAATTTGTAAAAACTCCTCACCTTCCTCATGTCTCCCTCATCCTGGGGCAAAATCTGCGTGGGTATCTCCATGCTCTCTGCCAACACAACATCCAGTGGTGAATAAAGTGCAGTGTCACTTGGGCAAAAACATACACATTAGGCTCAGAGAGACTGCAACCACTATACTGTACAGTAAGAGCAGTGGGCACAATGTCATGCCGACAATGGTCATCTCACTCTGCTGTCTAACACTATGACATGAGCACCAGAGGATGATCATCACTGTCTTCTATCCACTGTTTAGGCACCACAAAACACTAGGTTCCCACATATGTAAACAATCAAAATTCTGTTTTGTTTCCAGACGTTTTACACAACAGATTGAATATTTTCCTTACCAAACCCAAACCGACTAAAAAAATTCATCTGCTGTACTGCTGACAAAAAAGATCAGCAGATATCCTGGCATCAATGTTCAATTTTCATCACTTTTTGGTCCGTTGTTTGTTTGTTTGTTTTCTTAAATGTATTTGGCTCTTTGCTGAATGGTACTGATCGAAGGTTTTATTAAAATTCCAAGACTTTTCCAGCCCTAGAATGGTTCTGGTCATTTTTCCAAGACTTTTCCAGCCCTAGAATGGTTCTGGTCATTTTTCCAAGACTTTTCCAGCCCTAGAATGGATCTGGTCATTTTTCCAAGACTTTTCCAGCCCTAGAATGGTTCTGGTCATTTTTCCAAGACTTTTCCAGCCCTAGAATGGTTCTGGTCATTTTTCCAAGACTTTTCCAGACTTCTCTGACTGCTGGTCCTGCCCCAGGGGACTCCTGTGGTCTGCTGGACAATAAACAACAGGATCTTGTGTATGCCTCTGCTTGACTTTTCTAGCTATACTATGATAAAATTTGGCATCATTTTTTAATACGTATTAAATTATTTTGTACAATGTTTATGATCAATGAATAATGGCAGTAAGGTATTTCAAATGCATGCAGATGTTTTATTTATAATTAGCATGCAGCTGAAAGACACTTTTCCATGTTTTATGGATAATCAAAGCTATATTTTTTATCCTGTACAAGAGTGGCTGATTTTCCAAACAGTCTGTGCAGCATCCATTTCATGGGAGTACATATTACTTTCCATACATTGCATTTATCATCATTTTCATATGAGCATATCATTTTCCATCCATTCTACGTATCATCCATCATCAGTTTTGTCACACTCTATGCATCATCCATTTTGCATATTACTTTCCATGTATCATAATACTAAATATATGTATCAACAATTTTGCTGGAGTTTAATACCTTCATTACATTCTGTGCATCATCCACTTTGTCAAAGTATGTTGCTTTAATTACCTTCTATGCACCATCTATTTCATTTAAATAATGCATCATACCTTGTACATATACTACAATACACAATTATCAAACTCATTCAAATGAATATCAAGAGAGGAAAAAAAAGAAACTTTTGAATAAACACCTCATCTCTCGTCCTGCAACCACTGGTCTTTTTTGTCTGGTTTGTTCTGATCACAGAGAAGAAAGTCCTTGTGTGCTTCACTTCACAACACATATGCTTTTCTTTTTTTTTCTTTCTTTTTAATCTATTTACCTCAGTTACATGCAGATGATGGAGCATGTTTTTTGTGATGCTGCTCTTATAAACTACCTTTTATCCAGTAAATTCCCTCCCCCCTTTTGGGTTAAAACTGTGTTTACCTTGTAAAAGCACAACCCTCTGAAAAAAAAGGAAAGAAAATTATCTAGAACTAAAGATAATTCAGTTTTCAATGTGTGACCATAATGCTTTACAAAGCGGTACAGGTCCATGATAAGATGAAAAACAGAACGCCTGCATGAGATGTTGACATGTTCTTGAAAAAGCAAGAGAGCACATGACATAGCTCCATAATGCAATGGGTTGTTTCAGTTGCCATGTCAGTGCTGTGTGGTGAAACTAAGCAAGGGACTGGGCTCCCTTAAAAGGTGAAGTACCAGGTAAACACCCACCTCCAACTTAGGGGTGAAATTTGCAAAAAGTTGAGGTGGGTGTTTACAACGTAGTTTACAGAATATACCAACTTCATCCTTGACTCTTTCATCCCTGCAGCACGGTTTTCTGGTTTACAGGAATTTTACCCTTCATTCCTGGAGGCCGGAAAACCGAGCAGCAGAGAATTCCCCCTTTCAGTTCTCGCGGTAAGCCCTTTGAACTTCCCATGAGTTGCATCATCAGCGCGCATCATCTATCCTTGACCGGGTCACTTGTGGGGCAGTGTTTATGAGTGGATTGGATGCCTCACACCCCCTCCCTAGGCCGTGGGAAAGTGGGCGCCGCTACATTCTTGCCAATGTGCTGTGTAGACACACGAACACAGAAAAATGGAATGTGTAGAAAGTTCGGATTCTGACCAGTTTTCTGATGATGAGTTTTACAACACTGTATCAGATGACGATTTCAATCTGTTTCAAATGAATGACAAGGAGAGAGTGCAATTAGCTGTTGCTACAGAAGCACAGACAGTAGGTGATGAAAAGTTCAAAAAGTAACAAGTGTGAAAATTGTGGTGTATATTTGTGCAGTAACTGGCATGACTGCTTCAAGGTATATCACACATGTGTCACCTTTGTGTGACATATTACGTGATAACTGTGACACGGACATGTTTATTTAGAAAAAGTATTGTTTCTGAATAGTTTTTGTTCAAAAATTGTATAGATAATGATCTGATTCTGGCTCCGTGACTGCTAGTGTAGTGAAAGGCATATATGTTCTCTTTGAGACAAAGTTCAAATCATTCATGTGATAAGGACAATAGCAGTGACAGTGGTGACAGTTTTTCGTGGATATGACTAGCAGTATGGCACTGAGATACATATGAGGCACTACTCAGTGAGTACCTGCATGATGTGCATACTCTGCAAGCAAAACACTGTCCTGCATGAGGTACATACTTGTATGCATTGTGTTTGACCCCAAAGTCACCTGTTTTAGTGTCACCAGAGATGTCACCCTATAGTGTCAACAGGGTCACAGACAATTTCTCACATCAATTCTGTATACAACAGAATATGACAATCGTAGTGTACTGTAACGAGCTGCATTACCGTAAGCTTCCAAAATAAGTACCCTGCTTCATACTTTCTTTCTCTTCTCTAAATCCAGGAATGAAGGGAATCTACGTATGGTAGGAATCTCGGAACAAGGGGGAGGAATGGTTCATAGAAAAATTGGAACGAAAGAGTTAATCAACAAGATAAAATGAAACCAGGAAAACAAAAATCCAAAACGACACACTCACGCAGCATGGCCTCTGTGATGCGACCCTGCGTCATGTGCTGAGGTTCGTCCTTGATCCCTGGTTCACCGCGCCAGCCAATCAGCAGCAGAACAGGGATGCTGGACACAGCCGGAGCCGCCAATGACATCAGAGGGTTGACCATGTTCCCCAGGCCTGAGTTCTGTAACCACCCCATGGAATAAATTTCTTTTCCTTTTGTTTTGGGATGCCCCCAAAATAATGTAAATTAAAAACAGACTGATACCAAGTAAATACCGATCACAACTTAACTGGAGTAATTCACGAAACCTGGGAAGACGTGTAACTTGTCCTCGCATGTGGAACCTACATGTCAATGTGCTGAAGTTTGACATTTTTGGGGGGTAAATCATCAATATCAGTTTTTATGTCATGTTTCTGGTGGGGTTTTATGAGTTTTTCCCTTTGACAATGTTGGACTGAAGATGTGATTTCACGTGTAAATTATACAATCCTCCACACTGCAAAAGAGGCAAGACAATCAAATGACTTAGAATCTAGAATCTTTTGTTGATGCAGCCTGATCAGTAGTACCTCCTGCAGTATCAAGCAGTGCTCCCACCACAGGACACAAGGCCCCGGTGTTGTTCTGCAGGCAGGACCATGACCTGTGGTCATCCTGAAGAAGGCCCAGGGACAAGGCTGACAACTTTGCATGTCATAACTAAGTCAGTATCATATGTATATTCATTGCTATTTATGCTTGTATTGTTTTTGTTGGGTTTTTTTTTTTCGATAGAATTTATTGTGTTACTTGTAATTGTTTATTTCTATATTATCCTTTCCTGACCACCACTTCCCCATTTCTTCCTCTTTTTTTGGTATTTTCTTCTTCTTCTTTTTTCTGAGGGCAGGATGTAAAAAAGCTGTATAAACTTATTCTTTTACCCTCAATAAAGATCATTTTGACAACTTAACTTCAAGGTTTCTGATCAGTCACAAATCTTGGGGGTCTCAGCGACTCTTTTATGATGATTCCATGGGGTCCACTAAGACCATCTTCAGAGGGTCACTATAATGGTGTTCATTCCAATCCGCTGCACACAAACCAAGGCGGGCAAACCTTCAGTTCTAGTCATAACTGTCTGGGTTTCTGGGCCAAGAAGTGGTGAAGGGAGCCAACTCTTCTTTAGGGCAGACGATCCCAGCAGCAGAATGAAGCTCCAAAAGGATTTTCACTCTTTTTTGTGTGTGTTTGTTCAGGACTTTTTAGAATGTCCCAGGACATGTTCCATGAACATGCAGTGCATACTTTCTGCTTCCAGTGTGTCAGGGATGCATACTGAGTTGTTATCTGGAGCCCTGACCTTGTGATGAAGAAAACTGTGTCACCAAAATCTGTAGGCTGGAATTCAACCTGAATACACTACAAACAACACAACATGATGACTACAGGTGCTTTGTGTGAATACACAATTCCAAGTGTATCAACTGCTTCAGAACAGGTACACCACAATGATGTAGATGTGGCAAATTTAAATTCCAAAATCAGTTGAAAAAGGGTAACTGTTGTTGTCATAATGCCAAGGCTGGTATAATTGCAGAAAGGATAAAAACTTAATGCTTCGAACAGCTGTACAACAGATGGCAACATGTGTTTCGTGTGGGCGTGTGTGTGTTTGTGTGCATGTGTCCTGTATGTATGTGTGTGTCCTCATGTGTTCATGTGTGTTACTGTATGTGTTTCTTTTTTTTAGGTGTAACTGCAGCACTGTGTGTGTGTGTGTGTGTGTGTGTGTGTGTGTGTGTGTGTGTGTGTGTGTGTGTGTGTGTGTGTGTGTGTGTACATGAGCGTGAGAGTATGTGTATGTGTTGTGTTTTTTTTAATGTGTGTGTGTTCTCCATGTCCGTCTGTCTGTGTCTGTGTGTGAGTGTCTGTGTGTATCTCTGTGTGAATGTGTGTAGATGTGAAAGACAGACAGAAAGAGAATTATGTTTCCAGTAATTTTGTTTCCTTTTTTTCTTTTTTCTTTTTTTCACATCTTTCCACTACTTTTATGCGTAATAGTAAGTACACCTGCTAAGTGTTTGTCTATATAAAATTCAAATTCAACGCATAATTTAACCCTCTTGTATTCAGATTCTCTGAGGCCAAACTCTCCTGGTTTTTGGATCCTTTTGGTGAGTTTAGCCTTAAAATGGGTATGTATGGTTCACTCTTCACCACAACCAAGAATAAACCTCTAGAGTCATGAAATTCAGCAGGTATAGTCACGAGGCTTTGTTCTGTCATGTGAGCCAGATTTTATGTGTCTAGATGTGAAAGGTCGTGTCTCTGTCACCAAAATGTCACCAAATATGTCACATGCGATGAATACAGCACACCAACATGCAGTTATTCCATGCACATGCACGTTAGTGTTGTGAAATGAAGCTGCGGCCTACCTGAGATGATCTGTCTCCTGTCTGCCAGTACAGTCCCCACAGGTAATCCAAAGAATGTCACACAACTAGTGTCAGTTGTCACAACTGAAGAGTTACTGGAGATAATTTCCATCACAGTTCCTTGTTGCTCTTATGTCACTGTTCTAAGCACTTTGTACAGATCTGTTTATATATGCACACAATGTGTTACTGTACAGTAAGGACAGTGAGTAGAGTGTCACTGCTAAGTGTCACAGAGTCACCAAAACTACAGGTAAGCACAAACACACACATAAACAAAAACAAGCTAGCTTGTCCTAATGTTGAGCCACATTCTGTCCATGGTAATCACGGAAACAGTCATTCCTGTGGAAGCAGAGAGGTACCTGGCAGAAAGAACATATATGATGTTTCTACCCCTCGTCCCTTTGCTGTCCTGCGACCGTCTTTGATGCACTACTGACAGACCCTACGTCTCCCTTTGATCTTTTCTAACTTGTGAGGGTCGATGCTGGCCAAGGCAATGGGGGCATCTGGCACTGCTTTGCTGTGCCCTGCTTTGCGCTTCCTGGAGGTGAATCCTGCGCGAAGTTGTTCTGCAATGTCAGTGCGAAACATCAAGTGGTCATAGGTCTTGTTCACTGGGTCATGAGATGACACTTCCCAGGTGAGGTAGGCCTGGACAATGCACAAGTTGACCAGAGAATGGAAAATGTAGCACCACCATTTCTTGTTCTGATGACCAACAGGGTAGTAGGCGCGATACTGGTCTGACTTGTCAACGCCACCCATGTACTTGTTGTAGCTGGCGATGACTGTCGGCGTCACTTTGTCCTCCACTGTCGTCATACCTGGTGGCTGGTTGGTGCTGAGAAGGTAGATCTGATGGTTGTCTTTGTAGACTGTGGCCATCAGCGGCCCTTCTGCATCTGCAGCAATTTTCCCTTCTCTTTCAATTTGGCAGTCTTGACCTCCTCTGGTAACCCCCTGCGGCTGATGTTGACAGTGGCACAGGCATATGTCCCTGTCCCATTTCGGGGCAGGTGTGTCATCAAGGGGACACTGGTGAAAAAACGATCAAAATACAGGTGCCTGTTTTGATGGTAGAAAGGTGATGCCAACATGTGAACGACTTCATGCCCAAGACTGATGGTGGTGTCTCTGCAACTTGCACGGCCAGTGTAAATATCAAATGCAACGCAGTACCCTGTCCTAGCGTCACACATCTCCCACACCTTGATGCCCCATTTGGTTGGCTTGGCTGGCATGTACTGCTTGAAAAATATCCGACCCTTGTACCCGATCATTGCCTCATCAATACTTAGTTCACGACCTGGATGGTAGTTGGTCCGGAACAAAGGAAGAATCCTGTTGATGAAATTTCTCACCTTGTACAAGGGGTCGTAGTCGGGGTGATCACATGCAGGTATGTTGGCTGTTTTGCCCAGATGAAAGTACTGGTTGATTTTGAAAAACCGTGTTTTGGGCATGACACTACTGATCCAGTTATTCCTGAAGCGAGGGTCGGTTGACCAGTAGCACCACAGACGTGACAGACGATTGATCCCCATCAATATGAACATAGAGAGATAGGCCCGCATTTCAGCAGGTGTTGTGTTGAACCATAGGGGGTCAGGTGTGCCCTGGGTTGCTTGTTTTTGTCGGGTATATCTGTTGGTCTCTTCTGCTGCAACTTGAAAAAATGTGATGGGTATAAACAAAAAAAAATAATCCAGAGGGGTGGCAGCGCTTGGCAGTGAATGTGCAGGGCCTGTCGGCTGCTGGAATGTGGCCATGTTGGTAGGCTGAGTAGCCGGTTGCCACGTGGTTTGCAGAGCGGCAAGTGGCACATTGTCCTCAGGATCGATTTCACCATTTTCTTCTCCTTGATCGGAACCTAAATGTACATCAGAATCTTCTTCTAATTCTTCACACTCTTCATTCTATCACATTTCGACACTTCTTCTAAAATAAGACCCAATTCCTCAATTCCCTCATCCAATATCTTAAAAAGATTTATAACTGCCAGATTTGGAGCAGCTCAGATGGTAATTTCATGTTACTGACCATCTGACTTAGCACTCAGACACATGCATACCCTCAGAAAAAAAATCAACAACAACAAAAAACTCACATGTTTCTAACAGCTATTTACACACCCTCACCCAACTCTACATTTTTCAACACACCTGTAAGTACACCAGGCCAGTCTTTCCTGTTGCTAGGTGATAGCCAGCACACATAGCAACTGCATTGCCTTCATTGGCGGTGATGAAATGATCTTGCTCCGGTACCGTCTGTGTCACGTACGCACAGAAGTCTGTCAACCGACCAAGACAAATAAAAGACATGTAATGTTAGATCATGTCGTTCAGTACATTTTGTGTTCTGAACATGTGTTGTTTGAAGCTGATGAAGGCTTCAACCACTTTATTTGAGATGATGCAGTCAGATCAGATATGAAATGATACTATGAATCCATCACAACATAGTACCATACAATGAATGCCATACTGTGTGATTCAGGGCCACACAACAAGTTAAAACACACCAACCACAACACACAGCACTACACAGGCCCACCTTTCAGCAGAGAGTCGGGCACACCACAGAAAAACTCCACCCCACTGTCACGCACTGCCTGGTAAAACACGGCTGGCTGGAGTGGGGTGGACGACATGGCTCTGGTGCTGCCATCTGGTCTCCTGCCCTGCACACCAGTACACACAGGTCCACTGTATTGTACTGCACTTCCTTTTGTCACAACTGATTTCTCTGTGTGATAGTCAGACTGCTCTCCCCTGGGTTAGCGCCATGCTACACTGCAGCACCACCATTTTTTTTCTCTGCCTGCAGGTGTGTATTCCTTTTACCTGTCACTGTAATTTTAACTACCGAATTTCGCCATGGACAACACCTTTGTTGCCATGGGTTCTGTTACAATTACAATACATGCATTAATTGTATGCTGCATCTCACTTTATTGTGCCATTCAAATGACTAATGTCCAAACCACCATTCAAGGTCTTGTGAAGGCGGAGAAAATACTGGTGAGTGTGGATTTTGACCCTGTTTACTCAGACTCTCTGGCTTCCCTGGTGGATGCCTTTCCACTGTCATAACACACACAGCACTGTCACAACACACTGCACAGTCACAACACACATTGCACAGTCACAACACACACTGTACTGTCATAACACACACAGCACTGTCACAACACATTGCACTGTCACAAAACACACTGTACTGTCATAACACACACTGCACTGTCATAACACACACAGCACTGTCACACAACACATTGCACAGTCACAAAACACACTGTACTCCACTGTCATAACACACACTGCACTGTCACAAAACACACTGTACTGTCACAACACACACTGCACTGTCACAACACACACTGCACTGTCACACAACACATTGCACAGTCACAAAACACACTGCACAGTCATAACACACACAGCACTGTCACACAACACACTGCACAGTCACAAAACACACTGTACTGTCATAACACACACTGCACTGTCACAACACATTGCACAGTCACAAAACACACTGTACTGTCACAACACACACTGCACTGTCACACAACACATTGCACAGTCACAAAACACACTGTACTGTCACAACACACACAGCACTGTCACAACACACACTGCACTGTCACACAACACATTGCACAGTCACAAAACACACTGTACTGTCACAACACACACAGCACTGTCACACAACACATTGCACAGTCACAAAACACACTGTACTGTCATAACACACACTGCACTGTCACACAACACATTGCACAGTCACAAAACACACTGTACTGTCACAACACACACAGCACTGTCACAACACACACTGCACTGTCACACAACACACTGTACTGTCACAACACACACTGCACTGTCACACAACACATTGCACAGTCACAAAACACACTGTACTGTCACAACACACACTGCACTGTCACACAACACATTGCACAGTCACAAAACACACTGTACTGTCACAACACACACTGCACTGTCACATAACACACTGTACTGTCACAACACACACTGCACTGTCACATAACACACTGTACTGTCACAACACACACTGCACTGTCACATAACACATTGTACTGTCACAAAACACACTGCACTGTCACATAACACACTGTACTGTCACAACACACACTGCACTGTCACATAACACATTGTACTGTCACAACACACACTGCACTGTCACATAACACATTGTACTGTCACAACACACACTGCACTGTCACATAACACATTGTACTGTCACACAAGACAGCCACTCCACGTGCTTTGACCATGCACATTCTCATTCTGTACTCAGACAGTCAGAGTATGTGTGTGCATTCATTCTTCAATTTAACATGTTTTCACTGGAAGTGATATTTGATGGATGTGTGTGTGTGTGTGTGTGTGTGTGTGTGTGTGTGTGTGTGTGTGTGTGTGTGTGTGCCACATGACTGCTTTAAACAGCAAACTGCATATTTGTATAGAAAAATTATATTGATTTACACTATACATGACTGAGTGCTTTAAATAGCAGTCAGGTGTAAGTCTGGCATTGATTAACATCATTACATGGACCATGAATAAAAGCAAAATGGCGTTCAGACGCTTCCACAAATTTCTTTTTTTTTAAAGAATTCATTTGAAGTACACATAAGCATCTTCAGAATGCCATAAAATAATGGAATCACAGACACACCCCTTTTTTCACATTTGAAACTTGTACTAATTTCATACTTACTATTTCAATCAATTTCAATCAATTTTCAAGTTATCAAAGCTTCCACTAAATAATTTGATCATACATAAAGTATCTTTTTAATGAAGAAAACAAGTTTCACATGCACACACACACACACACACATTCTTCTGACATACATATACCAGATATATGTGTTTGCATGCCCACACATCCTGTTCAAAGCTAGTTTGATAAAGACCTGTTTTCCCACAGCACAAGTGGTCACAGTACTCACCCACACTGACTGCAGCAGGGGGGCCAGCGGGGACTGAAGTTTGCGCACAGATGACAGAAGACAGCGAGGAAGCATCCTGTCTGATTCCTGGGGACCCTTTCTCACCTATCTCCACACACGATGACTGAACAGCACCAGTGACAGAGCTCTATGTCATTCACGCCTGCTGTCTGGTCCCCCTGTTGATCAAACCATGCAACACCTGCCACGTCGATGTTCAGTGTTGTTTAATCTGAAGAGATTTTCATGATAAAATGTTTTTTGTTGCTTTCATGCGTGCGCACATGTGTGTGTGTGTGTGTGTGTGTGTGTGTGTGTATGTGTGAACACCTGCCATGTCAGTGTTCAGTGTCGCTAAATCTGAAAAAAGATTATCGGAATAAAATGTTTTGTTGCTTTCAATCTCAGACAATCAGAGTATGTGTGTGCATTCATTCTTCAATTTAACATGTTTTCACTGGAAGTGATATTTGATGGATGTGTGTGTGTGTGTGTGTGTGTGTGTGTGTGTGTGTGTGTGTGTGTGTGTGTGTGTGAACACTTGCCAGATCAGTGTTTATTGTTGTTTAATCTGAAGGAGATTATCGGGTTAGAATGTTTTTTGTTGCTTTCATGTGTGTGTGTGTGTGTGTGTGTGTGTGTGTGTGTGCATGTGAGTATGCATGTGTATATGTGCATGCATGTGTGTACCTTTCTTGTTTAACTGAGACTGAATGCATGTATGTTTGTGTGCTTGTGTCTGTATGTACACTGCTTTAGTTATATCATCAACCCCATTCAATAAAATTTCCACTGATATGATTTTCACATATTGGTTGTTCATCATGCACTCTCTTTCAAACTTCGCCGACTATTTTTGCCTGTATTGTTTAGATGTGAACCAGGCATTATGATTTATATTATCCAATGAAATCAGTGTGTGAATGAATATCCGCTGTTCAGCCTATGTTAGCATTATGTTGTAAACTGGGTGTTATGACACTGCATGGAATCAACGTGCAAATAAGTGCTTGTTGTTCTGCCAAAACTGTTCTGATGTAAACTGGGCATTACATTTATGATATCGTATGGAATCTACGTGTGAATGAATGCTTAATATTCTGCGGGGGGAAGAAGGCATCCTGCAGTTGGGAGGTAGGGTGTTAAGTGAGGGAGTCATTCATCAAATTGATAATGAAAGAAATAATAAGATACCTACATAAATCACCGACTGCTAAATCGTTTATGAACACAGTTCGCAACTGGAGGTAACATTCTCAGCAAAAAATATTTTCCTTCTACAACGCAATACAATACCCAGCTGGATCATTGTCAGCTGCTTAATGTGTATTAGAACACAAACCCACTCAGTCACATACTTTGACACACACACAGTCAAACTGAAAGTGTCTGAGGGAAAAAATATCGATCTTTTTACACAATTCAAATTTAAATGCTGCAACAGCATGAGTTAATGGGCTGGGCTAACTAAGAGACACAAAATATTGTATCCTTTCCATATCATACAAATGTAACCATGACTGGAAACACACCATTTGTTGAAGGACAGTGGAAAACTGGTGTGCCCACATACTGTACAAAAGCTAAGCGCAGACAGTGGGGCACACAGAAGCACAGTGACAGTGCCGATATCTCAGGGTGATGTCACTGTGTGGAGTCCTGTTCACTACTTGAGGCCAGAAGGGAGCAGAAGAGAGTGGCAGGCATTTTAAAGACTAACTTTGCCTGCCTAGATCAAACATTAAATAGTGGATCATTCAATGTCATGCACAAAAAGAATGTTTTTGTTGGGAACCAATTTATTGTGTTAAATGTACAGTTATATCATCATCTATATGATTATATATATCTTGCAACTATGTCACACACTGTACTGTCACAACACGCTGTACTGTCACATTAAGCTGTACTGTCCCAACACACTGTACTGTACTGTCACTACACACACTGTTGAGTCACAATGCATTGTACTGTAACAACACACACTGCACTGTCACTACACACTGTACTGTCACAACACAAACTGTATAGTCACAATACAATGCACTGTCACAACACACTGTACTGTCACACAACACACTGTATTGTCACACAACACGCTGTACACTCACAACACACATTGTACTATCACAACACACACTGTACTGTCACAACACACACTGTACTGTACAACACACACTGTTCTGTCACACAACAACTGTCCCAACACACTGTACTGTCACAACACACACAGCACTGTCACACAACACATTCTACAATCACAAAACACACTGTACTGTCACACAACACACACTGTACAGTAACACAACTGTCCCAACACACTGTACTGTCATAACACACAGAGCACTGTCACACAACACATTGTACAGTCACAAAACACACTGTACTGTCACATAACACATTGTACTGTCACACAAGACACTGTACTGTCACAACACACACGTACACAGTACTGTCATAACATACTGTACTGTCACAATACACTGTACTGTCACTACACACATGGTAGTGTCACACAACACACTGTACAGTCAACACACACTGTACAGTCACAACACACACTGTGCTGTCACAACACACACTGTACTGTCACAACACACACTGTATATTGTCACAACACGCACTGTACAGTCACTACACACACTGTATATTGTCACAACACACACTGTACAGTCACAACACACACTGTATTGTCACAACACACACTGTACTGTCATAACACACACAATACTGTCAAAACATGCATTGTACTGTCACAACACACTGTACTGTCACAAAACACTGTACTGTCAAACAACACACACAGTACTGTCAAGCAACACACAATGTACTGTCACACAACACACTGTACTGTCACAACACACACTGTACTGTCAAAACACACTGTACTGTCACAACACAAGCTGTACTGTCACAACAATCACAACACACTGTACTGTCACAACACACTGTACTGTCACAACACACTGTACTGTCACAACACACTGAACTGTCACACAACAACACACTGAACTGTCACACAACACACTGAACTGTCACACAACACACTGTACTGTCACAACACACTGAACTGTCACACAACACACTGAACTGTAACACAACACACTGTACTGTCACAACACACTGAACTGTCACACAACACACTGAACTGTCACACAACACACTGTACTGTCACAACACACTGAACTGTCACACAACACACTGTACTGTCACACAACACACTGTACTGTCACAACACACTGTACTGTCACAACACACTGTACTGTCACAACACACTGAACTGTCACACAACACACTGTACTGTCACAACACACTGTACTGTCACACAACACACTGTACTGTCACACAACACACTGTACTGTCACAACACACTGAACTGTCACACAACACACTGTACTGTCACAACACACTGAACTGTCACAACACACTGTACTGTCACAACACACTGAACTGTCACACAACACACTGTACTGTCACAACACACTGTACTGTCACAACACACTGAACTGTCACACAACACACTGTACCGTCACAACACACTGTACTGTCAAACTACACACTGTACTGTCACAATACACTGAACTGTCACACAACACACTGTACTGTCACAACACACTGTACTGTCACAACACACTGTACTGTCACACAACACACTGTACTGTCACAATACACTGAACTGTCACACAACACACTGTACTGTCACAACACACTGTACTATCACAACACACTGAACTGTCACACAACACACTGTACTGTCACAACACACTGTACAGTCACAAATCACTTTGCCACTCAGTCTCTCTTCCTTCCTCAGTTTCCCTCAGTGGCACCGACATTCCTCTTTCACGTTCTGTCTGCATTCTTGGTGTCATACTCTACCAGTCTCTTTCCTATCAGCAGAATGTTGCAAATATTGCAAATACAATGGAGTGTTGGCCTAGAGGTAACATGTCCATGTAGGAAGCAAGAGAATCTGAGTGCGCTTGTTCAAATCATACTGGAGGTCGCCAGTATTTTCTCACCCTCCACTAGACCTAGAGCGGTGGTCTGGATGCTAATCATTTGGATGAGATGATAAACCGAGGTCCCATGTGCAGCATGCACTTAGCGCATGTAAATGAACCCACAGCAACAAAAGGGTTGTCCCTGGCAAAATTCTGTAGAAAAATCCACTTCAATAGGCAATAGGATTAGGAAAACAAACAAAATTGCAGGCAGGAAAAAATACAACAAAAAGAAAAGAAAAAAAAAGGGTGGCACGTCATTGTAGCGACGCACTCTCCCTGGGGAAAGCAGCCCAAATTTCATAGAGAAATCTGCTGTGACAAAAAGAGTAATACAAATACAAATATATGCAAACTGGGTTATTTTGAAATTCACAGAATTGCATCCATTCGTCATCTCCTGACTGAAGATGCAACCAGAACTCTCCTCTGTGTCTCTGAGCTGTCCCGCCTGGATTATTGTAATTCCCTTCTTGTCAGTTCACCCAGCTACCTCATTGCTAACTTCATAAAGTCCAGAACTATGCTGCTCGTCTTGTCTTTCATTCCTCTAAATTTGATCATGTCTCTCCTCTCCTTCAAGCTTTACACTGCCTTGCAGTTCAAGAAAGAATAATTTACAAAGTCGTCACTCTTTGTTTCAAGTCCACTGAAGCTTCTGGTTCACAGTATCTTTCTGATCTCATTCACCCTTACATACCCTCACGCTAACTCCGCTCTTCTTCTGACACCCGAATGCTTAGGATTCCCCCCTCGCTCGAACTAAAACATATAGCCAACGCAGTTTCTCATACCAAGAACCCATTCTTTGGAATCAACTTCCTCAGCCTCTCTGTCACTCACCTTCACACTTTCAAATCCAGTCTGAAGACCGACCTCATCTAAACAGCTCATCCCCTTCCATTGAGTGAGTTTTGATAGTTTCAGAATTTGTTGGTTGTATTTTTGATTGTGTACTGTTTATGTTTGTGTGCAATGACTTGTGTCTCTGTGTGTGCGTGCACTTGTGTGTATTGTGGGTGTGTGTGGGTGTTGGGGGGGGGGGGGGGGGGGAATGGAGGGGAGGGATGAATAATTCTTAATCATGCTTGGTGTCTTTCGTTCAATATTTCCTTTTTGATATTCACGAATGTGTTCTATTTGTAAACACCTAGGGCTCATTTTCAAGATAAGGCGTAAATGCTCAAAAAATGATAATAATAAAAAATAATAATAATACAGTGACACAACACACATTGTACTGTCAAACAACACACTGTACTGTCACACCACACATAGTACTGTCAGTGTCACACAACACACTATACTGTCACAACACACTGTACAGTCACAACATACTGTACAGTCACAACACACTGTATTGTCATACAACACACTGTACTGCCACTACACACTGTATTGTCACAACACACACGGTACTGTCACCAAACACATGGAACTGTCACACAACACACTGTACTGTCATAACACACTGTACTGTCACACAACACACACTGTACTGTCTCAACACATATTGTACTGTCATGACACACTGTACTGTCACAACACACTCTGCACTATCACACAACACGCTGTTCTGTCACAACACACACTGTACTGTCACACAACACACTGTACCGTCGCAACACAAACTGTGACTGTCACAACACAAACTGTACTGTCACACAACACACTATACTGCCAAACAACACACCAAACTGTCAAACAAAACACTGTACTGTCACAACACATACTGTACAGTCACAACACGCACTGTACTGTCACTACACACACGGTACTGTCACACAACACACTGTACTGTCATAACACATACTGTACTGTCAACACAAACTGTACTGTCACATAACACAGTGTACTATCACAACACACTGTACTATCAGTATCACAACACACACTGTACTGTCACAACACACATTGTACTGTTACACAACACACTGTACTGTCAGTTTCAGTTTCAGTAGCTCAAGGAGGCGTCTGCGTTCGGACAAATCCATATATGCTACACCACATCCGCCAAGCAGATGCCTGACCAGCAGCATAACCCAACGTGCTTTGTCAGGCCTTGAGAAAAAGAAAAGGGGTGAATAAATAATAGATAAAAAAATAAAAAAAATAACTACTACCACTACTAATAATATGTATATGGCGCAAAAACGTGAAGTCAACTATAAGTGTACATAAATAAATAATGATTATATTATATAAAAAAGTAATAATAATAATAATAATAAATAAATAAATAAAAAAGTCAACAATGATGATAAATAAGCAAATAAATGTAAAACATGGAGACACACATTCACACATACACCCACATATGCATAACAGATATGCACCAAACATGCAGTTTCACAGATATGAAAGCACAGTCAAATACACATAAACGTACATGAGCCCCAACACACACACACCCACACACCCCACACACACACATTAGCCTGCACCTCCGAGGGGGGGTTGGGGGTTAAAGGAATGAGGTATGTGTGTGCATGCATGCCTACACTGTGGGAGCAACGGAATATTGGAACGTCTGGGTGTGTATATATATATATATATATTTGTATATATGTGTGTGGGGTTGGGGGTGGGGGATATGGGTGTATGTGTGTGTGCTTGTACAAGTAAGTGTTCATCTGTGTGTGTGTGTGTGTGTGTGTGTGTGTGTGTGTGTGTGTGTGTGTGTGTGTGTGTGTGTGCCGTGGAAGCTGCAATACGTAGACTGTCTGTCAAACACACTGTACTGCCATACAACACATACTGTAATGTCACAACATACTGTACTGTTATAACACACAGTGTATGATCACCATACACACACACACACACACACTATACTGCCTAGATCAAACATAAAATAGTGGATCATCCAATGTCTTGCAGCAAAAGAATGTTTTTGTTGGAAACCTTCTTAAATGTACACACACACACACACACACACACACTCACACCACACACACACTGTACTATCACAATACATACTGTACTGTTATAACACACAGTGTACTGTCACAACACATACACACTGCACTCTCATTAGTCACAACACATACATAGGAAATTTTCTATCTAAAATTACATTTAAGTAACATACTTACCGTGACCCAACTAGTGCAGACTCCGGCAGGAGTCTGACATTCCTGTCCTGTGTAAACTACTATCCACCTATGCGGAGAAAACGAAAGTACTACGGTCGATAACCTCCCGGAAGTAGGTAACCTCGCCTTTGTCCCGCTGGCTAGCGCCATCTTTTGACGGCAATATGCCATCACCAGCGCAGCGAGCAGGGAGAACAGGAAGCGGGGAGGATGGGAGGGTTTTAAATTTGGGTCACGGTAAGTATGTTATTTAAACGTAATTTTAGATAGAAAATTTCCTTTTAATTATACATACTTAACCGTGACCCACTAGTGCAGAATGGCACAACAAGGTGGAGGGCTCACCTGTTCTACTGTTTGTGTGCTGCGATGGCCTGTTGTGCAGCTACCACAGAAGGGATGCCTCTTGAGCCATCATCCTGCAGGTGTGCGACGTCTCTCAGGTAGAAGTCGATGAAGGTGGCAGGGCTTTTCCAGTAGGCAGCATCCATGATGTCTTGCCACTGCAGAGGCAACGCCTCTTGAGCCATCATCCCTAAAGCGATAGACATCCCTCAAGTAGAATTCGATGAAAGTACTGTGTACTGTGTCACCTAAGGATATTGGTGCAGGCAAAGAAGACTGAGGCCCACAGCTGTATTGTGGGAGAGGTCTGTGGACCACAACTGTGCTGATAAATGTAGCACAAAGAAAATCGGGTCGGTGTGTTGAATCCACACTTTACTGAGAGCCCTTCGAATCAAAGGAAGGGAAGGAAACACGTACCCTCATAGGGTTGTCTCATTTGAGCACGGTTGAGCGTCAATGCAAGGAGGTGCACATGTGGTTTGATCTGATGATTCCACATCGGTTGTGGGCTGACAGTGGAAGTGATATATGTGTTTAGAGGAAACTGTGGCACGAGACAGAGGTAGGTCGCCATGTCGGGCTTGCCTTAGGCATGACAGCCAGAACTGTAGAGCTCCTCCATGCGAGCTGACAGCCGATAGGCGCTCCCCCCGCCACTTTTTTGTCGTTGCCAAAAAATGACAGCACTGGTATGTTGCCTATGCACAGAATGGCAGACATTTGGCAACAAAAGACTTGAAGTCCCCCATGTCTCTGGGACAGGGTTGTGTAATTGCCCAGGTAGGTACGATCACGAAGGGGCATACGGAAGGCTTGGTGGCATGTTGGAGCAACCTGCAGAAAGTTGTCGGCGGTCAATGGCTGGGTTGGATCAGGCTATGGGAGTGCACTTCATGTGCCCGCAGGTCACTGAGTCTCATTCTGTGGTGGGATTCCTAATGGAAGAGGGTTTCCATGGGGAAAATTTTTGCTGAAGGTTCTTTAGTGAGAAAGGGGACTTGATCCATGACAGGCCTCTGGCTGTGTGTGGTGCGCACTAAGTCTGGGATGGAGCGGGGCGGGGGCAGGGAGGAAAGTGGCTCAAGATGTGTTGTACTGGCCATTTACATCAAATCATTGATCTGACATATATTTACAGTAAGGCCAACAGCAAAGTGAGAGCTGTATTATCAGTGGTTTCTTAATTGTAAAGGGAAATCATTTGCAGCTTAGTCTTTCATGAAGGACTATGTCTCTCAGACTAGAAGTCCAATTGCACTGGGACTGAGTGCTGTAGCCTTGGGCCTAACTAGCCTTTGGGAACCGTCCCAATGATGAGTCCTAAGGCCCTCTTGATCGAGGGACTGGGGATGCAACTTGGGCAAAACACTCTCTACTATAAATTGTATAATCAAATTCCATCCCGAATAGTCAGGACAGCAGTTGCCTCCTCTGCTGTTCTGATGGTGACTGTCATACACGACTGATTATCATATATTGTTCCTAGGAGGACACCAGTCAGCATGGGTAAATCAGGAAACAGTTGCTGTGTGCTTGAGGGATGAAGGTGTCCACCATGCAGGTTATGTTGAAATGTAAGGAAGCCGGAGGGAGTTGACGGGGACTTGTGATGTAACCGTGTGTCTGAAAGACATGGTGCTTGCTTCCAAAGTGACAACAAAGTCATCCTCTGACAGGCCCTTTACTGAAGGCTGGGGCTCCATGATGGGATAGCCTGCCTAGGCTAGAAACCCCTGGAAGTGTCTCATTGGAAAGACAGTGCTTGAGAAGGAATGCCCATCTGTAACCACAGCAGTGGTTGTGTGTTGAGGCTGAAAGGATCGGGCAGGGAAGACCAAGTGCAGAAAGTGCTTTCCAACGCCAATTGTTTGAGACGTCAATGCTGGATCTCTGTTCAAGCAAGGTGATGGGCTGAACTGATGTGCTTGAATGCGGCATCTGCCGTGCTGGTATGAGTGGGCAGAAAGGTGCACCCCTGTGGCTAATGGATGGTTCATTGTGCTTTGTGAGATGCATCCGTCCTCTTCAATATGCCATTCTCCCAAGTGTAGAGGAAAACAATTATGACCCAGGCCTTCTGCTACTAGAGAGGAGTGGAAGAGATGGGCTTAGGGTGATTGTCTCCTGCCCAGTGGGCAGTTTTCGGGGCCGCTGAAACTTGGAAGGCAAAGATAGACACCCCTTCATGGGGTTGGGGCATCTCCAGCCCTATGGGTGATTGTTGTAGGCAAATGAGTTGGGTTGCCTTGTCCCTCCATGCACCAAGAGAGGGCATTCTTAGCCCTGTGGGTGGGAAGGGAGTATATTTTGGCATGAATGAGGCAGTTTTGTATGTGAGTGCAGTCGTCCTCTGAAAGCAAGGTAGGGATGAATTTATGAAAATGAATACGTATATGTGCAAAGGGATTATGAACTTCCATCAACTCAACTTCTCAAGTGATGATGTCAGGAATATGCCAATGACAAGAGATCGAATCACAAGAAATAAGCGGCAGTATAAGCATACGTGTAGTGTGCATAATCAGTAATGGAAAAGAATCTGTGTATGCACCTATATATAATGTACATACACATATGAATAAAGTGCCAGTACGTAGACACAAGAGAGTTCTGGGCATTGTGAACAGAAGGACGCAAATGCAAGTGTGCCTATATTGCTATGTGCGGAATCTCAATGAATAGATGTCAATGAATAGAGATAGAAATATAATTGTACATGTTAATATGAAAGTCGTATGAACCTATCCCGTAAGCGCACACACGTGTATACTGAGGGATAAGTATACATTTATAAGTGTAAACAGAAATGTGTATAAATGTAGCAAGATATCTCTCTTTTTTTCTTTTTTTGTTGTTGTTGTATATATATATATATATATATATATATATATATATATATATATATATGTTGTTGGTTTTTTGTTGTTGTTTTTGTTGTTGTTGTTGATTTTGATAATAAATCAAAAAGAATAGAAGAGGAAATATTGTGATGAATTTCCTGTTATTGTGTATAACAAGAAGAGAATGGTAATAGGATTGGTTGCCTGCAGTGGGCTGTGTGCAAGTGTGGGGGGATGAAGAACCCGAAAGTTCAGTCGCCAATAGCCTGAGAAACAGCAAGAAAGGTGCAGCTGCTGTGCAAAGTTGTGTAAAGTCCATGAATGGGCATCAGGACCCAATGAGAAACCAAAGAAACATCGTTGGTGGATAGCATGGGGGGGCAGGATTGACGTGCTGTGTCGGTTACAAATGCGGAGTTGCCTCCCTTGGCGCCAATAATCGGCGAAAAGGATGGTGTCTTTAGAGCACATGTCCCCTGGTGTGACGTTCCCTCGCTGTAGAGGGAGGAGTGTCATGCTGCGTGTGAGAGTCTGTGGTTCGATGCCACCGCAACCGATACAGGTGAATACGGCTGCAAGGGACTAAATTAATCATAATGTCCCTTAGTGCCGTGGGCATCCCTACCCGAATCGGTTGCCATCGGACGCGAGACGGTCGGGACATGTGGCATGACGGCGCCGTAAGCCAGTGTTATGGGCGTCGTAGACGAGGGGGTGGCAAGTCTGTCGGCTTGCCGTGGGATGTGCATCCCCCTGTAGGTGAACGGCGGTCCAATCTCGTGAATGGTTCCTGTGAGAGGACCGACGTTCAACTGTTGTGTGTTGACGGATAAAGGGATAGATAAGATCGGCCCAAGCACTGCCAAGAGGCAGGATCGAGTTATCAAGAGGCACTCCGACATGGAAATGCCGATATTAGTCTGGGTAACAGAGGCGTTATGCAGTGGGGCAGAAAAAACCGGCACTGCCGAAGTTCAATAGGCCGTGCACACATCTGCTCTGTGGGCAAGGGGGAGTAACTGCGGCGGTCACCGGCAAGGGTGCCGAAGCAGGAGTTTTTTCCCTTGGAGTGGACGCTCGGGACAAGGGGAGGGTGCACACGCATGGGCAAGCGTGTCCCCTAGTGGTCCACTTTCCTCCCTACACCTGGGGAGGGCATCCCTAAGCGCCTCGGTCGCCATAGGATCCGAGACGGAAGAGGCATGCCGCGTGGGGGGCACGTGAGCCGATGTAACGGCCGCCGCCACGGACACATGGCATATAGGGCCCAGTCTAGTGTGTGGATCCAAAGCCAGTGTATGGTGTTGTTTTCCCAAAGGGATTATGAGCACATTCCATTGTTGTCATGGGGAAAGTGATAGAGGACTCGGGTGTCCTGCCGACTGGCAGGGCCAAGAAACGTGGATCGCGTCGAGTTCGTTGACATGAATAGCATCAATGGAACCACTGACCTGAGTATGGGGTAACGTACCCCTAGAAGTTGCCGGAGAAGGTGCAGGAGGTGGTGGAGGTCTGGAGTCAACCGGAGGGAGTAAAGGAAGTGGAGGAGGCGGCGGGTTGGCGTTGTTGAGAGGGCCAGAAATAGAGGGCCCAGAGTGTCTGCGAATCGATCGCGATCGCGCCTTAATTTTCGCCCAATCTCCCAATCGAACCATATAATTATGTGACCTGGTTGAAGACAAAATTTGACAAAAAACAAGAACGCCAGAGAATCGACAGACAGACAGAAAATACGAAAAAACTTAGCCGTATGAAAAGCACAGGAACAGGAGTCATAATGGCTGCCGGAAAAAGAGAGCACTAGCCAGCGGGACAAAGGGGAGGTTACCTACTTCCAGGAGGTTATCGGCCGTAGTTTCGTTTTCTCCGCATAGGCGGATAGTAGTTTGCACAGGACAGGAATGTCAGACCCCTGCCGGAGTCTGCACTAGTTGGGTCACGGTTAAGTATGTGTAATTAAATGTAGTTTTGTACTGTCGCAACACACTGTACTGTCACAACACACACACACTGCACTCTCATCAGTCACAACACATACATTGCACTGTCACAACACAATGTACTGTCACAACATACACTGTACTGTTACAACACACACTGTATTGTTAGTGTTATACCACAGACTGTACTGTCGCATCACACACTGCACTATCACAATGAGCACTGTACTTTTAGTTTTAGGACACACTCTGTTCTTTCAAAATTCACACTGTCATGATTTGTAAACAAGTAATAGTTAAATAGCTGAAGAAATTTCATTCCAAACGTAAGAAAATCTGTTTCAAAAAGCTGTCACAAAACACACACTGTACTGTCACACAACACAACACACACTGTACTGTCATAGTAAAACTGAAAAAATTCCAAATGTTAAAAAAACCTGTTAGATTTTTTGAGGGGCTAAAATAAATGTGTCCGGCAGAGCTGAATCAAGTTTTATTTTAGTATTATAATTTATATACAAGATGTGGAAGACTGACTTGATTTTTTAAAAAGTTTTCCTATTCATTTACTTTAAAAAAAATAATAAAAATAAAAATAAAAAAAGTGTGCACAATTAAGTTCCATCTCATCTTCTTCCTTCAACTTAGAGTGAGCACAAAACTTTTTTTTTCTTATCTTTTCTCTGCAAAACATGTCAAATCTCTGTCTTTACATGTCTGTCATCAATAAAAACCCAACTGATAATATCGGCCTACCTTATCTATTGGTTGCCCCCAAGTTCATGGAATGAATTATGTATATAAAACACAATCTTGATCCTTCTGTGACCTCATCTAGCTGATCTGGCCTGATCTACTAATCTTATTTAATTGTTTTGGTTTTAATATGATTTCTTAAATAAAAAATATATCTTGGTGTACTGGAATGGAATATCTTTAGTACTAATCACTTTAAACAACAAAGAACTGAAACACATTACTATTATATGCATGAAATCCTGTTACTGACCTGCTGAAAGAATCATGTATCATTAACTCAGAACTGGCAACAAACACATCATCGTGATCATCATTTTTATCCAGATTTTTCATCTAATTATGCTTTCCCACAAATCCTAGTTAATTTCTGTGGGAGGCGAAGAAGTTGTCTGGTGCCGGTCGTTTTCTTTACCTTGTGACCTACAGCGTAGACAGACCGATGTACTGGTGTTCAGGTGTGTCTGAAGCAATCAGGTCAGTCCCTGATCGTGCCACTGACGACAAGGTAATGCCAAACACAGCAAGGCGACACACCACGCTTGTCGCCACGCGTTCCAAAGGCCCGGCCAGGGGAAACCACTCTTTGTTTTAACAGAGTTACGGGCTCATTAGTAACCCAAAACTACCTCTGTTTTTCGTGATTTTTACCTGCTTTCCGGATTTCTAATGTCTACAACAGCATGATATTGTTCAGTGCATACATCAGGAAGTAAACATGGCGTAAATAGCAAGGGGTATATATCAGAGAGCAAACACGGCGATACTCCCCCGTGTGTGTGTGTGTGTGTGTGTGTGTGTGTTCGTCTTCAGTTTAACGTCTTTCCACTTGAAGTGATATCAGACGGGAAAAAAAAACAAAAAAAAAAAAACCGTGGAGGTAGGGGTTGTGGGAGGGGGGTGGGGGTAAAAGGGTGTGTATGTGTGGAGGGTGAATAGGGAGAGACAACGCTAGGGAAAATGGAAACGTTATAAATGCCAACACCAAACAACTATAACAAATGCCCTATTGGACTACGCAGCAAACCTTCTGCAACAGCAAATAACATATTGGAATTGTTAATAACACATTCAAAAGAATTTTTGGTGAAGTCTGGTTAAAAAAAAAAAAATTTAGATTCTGACATTCGAATATTATATGGTTGCAAGATAGTGCACCACGTTTCGCCAACAGACTGTCGAGTCCGCTTCGCCAACGCCTTGTGCACCAGACTACAGTGTTGTAAACATCCAAATACATTGAGTTTATCAATGGCATTAACACCTGTTATAAGTGCGTATTCAAAAAATTAAAGTGAACAGCTTACAAGCATAATAATGCGTCCAGCATTTCCACGAGTTGGCTTTTGCCTGTTGACACAGGCATCTTTAACTGATCCTTTTCAGGCGTTCGGAACGAACGTCAGTGAATGTCTGTACGTGGTGCTCTTCGTGTTCACCTACATCTTCAAAGTTCAGATGACTCAATGCAGATTCAGTTTAAGTTTCAATTTTCTCTTCACTAAATGTGTATATATTCGAAAAATGTTCGGTTGTTCCTGTACAATCACTAAATAATTCAACAGTAATTTCCAGTCGGAATGAATAAAGATGTAACCGTGCGAAATGCATTGCCTGATTATATCATGACCTGACTATGTTCTGAAGTTGAAGAAATGTTTCTTTCCTAAACGCAGTGGGAGCATGACTTCACATGTTGGCTGTATAATCAGCGTGTGTGTAGGCGAGACGAATATGAGTATGTAGGTGAAACGACCCTGCTGGCACTAAGACATCTTAACTTTGATCTTTTATATGTAGTGAAGTACACTGGGTGATACTGAGACATCTTAAATCAAAGTTTTATATGTAGTGAAGTACACTGGGTGATACAGAGACATCTTAAATCAAAGTTTTATATGTAGTGAAGTACACTGGGTGATACTGAGACATCTTAAATCAAAGTTTTATATGTAGTGAAGTACACTGAGTGACACTGAGACATTGGTGGGCAAAAGGTGTGGCACCCATTTTCACCCACGTTTGTCGACCCATCGCGAGTGTGTGTGTCAGTGTGTGTGTGTGTGTGTGTGTGTGTGTGTGTGTGTGTGTGCGCGCGCGCGTTTGCATGCGAGTACATGCATGTGAAAGTAGGTATGCATGCATAATAGGTTGCACTTTGTTTAAATTTCTTATACAATCATTTACTTGATATGTGTGACAGTGTACAGGATGAATCCCGGTGCAATAGGAATTGTGCAATGTTCGTGTCTGTCAATATACAATATATCTTATCTTAATCAATACATGCAATGATAACGGCCTTGGTCAGTGTCTTTTAATATGCTTACAATAATGACTCGGATTGATTACAACATTTTGAGTGAATATAGGTATATACATAATACGCAATACTTAATTTTTTTAAAAGGAATGTCCAATATGTTTATTGATTCTTTTTGAATTAAGTCATGTTTACTATGTTTGGGTTGAGTAATTGTCTACGTTTGTCTTGCCACACCTGATGTTATTTTTCTTAATGAGATAATAATGTTATTCTTATCTTACCTGATAGAAGAGGCTGTTATCACACCTGTCGCTCGTTTAAGGATAAGAAGAATGTGCACGCACGTTCGCTCACACCCACACATTCTACACACACGTGTATACATCTACTTCAGCAATGGAGAAAGGGAAGTATCGGGCCGGAGATGTGACGACACAATCCAGTATCGAGCTGCCCCATTTTTGTACGCGTGCGTCATTGCGATGGGCAATGAAGGCTCAGTAAACTTAATCATATAATTCCTGGAACTGACAACTTTGTTTGTTTGTTTTATTTACGTCGTATACAGAGCTACTTACCGCACTACAAAGAGTAAATGTGTGCGCATGGGTCTGAGTAGTGTGTACACATGTGAGTGTGTGTATGTGTGTGTGCAGTGTGCATGCATGTGTCAGTGTCTAAGTGTGTGCACATGCGTGTGTCAGAGTATGTGTACACATGCGTGCGTGTGTAAGTACTTGGCACGCCCTATAAGACAGCGGACTAATAACCCCCACCCAACCCAGCACTAACACACCCAAACAACACAAACACAGACAAAAATAATTCGAAGTTCAGATACATTTATTCAATCAGACACAAACTTGGTTAATAAAACAATAACCACAATCCTAACCGCAACAAACGATACACTTAAATGATGACAGAATGGATAAATAATAACAGACAAAAAACAACAAAAACCGAAAAAACACACACAAAAAACACAGAGCTTGAAGACGCGGCCGTCCAGCAGCAAATAGTATGGGGAATGTTATCGTCAACTTAGGCTTTGATCCCAAAACAAAAATTGAAGCACTCTGCACAACACAAAAGAAAACGATGGTTTGGACACCAAAGACTGACGGCGAAAAAAAAAACCCCAAAAAAACCAACAACATACAAACAGATGAAGAAAAAGATGAAGAAGCTAGGTCACGAAAGCCAACGATGACAGTGACGAGAAGAGGGCAGCGGGAAAACAGCATCCAACAGACAACTGGAGCACCAACAGACAACTGGAGCACCAACAGATAGCTGGAGCACTGACAGACAGCTGGAGCACCAACAGTAGCTGGAGCACTGACAGACAACTGGAGCACCAACAGATAACTGGAGCACTAACAGACAACTGGAGCACCGACAGATAACTGGAGCACTGACAGACAACTGGAGCACCAACAGACAACTGGAGCACCAACAGATAACTGGAGCACCGACAGATAACTGGAGCACTAACCAGACAACTGGAGCACGACAGATAACTGGAGCACTAACAGACAACTGAGCACCGACAGATAACTGGAGCACTAACAGACAACTGGAGCACCAACAGATAACTGGAGAACTAACAGACAACTGGAGCACCGACAGATAACTGGAGCACCAACAGACAGCTGGAGCACCAACAGATAACTGGAGCACTAACAGACAACTGGAGCACCGACAGATAACTGGAGCACTGACAGACAACTGGAGCACCAACAGATAACTGGAGCACCGACAGATAACTGGAGCACCAACAGACAACTGGAGCACCAACAGACAACTGGAGCACCGACAGACAACTGGAGCACCAACAGATACCTGGAGCACCAACAGACAACTGGAGCACCGACAGATAAACTGGAGCACCAACAGATAACTGGATCACTAACCAGACAACTGGAGCACCGACAGATAACTGGAGCACTAACAGACAACTGGAGCACCGACAGATAACTGGATCACTAACAGACAAGACAACTGGAGCACCAACAGACAACTGGAGCACCAACAGACAACTGGAGCACTAACGCTACATGGAGCCACCAAGGCTGAAGGGGAAATGGCACAGGAAGTGGGACGCTGCAAACTGCGTAAATTTCATTACCTTCCTGATAGGACTACCCCTGCCCCCCTCAATGAACACACAAGACAAAGTGATAAACAAAAGCTTTAACAACACTGAAAAAGAATTTTAAAATATTGTTATAAAATTCCGTTCGACACCCCGTGTGTGTGTGTGTGTGTGTGTGTGCGTGTGTGCGTGGAGAGGACGGGAGGGGGTGGGGGTGGGGGTTTGGGGGGAGGGGGTCGTGTACAGGCGCATGTTTGTGTGGTTGTGTGTGTTAGTGAGTGAGTGAGTGAGTGTGTGTGTGTGTGTGTGTGTGTGTGTGTGTGTGTGTGTGTGTGTGTGCCATGCCAGTGGAAGCTGCGATATGTAGCCTGCCTAGGAATGCGTGTGTGGGGAAGCAGGGGGAGGAGGGGATGAGGGGGAGTGGGGCGGTGCAGTGTAATTTGGGAGATGGTGTATGTGTGTCAGTGTGTGTGTGTGTGTGTTTTACATTTATTTGCTTATTTGTTTGTTTATCATTATTGTCATTTTATTGTCATTTATCGTTATTGTCATTTTATTTCTTTTTTTGACTCACTTGTGCAAACAAAGTGAGTCTATGTTTTAACCCGGTGTTCGGTTGTCTGTGTGTGCGTGTGTGTGTGTGTGTGTGTGTGTGTCTGTGTGTGTGTGTGTGTGTGTGTGTGCGTCTGTGTATCCGCGGTAAACTTTAACATTGACATTTTCTCTGCAAATACTTTGTCAGTTAACACCAAATTAGGCATAAAAATAGGAAAAATTCAGTTCTTTCCAGTCATCTTGTTTAAAACAATATTGCACTTCTGAGATGGGCACAAAACAAAACAAAATGAAGCCTAATTATATGCAAACTGCATTTACTGTTATATTTATATTTTTTGTATTCTCTAAACTTGGCACTTTGATCTGATATTCTGACACAACAACAAGAGCAGTCATTATAATCATTTTTTGTTCAAACAGGAACTTCTTTTGCTAAGCATGGAAGGTTTATTTATTTTGCAAACGTTTTGGTGCAGATAGTAAAAAAGGGAAATTAATCTGTAATTAATGCTAGGGGACTTAATTTGCCACTTTAAACTGATCTTTCTCATCTTAAACATTACATTTTGAAAGTATACTCAATACATAAAAAGCTTGTGTGTTTTACTCTCAGTGTACAGGGCTTTCACTATGTTCATTCACCCAAGTGGTCTTTTTCGGAAAATACTAAAATCAATACGACGAGTGAACTTTACAGATCTGTTGGCTGAGCCCTGAAGGTCATGGGCAAAAATCAGTTGCGTACACATATTTATACACATTCAAAGCGTGTGCTCATATTCTTCGCGAACGCGAACGACACCATTTTGTTTCAAGTTGTTGACCTGCCTGTTCAATCCTATATTCAATGGACAATACATGATAACATGTGATGGAAAGTTGGAGAAGGAGACCGTTAAATATTTATTCAGAGAAAGATTTGTGAACGCCTCATCACTTACTGGATTATGCCCCGAACTGCCATAAAAATATCCACAGAATCAGTCGGAATTCACAGTTAAAAATTGTAAACCATGCGAGTTAATACCCTTGAACTGATCACGATGAAACGAAAAAAATTCCAGTCTTGACTTTTCTCAAAATGAAGTCCTTTTCTGACTTCTTACGACGTTTAGAAGTACTTGTACTTGGCTCTACATGTTATTAGTTTAACAAAATACTAAATTTTCATATCAACTTTATAACTATAAAACTAGAATGAACATAAAAGAGAAATTGAATCGACGGTGTCTTACATTCCCGGCGGGTGTAACTAAACTTGTACAGCTATCTAGATCTAGTGAAAACGGCTAAATGTTGCAGTGTGATTGCGGCGATAGCCATTAAAAAGATTTTTTTTTATTGCCCTTAAAGATTTTTTGAATGCCCAAGATACACCAGAATAATATGATTTAAACAGCGTTCTCACTGCGAATACCGCAATTGATTTATCGCCCTTTAAAAAAGTATGTTCAAATGTTAAATTTTAGGGCGTCAGTTAAGGAGCCACGATAGTGTAATGGATAAGGCAGTTTCTTCTTACCCGAACACGAGGGGTTCGAATCTGGTGAGGACTTTTTTTTTTCACACGCGAAGCTTTATAATAACAAATACAGAACACATTTTAACGATTAGATTTTTTTTTTTATAAGTGTATCACAAGTGAATCTTGAAGGCCTTGCCTCTCTTGTTTTAAATTTATTCATCTATTTATAATTTATTTTATCTTTCTTTCTTTTTTCTCAAGGCCTGACAAAGCACGTTGGGTTACGCTGCTGGTCAGGCATCTGCTTGGCAGATGTGGTGTAGCGTATATGAATTTGTCCGAACGCAGTGACGCCTCCATGAGCTACTGATACAGATATTGATACTGTGTGACTGTGTGTGCATGTGTGGTTTTGGCCGTGAGCGCCGCGCGCGTGTGTGTGCAGTGTGTGCATATATATATATATATATATATATATATGTGTGTGTGTGTGTGTGTGTGTGTGTGTGTGTGTATGCATGTGTGTGTGTGTGTGCATATATATATATATATATGTGTGTGTGTGTGTGTGTGTGTGACTGATTTTGGTGAGAGAGAATGAGAGAGAGAGAGAGAGAGAGAGAGAGATCATGCTGACCACTGTTGACCACAGCCCTAAAGTGTTCAGACTGTGTTATTAGTTGTCATGTATTTGCATTGTGATATCTTGATGGGTTTTCATGACTACTGCCTGACCACAGTTGACAACTGCTGACCTTTGTCTTCAAATTGCAAACTTTGTGATGGTTTTACAATTCTCGACAGAATTTGATAACAAGCTGACCGTTACTTTCTGCTGATCATCACTGACACATTGTGTGTGTGTGTGTGTGTGAAATGTTGCTGTTTTCTGTTACTATATAAATGCAAGATACGTTAAGTTCCACGACGAGCCTGAGCATTCTTTTTAACTTATTGATACGCACGGCCGGCGTGCGCGCGCGTATCAGTGTGTGTGTGTGTGTGTGTTGGAATATATTTGTAAATTGCAAAGGACTCTGTGTGTGTGTGTGTGTGTGTGTGTTGAAATGTATATCTAAATTGCACAAGACTAGATAGTCTGGCACCGTGACGGGCAGTTGATGGTCTTTAGCTGGGTGTGTCATAGTTTCAGTTTTCCCCTGGTGGCCGATGAAATACCACATCGGATTCTGCCACTGTTCCTTTGAAATGCAAGAAGTGTCTCTTCGTCAGGTCTGCCTCGTACAATAGGCAGTTGCGGAGTACCTTCCGTCTTTAACCGCTACTTGCAGGTATATCTCGACTGCACGACACGCTGATAGTGTTCCACGGAAAGTCTTAACAAGGGGAATAAATCGTCCTATTCTTGTTTCTTGCTCAAATGACTTATGCCCCTTTAATGTCATTGTGAGGGGGAGGGTTGGGGGGGGGGGGGATCTTCAGCAGGAACGACAGGACAGTATCCGACGTTCTTCTTCTTTCATTTTTCCAACTTTTTATTTTTACTTTTTTCAGACAAAAGTTTACAAATACAAACATAACTTTGTGTACTGGGAAGTTTCGACAAATATATTATTGTTTGAATATTAATCATTCCACATCAAAATTGATGTGGGCAGAACATTGATCCCTGTGATATTATAATGCCCAGTTTACAACAAAATGATGATATTTGCAGAACTTCAAGTATCCGTTCACACATTGATTACATGTGGTATTATAAGAAACTAGGGAGAGCTGGACAGTACAAGGAGTTCAGAGAAGCCCCCCTCAGTCAAGTGTTTTGGCCCTTAACTCCTTACACTCGAAGGGGTCCGGGCCGCACCCAGTTCATGACTCCTGGATGCCCTTGTATTGCAGCCTTTTTTTTTACCCTGGTCCTCAGCAGGTCGAACCCAGGACTGGGTCACCTTTTCTGGCAGGCGTTTTAACTCTATCGTACACCTAGTTTAAGTATGGAAGTTTAATCCTTATGAAGTTTACTTTCAGTTCTTCTCGACCAGATCCAGCTGGAACTCTTTTCTGCTGCTTCTGCCATTGCCGTGAGAACCCGTGTCCTCTCTCTGCCAGAAATCGACAGCTGTTTCATGAGGCTGTAGGCATATGCACTCACAACCCCCCATTGCACCAATCTCTATGGCGAAGACTTGGGTTTGGAAGCCAGATTCTCTCAGGCTGCTGGCTAGTCTAGCATACTTCTCGGTCTTGTCGATGTGGGCTTCCTCCATTCTGCTTTCGTATGGCACAGTATGCTCAATCAGAATCACTTGTTTCGTTGCCTTTGAGTGAAGTACTATGTCAGGTCTCCGGCATGCCACTCTTGCTGATGATTTCAGGGTGTTTCTGAAGGCCTTACAAAGCACGTTGGGTTACGCACTATTCAGCAGCCCACGTTCCATGCTTTGGATGTTACAGTTGTTCCTGGCCAGACTTTATTGCCTTCTGCAGAGAGGAACTCTACTGGAACTACTGGTGGTGTGGGTGCTTCTTGGACAGTGCTCACCACGTGTGCAATTTCTTTTATCACCTGGTTGTGCATCCATGTGTACCGTCCTTGCCTCAACGCCGCTTTGCATGAGCTGAGGACATGATCCACGGTTTGTTTGCCATGGCAGAGTGGGCACGCAGGGTCATCTGCTTTCCACCATTTCACCAAGTTTGTATTCAAGGGAAGGAGGTCGTACACAGATCTTAGGATGAAGCTGATCCTCAGAGGGACCATGTTCCACATGTCGCTCCAGCTAAGGCTCCTTTGGAGTGCATTTTCCCATGTTGTCCACTGCCCCTGCTGGCCTTGCTGGACTGCCTTCTGGACTCTTATCATCCTCTTCCTTCTTGATCTCCTGTATGATCATGTCTCTTTTTGCTTTCCCCCTTGCCTCGGACCACCATTCCATCTTTGTCGATCCCACGCCCAGTCTGTTGGTTTGGGTGTGTCCTATTATTTCCTTTGTCTTAAGGCTTTCTTTCACTGCACTGACTGCCTCCCTGACTTTCCATTTTCTGCCAGTCTTCAGCTTGGGTTGGTTGGATCTCACAATACTGTCCCCTAAGTCTTTGAGCATGCTGAGAAGTCTTGCCCTCCCTCCTTGTATTCTTCGACAAGGGATTTCAGAGAACCTCAGATTTGCTTGGCGACAGTACAGTGCCACGTCAGTGAGACCAGGTGGGACAATGACATAGGCAAAACAATGGGTATAATTGTTTTAACTTTTCTATTAATTCTCTGATTACAGATAGTGATAAGAAAATACAAACAGCGCGCGCGTACACACACACACACACACACACACACACACACACACACACACACACACACACACACACACACACACACACACACTTCAATTAATAATATCAAAGAGCATTACCCTGTCATCATAACCATTGTCTGCGGCTAAATGTCTGTACCCCCTATTCTTCGGCAGAAAACATGCTAATCTAATTGAGCTGATACAAGAAGAAGAAAGCTGCATTTACGTACACAGCATGACAAATTCTCTCTCTCTCTCTCTCTCTCTCTCTCTCTCTCTCTCTCTCTCTCTCTCTCGTGATAAATGTAATTATTCTGATTTTTTCGAATGTCCATATGGTGTTAAACAGGGTTGTCTGCTAAGTCCCTTGTTGTTTTCGTTTTTCATTAATGAACTTGCTGTTGAAATATCAAAAAAGGGCAGACATGGAATTCAGATGATTCCAGGAGCAGTAGAATTGTTTTTGATGTTATTTGCAGATGATATTGTGCTTTTGTCTGATACGGCCATTGGATTGCAGAATCAACTAACTGTTTTAAAGCAAGAAGCAGACAGATTGCGGCTAACTGTAAATCTTGAAAAAACTAATGTTATAGTTTTTCGAAATGGGGGTCAACTTTCAGCACATGAAAAATGGTTTTATGGTGATAAAGAGTTAATAGTGACGAATTCCTATAAGTATCTGGGGATGTTATTTACCACGAAATTGAGTCTGTCGTCTGCTTGGGCTGAAACAAGCAAAAAAGGGAAAAAAAAGGGGTAATAGAAATTATCAAATCTTTTCGGAAGCTACATTCCATTGATATGAGCCTTTTCTGGAAATTGTTTGACACACAAGTTGAACCGGTTTTGACCTATGCAGCAGAAATTTGGGGACTTTTGATTAATAGTCAACTCGAAAGGGTGCTTCCTCACGTGACACAAAACCGATGACTGTTTGGTATGTAGGCCCTACATAATCCGTTTTTAAACTGAACAATTCATCAAGCTGCGTGGCTACTGCACGTGCAGGCGCCAGGCTAACAAACGACCACGGCAACATTTGCTGTTCTGCTGTCACTGACAGTTTACATGGTATTCCAGGAAACCTCCTCGTTGTGTCCTGTGCGCAGTGTCAACCCTCTCTATTCGTGTACACGCGTCGGTAAGTGAAACTTTGTGGCATCATGGTGTATGCAGCGTCCATTAATTAAGTTCATCTCATGCTCAAAGAACGGTCTGTAGTAGCCCTGAATTTCGCATGAAACTGCACCGTATCGTATCATATAGCACTGTATTGTACTGCGCTGGATTGCATTGCAATTTGCTTTTCGTCACAACAGATTGTTCTGTGATCAATCCCGGCTGCTCTCCTCGGACAGAGCATGACGTCACCACTTTGTTTTCTGTCTGCAGGTGCACACTGTTTGCTGTTTTCAATGCCAAAGTGAATTTTTCTAGCGAGTTGCCAGGAACAACCCTTTATTCTCCGCTAGTTCTTTTACACGGGTTACGTGCATAGCGCTGCACACGGGATCTCGGTTTATCGTATCATCCGAAATACTAACACCCAGACCAGCACCCAACACCACTTAAATTAAGGACAAGTTGTTCAGAGTTGGGGTCTTGGGCCACCGTAATTGCTGTTGGGGGATTTATGTCACTAAGATATTGTTGGCTTTGTTTTCCTTAGGCTCTACATGCCGCCACTGGTCATGATGCTGATTTGAATCACTTCTGTTGCCACGAACCACCACTGGTCATACTGATTTGAATTGCTTCTGTTGCCACGAACCACCATTGGTCATCATACTGATTTGAATTGCTTCTGTTGCCACGAACCACCACTGGTCATACTGATTTGAATTGCTTCTGTTGCCACGAACCACCACTGGTCATACTGATTTGAATCACTTCTGTTGCCACGAACCACCACTGGTAATACTGATTTGAATTGCTTCTGTTGCCACGAACCACCACTGGTCATACTGATTTGAATTGCTTCTGTTGCCACGAACCACCACTGGTCATACTGATTTGAACTGCTTCTGTTGCCACGAACCACCACTGGTAATACTGATTTGAATTGCTTCTGTTGCCACGAACCACCACTGGTCATACTGATTTGAATTGCTTCTGTTGCCACGAACCACCACTGGTCATCATACTGATTTGAACTGCTTCTGTTGCCACGAACCACCATTGGTCATCATACTGATTTGAATCACTTCTGTTGCCACGAACCACCACTGGTAATACTGATTTGAATTGCTTCTGTTGCCACGAACCACCACTGGTCATACTGATTTGAATTGCTTCTGTTGCCACGAACCACCACTGGTCATACTGATTTGAATTGCTTCTGTTGCCACGAACCACCACTGGTAATACTGATTTGAATCACTTCTGTTGCCACGAACCACCACTGGTCATCATACTGATTTGAATTGCTTCTGTTGCCACGAACCACCATTGGTCATCATACTGATTTGAATTGCTTCTGTTGCCACGAACCACCATTGGTCATCATACTGATTTGAATTGCTTCTGTTGCCACGAACCACCACCGGTCATACTGATTTGAATTGCTTATGTTGCTACGAACCACCACTGGTCATAATGATTTGAATTGCTTCTGTTGCCACGAACCACCACTGGTCATCATACTGATTTGAATTGCTTCTGTTGCCACGAACCACCACTGGTAATACTGATTTGAATCACTTCTGTTGCCACGAACCACCACTGGTCATCATACTGATTTGAATTACTTCTGTTGCCACGAACCACCACTGGTCATCATACTGATTTGAATTACTTTTGTTGCCACGAACCACCACTGGTCATCATACTGATTTGAATTACTTCTGTTGCCACGAACAACCACTGGTCATCATACTGATTTGAATTGCTTCTGTTGCCACGAACCACCACTGGTCATCATACTGATTTGAATTGCTTCTGTTGCCACGAACCACCACTGGTAATACTGATTTGAATCACTTCTGTTGCCACGAACCACCACTGGTCATACTGATTTGAATTGCTTCTGTTGCCACGAACCACCACTGGTCATCATACTGATTTGAATTACTTCTGTTGCCACGAACCACCACTGGTCATCATACTGATTTGAATTACTTCTGTTGCCACGAACCACCACTGGTCATCATACTGATTTGAATTGCTTCTGTTGCCACGAACCACCACTGGTCATCATACTGATTTGAATTGCTTCTGTTGCCACGAACCATCACCGAGATTTACCGACAAGTAAAGAAAAGGGGATCTCTTTGGGAATCGTGTAGTTTCAAATAATTATCTGCACACGTATGTATCTATCTGTTAGAGCATTATAAATGTTCATAATTATACTCATATATTGTACATTGATAAAGAAACACACTATATTGTACTTTGACCATGAAACACAGTGTACTGCACTTTGACAAAGAAAAACAACTTTTCCATTAAACAATTTCTAAAGAAAAGAAAAAGATGTGAAAAAGATCAAACGCTGTGAAAATAATTAAGTATGCAAATACCCCCCACCCCTCTCTCTCTCTTTCACACTCACACACACCACCAGTCAGGTATTATGTATATGCTGTTGGGCTACTCACATTGGTGTTTGACTATGAATCTCGCTGTGTGTGTGTGTGTGTGTGTGTGTGTGTGTGTGTGTGTGTGTGTGTGTGTGTCTGTCTGTGTCTGTGTCTGTGTGTGTGTGTGTCTCTGTGTCTGTGTGTGTGTCCGTGCCTGTGTGACAGAGACAGCGACGGAGACAGAGAGGGAGAAAGGGTGGTAGGTAATTTTCAAAAGCTTATTGTCGTGTGAATGTTTACATGTGGGTGTGTGTGTGTGTTTTGTGTGTCTGTGTCTGTGTCTGTGTGAGCGCGCGCGCGTGCGTGCGTGCATGTGTGTGTCCCAGCGCTGCGTGCGTGCGTCCAAGTGGGCGTGTGTACTGATTGTGACCGCCCACCTCCCAAGACACAAACCACCAACAAGGAAAACTCCACTGACCTTTGAACAGCCGGCCGCCGACACCCCAACACTGCAGTGACGTCAATGTCAAGATTCCCTCCCCATCCTCCACCCCCACATATTCACCCACCCGACACATCTTCCTTGTCTTTTGGGCCAAAAAGACAAATTTTGATCACACGGGAAACCAGTCTGATTCAGACTTCCTGAAACACGCTATTCATATCACGTTAACAAAGAGATAAACAAATATTAAACAAACAAGTAAATAAACTATTTTAAAAATGTAAATGATAATAATGATAAATACTGAATGGTAAAAAACATTTTGAAAAATATACGAATTAAAAAGGAGAGGGATCAGAGTCCCAAGTGATTGCTTGAAACGGTTGAGCCATGCAGTGGGCTCTGAACGGCTATGTGACGTGATGAGGGGTGACGGAACGTGGATCAGTCTGTGGCATCCCGAACAGACAGTCCTTTCAATGTGGGTGGGCACAATAGACATATATATAGTACCAGTTGTATATATATCTCAGTGGTGGGCACTGATGACGAAAGACCCGTTACTCTAGCCGGAAATGACTCTTCACTCTTTTCTTCAACCAGCAAGCCTCTGTTGCTGTCGATGTCTACCTGAAAGGTGTGCTGTTACTGCCAGGTGTCATGCACAAAGTGTGTTGCCCAAAGTTCTGCAGTCCATCCTGAGGCAGTGTCCAGGTGTGAGCTCCAGCGAAACGCTCCCTCTACGTGACAACACAGGTGTCAATAAATGCCAATGTCACTGTGACCTATCTACAAGAGTAATCCATCTAAGTTCTCCCTCACTCGTCCTGCAATCCTAACTAAGCTCCAAGTGACTGGTTGTAAATCCTTTTATGAGGAAAAACCTGGCTTGCAAGACGTTCTGAAGACTCCCGGACGTGGGAAAAGCCCAGCTTGCTGCCATATCTCAATTATATTGTCAAAATACATTGGTCTCCTCGCTTTGGAGGCTGAAATATAAGAATAGTACTTTGATGGACAGAACATTTTATGTGCATCAAATCGACTCCCCATTTTCGTTTTGCCATACTAGTGGCAAGACATTTGGATCAGCCATCGTATACAAGGAATTATTTTAAGTTTTAAAAATATATATTATATATGGAAAACAAAACCAAAAACCCCACTGAATATCAAGCATTAACTGAAAACATAATACACAGAAAATCAACTATCAACGTGAACCAAACACACAGACAGAAATGCAGAAAGAGAACTGGGACTCTTGAACTGCACTTTTTAACTGAGGGTAAAGGATTCAATTACAAGCTTCAGCGTGCTCTCACAAAAAAGACAAGGAACAACAAAGCAAAACGGAAAAGGCATCAATCAGCTCTGCACAGTTTGTACACAGACTGATACCCAGTTGTGATGATACAACATGCCTCTTGTGGCGGAGTTCCATAAACATTCATAGCCTTTCTTATTAAAAAGTAATGTGGAACGGGTTTTAGATCATGCACATAGGCATAATTATATGGAGTGATGGCCTAGACGTAGCGCGTCCGCCTAGGAAGCGAGATAATCTAAGCGCACTAGTTCGAATCCCGGCACAGTCGCCAATATTTTCTCCCCCTCCACTAGACCTTGAGTGGTGGTCTGGACGCTAGTCATTCGGATGGGACGATAAGCCGAGGTCCCGTGTGCAGCATCATTTAGCGCACGTGAAAGAACCCACGGCAACAAAAAGGTTGTCCCTGGCAAAATTCTGTAGAAAAATCCACTTCGATCAGAAAACAAATAAAACACTGCAGGTAGGAAACAATACCCCACCCCCCACCCCACCCCAAAAAAGGGTGGCGCTCTCAGTGTAGCGACGCGCTCTCCCTGGGAAGACCAGCCCGAATTTCACCCAGAGAAATCTGTCGTGACAAAAAAGAGTAAAACAATACAATACCAAAAATATGAAAATATATAACGCTTTTAGTTGGAAGGCGTATAAAAGAAAGAAAGAAAGATCGAATAAAGAAAGACCGAGAGGCAGAGAGAAGAATTACATTTTTTTTCATCCCACACATAAAGAAAACGAACATCACATGTTTTCCGCATCCGGGGTCACGCACACCGGCACACCTTTACAACTTGACGAGTTCTAACCAATCTCTCACGTTTCACACGTCGTCGACAGCAATGCACATAACCTGACCAACACGGAGCTGGACGAGATGGAATTTAAAGTGTAATAAATAACAGAAACTGATTGAAGCTTTATAGATACGTGTGCGTGGGATGTGAAACACGGCGAGAGGAGTATAGAACAGAGAGAGTTTTGTTGGAATGGAGGGCTGTTCAGAGTGCTTGGGGTGTGGAGGGATTCTGCTCCTTCTACGGGATTAACATTAGTATGCTGATGAAGTTCTGAACAGTTACCCGTTATACTTCACTCCTCCTGCTCACATTGTGTTTGAACTCAAACTCCAGCACCAGGCGGGGTGCCATCTACAGACCCATTCTACCACACTCCACGACTCTTAACTCCTGCACTGGTGTTTGTTCAGAGCGTGGTTTAAGGGTCATGCCTCTGACAAGTATTTTCTCCAATCTGAGATCAGCCCCCACATCCACACCGGTAGCGGCCGTTAGCAGTCATTGTTCGGTGGACAAATCTGCTAGATCCTGTTGTCAGTCCAACAGGGAGGCATCAAGGTCATCCCTCGCTATCTCCTCTCCACAATCAATGACCACATTAACGCGGACACCACTACCGAGCCTTCAACACGTTCCATTCATCCAACCTCGGAAAATACTGTCCGCTTATCATCCGCTCTAACATCCTAGCGTCGGGGTCGACATACTTTTAACCATCAAATGCAGTCTTTCAAACGTAGATTGGACAAATTTACAGATCTTCGCGTTCACTTTTCACCTCGTAAACTTGCTGTTCACACCGTGGGCCGGCCAGGCTGGTGATGGTTCTGTCATTCGTTGTGGCGGGGAAGGAGGGGTGTGTGCACAGGTTGCCGGGAGGGGGACGCCACGTCTCTAAGGGGGGATAAGTGGAGGGTGTGTGGGGGAGGGCATGGAAGGGTTGTAATGTCCCCCTGTCACCAGTGGTAAAGGGGATGGTGGGCATGGAAGGGTTGTAATGTCCCCCTGTCACCAGTGGTAAAGGGGATGGAGGGCATGGAAGGGTTGTAATGTCCCCCTGTCACCAGTGGTAAAGGGAGGAGGGCATGGAAGGGTTGTAATGTCCCCCTGTCACCAGTGGTGAAGGGGGGAGGGCATGGAAGGGTTGTAATGTCCCCCTGTGACCAGTGGTAAAGGGAGGAGGGCATGGAAGGGTTGTAATGTCCCCCTGTCACCAGTGGTGAAGGGGGGAGGGCATGGAAGGGTTGTAATGTCCCCCTGTGACCAGTGGTAAAGGGAGGAGGGCATGGAAGGGTTGTAATGTCCCCCTGTGACCAGTGGTGAAGGGGGGGGGGGGCATGGAAGGGTTGTAATGTCCCCCTGTGACCAGTGGTGAAGGGGGGGGGAGGGCATGGAAGGGTTGTAATGTCCCCCTGTGACCAGTGGTGAAGGGGGGGGGCATGGAAGGGTTGTAATGTCCCCCTGTGACCAGTGGTAAAGGGGATGGAGGGCATGGAAGGGTTGTAATGTCCCCCTGTGACCAGTGGTAAAGGGGATGGAGGGCATGGAAGGGTTGTAATGTCCCCCTGTGACCAGTGGTAAAGGGGAGGGGGGCATGGAAGGGTTGTAATGTCCCCCTGTCACCAGTGGTAAAAGGGGGAGGGCATGGAAGGGTTGTAGTGTCCCCCTGTGACCAGTGGTGAAGGGGGGAGGGCATGGAAGGGTTGTAATGTCCCCCTGTGACCAGTGGTAAAGGGGGGGAGGGCATGGAAGGGTTGTAATGTCCCCCTGTGACCAGTGGTAAAGGGGGGGAGGGCATGGATGGGTTGTAATGTCCCCCTGTGACCAGTGGTAAAGGGGGGGAGGGCATGGAAGGGTTGTAATGTCCCCCTGTCACCAGTGGTAAAGGGGGGGAGGGGCATGGAAGGGTTGTAATGTCCCCCTGTCACCAGTGGTAAAGGGGGGGAGGGCATGGAAGGGTTGTAATGTCCCCCTGTCACCAGTGGTAAAGGGGGGGGGGGGCATGGATGGGTTGTAATGTCCCCCTGTCACCAGTGGTAAAGGGGGGGAGGGCATGGAAGGGTTGTAATGTCCCCCTGTCACCAGTGGTAAAGGGGGGGAGGGGCATGGAAGGGTTGTAATGTCCCCCTGTCACCAGTGGTAAAGGGGATGGTGGGCATGGAAGGGTTGTAATGTCCCCCTGTGACCAGTGGTGAAGGGGGGAGGGCATGGAAGGGTTGTAATGTCCCCCTGTGACCAGTGGTAAAGGGGATGGTGGGCATGGAAGGGTTGTAATGTCCCCCTGTCACCAGTGGTAAAGGGGGGGAGGGCATGGAAGGGTTGTAATGTCCCTCTGTCACCAGTGGTAAAGGGGATGGTGGGCATGGAAGGGTTGTAATGTCCCCCTGTCACCAGTGGTAAAGGGGGGAGGGCATGGAAGGGTTGTAATGTCCCTCTGTCACCAGTGGTAAAGGGGGGAGAGGACATGGAAGGGTTGTAATGTCCCCCTGTCACCAGTGGTAAAGGGGGGAGGGCATGGAAGGGTTGTAATGTCCCTCTGTCACCAGTGGTAAAGGGGGGAGGGCATGGAAGGGTTGTAATGACCAGTGGTAAAGGGGATGGTGGGCATGGATGGGTTGTAATGTCCCCCTGTCACCAGTGGTAAAGGGGATGGAGGGCATGGAAGGGTTGTAATGTCCCCCTGTGACCAGTGGTAAAGGGGGGGGGGGAGGGCATGGAAGGGTTGTAATGTCCCCCTGTCACCAGTGGTAAAGGGATGCCATGGGGATACCCAAAGGATCCACAGATTCATGGTGTGTCTGGAGCCACGGTGTTTGTTCGATTGCTAGCTTGGCTTTAAGCTTTAAGCAACTTTTTGTTTGTTTTGTTTGTTGCTAGCCTCGCTGTTTGCTTTGTTTTAGAGCAAATCAATCTCTGTTTATGTCTCTCTATGAGAGAGAGAGAGAGAGAGCCGTCTGTGTGTGTGTGTGTGTGTGTGTGTGTGTGTGTGTGTGTGTGTGTGTGTGTGTGTGTGTGTGTGTGTACATACTGCACATGCAGCCTGAGATGTTTACTGACTGTACCATCGTACGGAATACGCAAAGACATTTGAATTCGTTTGTTTGATTTACTCTATCCCAGGCAAACACGATCACAATTTTGTTGCACACATTTTTTCAAAAACAATTGTGTGGTTCGTCCGTCAGGATCAACGAGGACCATCTAGTCATCCTAGGGGTGGGTGGGTTGGGCTCTGTGGGTGCGCAGATGACTGGTCAGGCCAATCCGCGCCCGGAAGGTTCTGACGCAGTGTGGACAGGGGATGGTGGCGGCTGTCGGGGACTTGCTGGTTCTACTTTTCCTGGCCTGCCTGCGTTGCTCTGCTGCAGCGATTCTGTTGGCCTCACAGGATTTGGCGCCTTTGTGGACAGCTGAACGCCACTTTGGTCTGTCCATTGCATTCAGCTCCCATGTGTCGTGGCTGATGTTGAAGGCCTTCAGAGAAGCTTTCAGAGTGTCTTTGAAGCGCTTCTTTTGGCCTCCATTGGAGCGCTTGCCATGTTGGAGTTCGCCATACAGCAGTTTCTTGGGGAGCCGGTGGTCTGGCATGCGGCGAACTACATGGCCTGCCCAGCGCAGCTGGGCATGCATCAAGATGGTGTAGATGATGGGCAGGTTTGCACGAGTGAGCACCTCTGTGTCAGGGATCTTCTCTTGCCACTTTATGCCGAGAAGTTTTCTGAGGCTGGTGGTGTGGAAGTGGTTCAGCTTTTTGGCGTGGCGTTTGTAGACCGTCCATGATTCACATCCATAGAGCAGTGTGGTGAGAACTATGGCCTTGTATACTTTGAGCTTCGTCTCCAGGGTGATGCCTCTCCTGTTCCAAACGTTCTTATGGAGTCTGCCGAAGGCAGCGCTGGCTTTAGCGAGTCTGGCATTCACCTCGTCGTCGATGACAACTGTGCGAGAGAGTGTACTGCCCAGGTATGTGAACTTGTCCACTGCGTTCAGTCGTTGCCCGTTGATGAAGATATTTGGTTCAACGAAAGGCTTTCCTGGAGCTGGCTGGTGCATCACCTCAGTCTTCTTTGTGCTGATTGTGAGGCCAAAGTTGTCACAGGCAGCAGAGAACTTGTCGACGCTGTGTCGCATGTCAGCTTCGGAGGCAGCGTTGAGAGCGCAGTCATCAGCAAACAGGAAGTCGTTGACGGTGTCTGTCCTCACCTTGGTTTTTGCTTGAAGCCTCCTGAGGTTAAAGAGTGAGCCATCTGTGCGGTACCTGATGCCAATGCCTACGTCAGCGTCTCTGAAGGCATCTGTCAGCATGGCTGAAAACATGAGACTGAACAGGGTGGGGGCAGGAACACACCCTTGCTTGACTCCGTTGGAGACAGGGAATGGTTCTGAAGTCTCTCCGTTGTCTTGGACTCGGGCCAGCATCCCATCGTGTAGTTGCCGTATGATGGTGATGAACTTTCTGGGACATCCGTACTTCGTCAAGATTCTCCAAAGGCTATCTCTGCTAACAGTATCTCCTGGAGCTGCCTGGCAGCAAACACCATGTCGATAGTCCCGCGTTCTTTCCGGAATCCACACTGGCTCTCTGGAAGGAGACCTTGCTCAAGGTGCGCTATGAGACGGTTGAGTGGCACTCTGGCCAGAGTCTTGCCTGCGACGGACAGCAGGGATATTCCACGATGGTTGTCACAGGCCTGACGGTTTCCTTTGCGCTTGTACAGGTGTATGATGGAAGCGTCTTTGAAGTCCTGTGGAACTGCCTCATGCTGCCAGATGAGCTGGAACAGCAGATGAAGCTTCTCAGTCAGCGCCATACCACCTTCTTTGTAGACCTCAGCTGAAATGAGTCTGAACCAGGGGATTTGCCATTGGACAGCAGACGGATAGCGTCTCCTCCAAAGTTGGAATGGCATCCAATGATTCACTGACTGGCACCTGGGGGAGTCGGTTGATGGCTTCATCATTGATCATTGATGGTGGAAGGGCGGTTCAGTACGCTGACAAAGTGTTCAGCCCATCTCTCAAGGATCCCGTCCTT